>NC_034202.2:4363241-4718241 GCF_002021735.2 Oncorhynchus kisutch
GAAATAGCAAGGATAGAGGGAGTACTGTATGAGGGGTAGAGGAAATAGCAAGGATAGAGGGAGTACTGTATGAGGGGTAGAGGAAATAGCAAGGATAGAGGGAGTACTGTATGAGGGGTAGAGGATAGCGGGAGTACTGTATGAGGGGTAGAGGAAATAGCAAGGATAAAGGGAGTACTGTATGAGGGGTAGAGGAAATAGCAAGGATAGAGGGAGTACTGTATGAGGGGTAGAGGAAATAGCAAGGATAGAGGGAGTACTGTATGAGGGGTAGAGGAAATGGCAAGGATAGAGGGAGTACTGTATGAGGGGTAGAGGAAATAGCAAGGATAGAGGGAGTACTATATGAGGGGTAGAGGAAATAGCAAGGATAGAGGGAGTACTGTATGAGGGGTAGAGGAAATAGCAAGGATAAAGGGGGTACTGTATGAGGGGTAGAGGAAATAGCAAGGATAGAGGGAGTACTGTATGAGGGGTAGAGGAAATAGCAAGGATAGATGGAGTACTGTATGAGGTGTAGAGGAAATAGCAAGGATAGAGGGAGTACTGTATGAGGGGTAGAGGATAGAGGGAGTACTGTATGAGGGGTAGAGGAAATAGCAAGGATAGAGGGAGTACTGTATGAGGGGTAGAGGAAATAGCAAGGATAGAGGGAGTACTGTATGAGGGGTAGAGGAAATAGCAAGGATAGAGGGAGTACTGTATGAGGGGTAGAGGAAATAGCAAGGATAGAGGGAGTACTGTATGAGGGGTAGAGGAAATTGAGAAAAGATTGGAAGTGCACATACATATTTCATGGTGTGTGTGAAAGTTGCTACATTGCCCTGAGTGTGTGTGTGTTCAGATTTTTGCCCGCATTGCATGTGTTCTCTGTCCGTCTGTCTGCCCATCCAAGACTGGTTGTATTTGCTTGTGGCAACAAAAGAAAGTGAGAGTCAGAGATAAAGAGAGTTAGAGGGAAAGTATTTCTCAGTCAAAGAAACTGGGAGTGAAATTAACATTTTAATTGTAATTGTTATAATTGGGTGAAGTATATTTTCTATTTTGTGTTTGACACATTTTTAAAAAATAAGCCTGAGAAAGTCACCAAGTTTGACATAGCCTCTCCTAAACACACACACACCCTCCTTTTTGTCAAACAGATTAATAGACAGAGGAGACAGTGTTTGTGTGCTTGTGAGTGTGCACTTGCATGTGAGTTCGTCTGTGTGTGTAACTCACGTCATAGGCTCCATCCCAAAATGGAGGATACCCCACTAGCAGGATGTACAGGATCACACCTATACATAAACACCCACACACGGACGCACTCAGGCATGCAGGCACACTCCTACGCTGCCTGACTCGTATAGTGCAGTTCCTCTTCAACATCTCGCTGGCAGGTGTTCACACTGTGGCAGGTTCCACTGTTCAAGTCAATGTGGAGTGTTTTAGGTATGCTGATATTCAAGAGCATCCGCTCCTTTGTAGTCCAGTGATAACACAGAATGTCATTCACGACAGAAAGACACAGGACTTGAGCCGTGGGTGTATTGACATGTTCATGCACTTTTTCATGCACTCTTTAAGTGTGTGTGTATCAAATACCTTCAAATACTTGAAAGTTGAGGAGTGCTTGATTTTAGCTTGGAGTTTAAACTTTTGGGACTTAAATAGAATAGAACATAATTTGTCTTGCACAATTTAAAAGCACTGCAATACACCACACAGAACACAGATCAGATGCAGCACACTGGCAGAGACTAACCGACTCCCCCTGGTGTTGTTATACAGTCACTGCATCCAGCAGATCCTGGAGGCCGTGCTACACTGTCACCAGTCGGGTGTGGTACACAGAGACCTCAAGGTGAGTTACAGATTATTTGAATCACTTTGGCACTATTTTCACAATACAGTTGAAGTCGGAAGTTTACATACACTTAGGTTGGAGTCATTTAAAACTCATTTTTCAACCACTCCACAAATGTCTTGTGCTATAGTTTTGTCAAGTTGGTTAGGACATCTACTTTGTGCATGACAAGTCATTTTTCCAACAATTGTTTACAGACAGATTATTTAACTGTATCATAATACCAGTGGGTCAGAAGTTTACATACACTAAGTTGACTGTGCCTTTAAACAGCTTGGAAAATTCCAGAAAATTATGTCATGGCTTTAGAAGCTTCTGATAAGCTAATTGACATCGTTTGAGTCAATTAGAGGTGTACTTGTGGATGTATTTCAAGGCCTACCTTCAAACCCAGTGCCTCTTTGCTTGACATCATGGGAAAATCTAAAGAAATCAGCCAAGGCCCCACAAGTCTGATTCATCCTTGGGAGCAATCTCCAAATGCCTGAAGGTACCACGATCAATTATACAAACAATAGTACGCAAGTATAAACACCATGGGACCACGCAGCCATCATACCGCTCAGGAAGGAGACGCCTCCTAGAAATTAACGTACTTTGGTGTCGAAAAGTGCAAATCAATCCCAGAACAACAGCAAAGGACCTTGTGAAGATGCTGGAGGACACAGGTACAAAGTGTCTATATCCACAGTAAAACGAGTCCTATATCGACATAACCTGAAAGGCCGCTCAGCAAGGAAGAGGCCACTGCTCCAAAACCGCCATAAAAAGCCAGACTACAAAGATCATACTTTTTGGAGAAATATCCTCTGGTCTGATAAAACAAAAACAGAACTGTTTGGCCATAATGACCATCATTATGTTTGGTGAAAAAGGGGGAGGCTAATTTTCCTACCTCATGATGCCATCTATTTTGTGAATTGCACCAGTCCCTCCTGCAGCGAAGCACCCCCAGAACATGATGCTGCCACCCCGTGCTTCACGGTTGGGATGGTGTTCTTCGGCTTGCAAGCCTCCCCCTTTTTCCTCCAAACATAACGATGGTCATCACTATAGTTTGTTCACAAGACATTTGTGGAGTGGTTGAAAAATGCGTTTTAATGACTCCAACCTAAGTGTATGTAAACTTCTGATTTCATCTGTATGCTGAAACAACATCTCAAGACATCAGTCATGAAGTTAAAGCTTGGTTGCAAATGGGTCATCCAAATGGACAATGACCCCAAGCATACTTCCAAAGTTGTGGCAAAATGGCTAAAGGACAACAAAGTCAAGGTACTGGAGTGGCCATCAGAAAACCCTGGCCTCAATCCTATAGAACATTTGTGGGGAGAACTGAAAAAGCGTGTGCGAGCAAGGAGGCCTACAAACCTGACTCAGTTACACCAGCTCTGTCAGGAGGAATGGGCCAAAATTCACCCAACTTATTGTGGGAAGCATGTGGAAGGCTACCTGAAATGTTTGACCCAAGTTAAACAATTTATTATTATTAAAATAAAGTGGTGATCCTAACTGGCCTAAGACAGGGAATTTTTACTAGGATTAAATGTCAAGAATTGTGAAACTGAGTTTAAATGTATTTGGCTAAGGTGTATGTAAACTTCCAACTTCAACTGTATGTTGAACACTAGTGACGCAGCCACTGGTAACATTAGTGAAGCAGCCACTGGTAACACTAGTAACGCAGCCGCTGGTAACACTAGTGACGCAGCCGCTGGTAACACTAGTAACGCAGCCACTGGTAACACTAGTAACGCAGCCACTGGTAACACTAGTGACGCAGCCACTGGTAACACTAGTGACGCAGCCACTGGTAACACTAGTGACGCAGCCACTGGTAACACTAGTGACGCAGCCACTGGTAACACTAGTGACGCAGCCACTGGTAACACTAGTGACGCAGCCACTGGTAACACTAGTGACGCAGCCACTGGTAACACTAGTGACGCAGCCACTGGTAACACTAGTGACGCAGCCACTGGTAACACTAGTGACGCAGCCACTGGTAACACTAGTGACGCAGCCACTGGTAACACTAGTGACGCAGCCACTGGTAACACTAGTGACGCAGCCAGCCTTACATTCAGCACCTTTCATTGTGCATTCATTTTGTTTGTTGACATCCTTCACCACACAACCATTGATCCAAAATAACAAGTTTACTGTGGAATGTAATCACCAAAACACAACATAATGATATCTTCTCAATTTAGTTATTTTAACAACCAGTTAATCCAATAGCAAAACATGTAAGATACATTTTTCAAAAATGCCCTTTGAATGTAGTATTCTACAGTACAGTAAATTACACTGTTCTCACATTCGGCAATACATTTGCACTACTCATTAAAATTGATTAAACATCTAATTTCCATAATTTCTATCCTATGTGATAATAAAGGTGCGATCATTGATTATTGATTAAACATCTCATTTCCATAATGTCTATCCTATGTGATAATAAAGGATTGATCATTGATTATTGATTAAACATCTAATTTCCATAATTTCTATCCTATGTGATAATAAAGGTGTGATCATTGATTATTGATTAAACATCTAATTTCCATAATGTCTATCCTATGTGATAATAAAGGATTGATCATTGATTATTGATTAAACATCTCATTTCCATAATGTCTATCCTATGTGATAATAAAGGTGTGATAATTGATTATTGATTAAACATCTAATCTCCATAATGTCTATCCTATGTGATAATAAAGGTGTGATCATTGATTATTGATTAAACATCTAATTTCCATAATGTCTATCCTATGTGATAATAAAGGTGTGATCATTGAAGACATCGTTCACAATGTAATCAAATTATAGAAAAAAATAGAAACGTTTAGCAGCCACTAGTTTGCATCAAGCCTATCTTGAGCATTTGGCCATAGGTTCCCATCGAAATCGCAGTAAATACCATCAATCCAAGCCTGGCATACAGTGCATTCGGAAAATATTCGAACCCTTGACTTATTCCACATTTTGTTACATTGCAGCCTTATTCTAGGGTGGCAGGTAGCCTAGTGGTTAGAGCTTTGGGCCAGTAACCAAAAGGTTGCTGAAACGAACCCCCAAGCTGACAAGGTAAAAATCTTTCGTTCTGGCCTTGAGCAAGGTAGTTAACCCACTGTTCCCCGGGCGCTGAAGACGTGGATATCGAATAAGGCAGCCCCCCACACCACTCTGTTTCAGAGGGGTTGGGTTAAATGCGGAAGACACATTTCAGTTGTACAACTGACTAGGTATCCCCCTGACAAAGCAAAAACTGATTTTTGTTGTTGAAATTTTTGCACGTTTATAAAACAATTTAACTACCTTATTTACATAAATATTCAGACCCTTTGGTATGAGATTCGAAATATAGCTCAGGTGCATTCTGTTTCCATTGATCATCCTTGAGATGTTTCTACAACTTGATTGGAGTCCTGTGGTAAATTCAATTGATTGGACATGATTTGAAAAGGCACACACCTGTCTATATAAGGTCCCACAGTTGACAGTGAATGTCAGAGCAAAACCAAGCCATGAGGTCGAAGGTATTGTCCGTAGTGCTCCAAGACAGGATTGTGTCAGGGCACAGATCTGGGGAAAGGTACCAAAAAATGTCTACAGATTTGAAGGTCCTCAAGAATTCTTCATAATCCTCCATAATTCTTAAATGGAAGAAGTTTGGAACCACCAAGGCTTTTCTGGCCTCTCAGCCAAACTGAGCAATCGAGGGAGACCAGCCTTGGTCAGAGAGGTGACCAAAAACCTGATGGTCACTTTGACAGAGTTCCTCTGTGGAGAACCTTCCAGAAGGACAACCATGTCTGCAGCACTCCACCAATCAGGCTTTTATGACTGGGAGACTAGTCAGGATCGAGGGAAAGATGAATGGAGTACAGAGATATCCTTGATGAAAACCTGTTCCAGAGTGCTCAGGACCTCAGACTGGGGTGAAGGTTAACTTTCCAACAGGACAACGACCCTAAACACATTGCCAAGACATCCATGGCCTGAAGGAGGATGGTACGGTCATGGGGATGGCAATCATACATCTTCCACCTGTATTGTAATTCTGTACTGTATTTTACAGCATTGCATTGTACTTACGTATTGTAATGGTCCTGTAAGTGACTCAGTTCACATATCAAAATGTGTGGACTGTTATCACGTTGGATAAAAGGTTCTGCTAAATAAATGGCATATACAGTGGGGCAAAAAACGTATTTAGTCAGCCACCAATTGTGTAAGTTCTCCCACTTAAAAAGATGAGGCCTGTAATTTTCATCATAGGTACACGTCAACCATGACAGAAAAAATTAGAAGAAAAAAAATCCAGAAAATCACAATATTTCTGGCTCTCACAGACCTGTAACTTCTTCTTTAAGAGGCTCCTCTGTCCTCCACTCGTTACCTGTATTAATGGCACCTGTTTGAACTTGTTATCAGTATAAAAGACACCTGTCCACAACTTCAACATTGGCTAAGACCAAAGAGCTGTCAAAGGACACCAGAAACAAAATTGTAGACCTGCACCAGGCTGGGAAGACTGAATCTGCAATAGGTAAGCAGCTTGGTTTGAAGAAATCAACTGTGGGAGCAATTATTAGGAAATGGAAGACATACAAGACCACTGATAATCTCCCTCGATCTGGGGCTCCACGCAAGATCTCACCCCATGGGGTCAAAATGATCACAAGAACGGTGAGCAAAAATCCCAGAACCACACGGGGGGAGCTAGTGAATGACCTGCAGAGAGCTGGAACCAAAGTAACAAAGCCTACCATCAGTAACACACTACACCGCCAGGGACTCAAATCCTGCAGTGCCAGACGTGTCCCCCTGCTTAAGCCAGTACATGCCCAGGCCCGTCTGAAGTTTGCTAGAGAGCATTTGGATGATCCAGAAGAAGATTGGGAGAATGTCATATGGTCAGATGAAACCAAAATATAACTTTTTGGTAAAAACTCAACTCGTCGTGTTTGGAGGACAAAGAATGCTGAGTTGCATCCAAAGAACACCATACCTACTGTGAAGCATGGGGGTGGAAACATCATGCTTTGGGGCTGTTTTTCTGCAAAGGGACCAGGACGACTGATCCGTGTAAAGGAAAGAATGAATGGGGCCATGTATCGTGAGATTTTGAGTGAAAACCTTCATCAGCAAGGGCATTGAAGATGAAACGTGGCTGGGTCTTTCAGCATGAAAATGATCCCAAACACACCGCCCGGGCAACGAAGAAGTGGCTTCGTAAGAAACATTTCAAGGTCCTGGAGTGGCCTAGCCAGTCTCCAGATCTCAACCCCATAGAAAATCTTTGGAGGGAGTTGAAAGTCTGTGTTGCCCAGCAACAGCCCCAAAACATCACTGCTCTAGAGGAGATCTGCATGGAGGAATGGGCCAAAATACCACCAACAGTGTGTGAAAACCTTGTGAAGACTTACAGAAAACGTTTGACCTCTGTCATTGCCAACAAAGGATACAACTTTTTTATTGACCAAATACTTATTTTCCACCATAATTTTCAAATAAATACATTAAAAATCCTACAATGTGATTTTCTGGATTTTTTTTCCTCATTTTGTCTGTCGTAGTTGAAGTGTACCTATGATGAAAATTACAGGCCTCTTTCATCTTTTTAAGTGGGAGAACTTGCACAATTGGTGGCTGACTAAATACTTTTTTGCCCCACTGTATTACAGTCCTGTATTGGCCAATGCATTTTTAGTAATTTGTGTGTTGTACTTAGTCATTTGAAAATGTGCTTAGAGTTTTGAGGTTTGTACAAGAGTTGTGAACATTGCACCAAAGCGCAAAAGAAAAAAAACTGTAATTGTGTATCTTGGTGTCAGCTGGACAAAAAGAGATTGTGTGTGTGTGTCCTCACAAGAATAGTAAGCCAACTAAAATTCAGTGAAGTGAGGACATTTTGCCGGCCCTCACTTCTAAAACAGCTACTTTAGGCATTTGGGTTAGAGTTAGTTAGAATTAGGGTTTGGAGTAGGACAAGGGTTTGGACTAGGGTTAGGGAGAATAGGATTTTGAATGGGAATCAATTAAAGTATAGTAAGACATAGATGTGTGTGTAATTGTCAAGGCATAAGAATAGGTTAGGATCGATTTTCTACAAACCTGTCATGCTCCTGACACAATAAAAACGGCATCAGTTTAATAAAACTGCTCTCTACCTGAATACTCTGAGATAGCTCTGCTGTCATGCTGGCATTATACAGCAGTCCCACTGTGTGTGTGTGTGTGTGTATGTGTGTGTGTGTGTGTGTGTGTGTGGACTTGTTGTGGGTACCAGCATTCCCCACAAGAATAGTAAACGAACAAAAATGTGACCAACTGGGGACATTTTGTTAGTCCCCACAGGGCCAAAATGCTATTTCTAGGGGGTTTAGGGTTAAGGTTAGAATTATGTGAAGAGCTAGGGTTAAAGTTAGGTTATGTTTTTGGGTTAAGGCTAGGGTTAAGGTTAGATTTACACCCATCTGCCATTTACAACGCCCTAGCAAAACCAAAACCTACTTGTCCGGCTTCCACATCATCTCCCGACATCCTCAGACATGGATGGACGGTGACCTGGCTGCTAATCTCGCAGTGGATCTTGAACGACCTGGCTGGTATGTGTTGGCCAGCATCCCGGAGTCGCCTCTTCACTGTGGATGTTGAGACTGGTGTTTTGCGGGTACTATTTAATGAAGCTGCCAGTTGAGGACTTGTGAGGCGTCTGTTTCTCAAACTAGACACTCCAATGTACTTGTTCTCTTGCTCAGTTATGCACCGAAGCCTCCCACTCTTTCTATTCTGGTTAGACAGTTTTCGCTGTTATGTGAAGGGAGTAGTATAGTCATTTGCAGTCATTTACAACATTAACAATGTCTACACTGTATTTCTGATCAATTTGATGTTATTTTAATTGACAAAAAAATGCTTTTCTTTAAAAAACAAGGACATTTCTAAGTGACCCCAAACGTTTGAATGGTAGTGTGTGTGTGTGTGCATATGTGGATGCTTGTGTGTGTGTGTGTGTGTCTCTGTGTGTACACTACCAGTCAAAGTTTTAGAACACCTACTCATTCAATGGTTTTTCTTCATTTTTACTATTTTCTACATTGTAGAATAATAGTGAATACATCAAAACGATGAAATAACACATATGGAATCATGTAGTAACCAAAAAAGTGATAAACAAAATCGAGATTCTTCAAATAACCACCCTCTGCCTTGATGACAGCTTTGCACACACTTGGCATTCTCTCAACCAGCATCATGAAGTAGTCACCTGGAATGCATTTCAATTAACAGGTGTGTCTTCTTAAAAGTTCATTTGTGGAATTTCTTTCCATCTTAATGCGTTTGAGCCAATCAGTTGTGTTGTGACAAGGTAGGGGTGGTATACAGAAGACAACACTATTGGGTAAAATACCAAGTCCATATTATGGCAGGAACAGCTCAAATAAGTAAGGAGAAATGACAGTCCATCATTACTTTAAGACCTGAAGGTCAATCTATATGGAACATTTCATGAACTTTGGAAGTTTCTTCAAGTGCAGTCGCACAAACCATCAAGCACTATGATGAAACTGGCTTTCATGAGGACGGCCACAGGAAAGGAAGACCCAGAGTTACCTCTGCTGCAGAGGATAAGTTCATTAGAGTCCAAATTCAAGATTTTTGGTTCAAACCTCTGTGTCTTTGTGAGACGCAGAGTAGGTGAACGGATGATCTCTGCATGTGTATTTACCACCATAAAGCATGGAGGAGGAGGTATTATGGTGTGGGAGTGCTTTGCTGGTGACACTGTCTGTGATTTAATTAGAATTCAAGGCACACTTAACAAGCATGGCTCCCGCAGCATTCTGCAGCGATACACCATCCCATCTGGTTTGTGCTTAGTGGGACTATCATTGGTTTTTCAATAGGACAATGATCCAACACACCTCCAGGCTGTGTACGGGCTATTTTACCAAGAAGGAGAGTGATGAAGTGCTGCATCAGATGACCTGGCCTCCACAATCCCCCGACCTCAACCAAATTGAGATGGTTTGGTATGAGTTGGACCGCAGAGTGAAGGAAAATCAGCCAACAAGTGCTCAGGATATGTGGGAACTCCTTCAGGAGTGTTGGAAAAGCATTCCAGATGAAGCTGGTTGAGAGAATGCCAAGAGTGTGCAAAGCTGTCATCAAGCCAAGGGGTGGCTATTTGAAGATTCTCAAATATAATTTGTTTAACACTTTTTTGGTTACTACATGATTCAATGTAGCATATGTGTTATTTCAAAGTTTTGATGTCTTCGGTATTATTCTACAATGTAGGAAATAGTATAAATAAAGAAAAACCCTTGAATGACTACATTAGGTGTTCTAAAACCTTTGACCGGTAGTGTATGTGTACATGCATGTTCGTGTATGTGCAAGTGCATTACTACTACATGATTTTAGGCCTAGCTCCATATAATAACATTTTAAACATATTTAATAGGATCTCTGTGCACCCTGTGAAAGTGTCTGCCTTCATGTCCCGTCTGTCCCCTGTGTAGCCAGAGAACTTGCTGCTGGCCAGTAAGTGTAAGAACGCTGCAGTGAAGTTGGCTGACTTTGGACTGGCCATCGAGGTGCAGGGAGACCAACAGGCATGGTTCGGTACGTCCACACACACACACACACACACACACTGTATTCATGTTTTAACACGTGTTTGTGTGGCCCAGAGACTAGCTATTCTCTAGTAAGAATATTTTTTCATATTCACATTTTTAAACCTCAATTATATATTTTTTATTAATCAACCTTCAAGGTAAACAGTGCATTCAGAAAGTATTCAGACCCCTTCACTTTTTCCACATTTTGTTATGTTACAGCCTTATTCTAAAATGTATAAAATAATTTTCCCCCTCATCAATCTACACATAATACCCCATAATGACCAACAAGATTTTCTGGTCTGATGAAACCAAGATTGAACTCTATGTCCTGAATGCCAAGCGTTACGTCTGGAGGAAACCTGGCTCAATCCCTACGGTGAAGCATGGTGGTGGCAGCATCGTGCTGTGAGGATATCACACTTTCCAACAGGACAACGACCTTCAGCACACAGCCAAGACCTGAAAATGTCTAGTTACGTCTGGAGGAAACCTGGCTCAATCCCTACGGTGAAGCATGGTGGTGGCAGCATCGTCCTTCAGCACACAGCCAAGACCTGAAAATGTCTAGTTACGTCTGGAGGAAACCTGGCTCAATCCCTACGGTGAAGCATGGTGGTGGCAGCATCGTCCTTCAGCACACAGCCAAGACCTGAAAATGTCTAGTTACGTCTGGAAGAAACCTGGCTCAATCCCTACGGTGAAGCATGGTGGTGGCAGCATCGTCCTTCAGCACACAGCCAAGACCTGAAAATGTCTATTTTTTATATATTTGCAAAACATTCTAGAAAAGCTGTTTTTGCTTTGTCATTATTGAGTAGTGTGTGTAGATGGATGAGAAGAACAACTACATGTAATCTGTTTTAGAAGGAGGCTGTAACGTAAGAATGTGGAAAAAGTATAGTGGTCTGTTTACTTTCCGAAGGCACTGTAAATGCATTGTTTTGCTTCGGTGAAAGTTGTTACACTCAACTATATATATATATATATATATATATATTTTCATTAGTCCACTGTTAAATACAGTTCCAAATGTCAGCAGTCAAGTTTTCAAAATATTGGAGTTTCACATCATCATGACACAAAATGCATCCCATGATGCAAAATGCATCTCATGATGCAAAATGCATCTCATGATGCAAAATGCATCACATGACGCAAAATGCATCATCATGACGCAAAATGCATCATCATGACGCAAAATGCATCTCATGACGCAAAATGCATCACATGACGATGTGGCAAGTGACGCTTTTCTTCTTGAAAGTCCAATATCTTAAACTCTTGACTGCTGACGTGCGAAACATTTTGGGATTGTATTAACAGTGGACTAATTTGGTAAAAATACCAAAATATACACTGAGTACAAACATTATGATTGACTCTTTCCATGACATAGACTGATCAGGTGAATCCAGGTGAAAGCTATGATCCCATATTGATGTCACTTGTTAAATCCACTTCAATCATGAGAATGCTTTCGACACCTTGTAGAGTCCATGCCCTGAGGAATGTACGCTGTACTTATAGGAAAAGAGGGGGGAACTCAATATTAGCAAGGTGTTCTTAATGTTTTGTACACTCAGTGTAGGTTTTGAGTGGATTTTTCCTGTAATTCACATTACTCAAGTTTCAATTTCACAGCAATGAAATCAAATCATTTGGATTTACCTGATGGGCAGACACAGTACCCAGTTGGAGCAGCAGGCTGGTAGAAGATGATCATTGGGTTAGGGTTGGTCTCAGCGCTGTGCCCTGTTCTGGGTTGGGGCCACATACAGTGGCTTAGTAGGCACAATGCGGCCTTTCATCTCCGCCACAGCCTTGGTGGCCTCCTCGGGGGAAGGAGAGGCCCACAAAGCTAAAGCCCTCGCTTTGGTCGGCCCTCTGTCCTCATCACCTTGGTACTGGTGATAGTCCCGAAATGAGAGAACTCCTTGTGTAGCTTATCATCGTCAGGGTTACCTTCCAGATATTTTAAATAAAGGTTCACTCCTTGATGTCTGGGCTGTTTCAGCTCTGCCTGACGGTCTGCTTTCGTCTGGGCACTACCCACACAGTCGCTTCCCGTTCAGCTCCTTGCCATTCATCTGATCCACAGCTTGAGGTGGTCAGATACACTCCAATTAGACACTGGAATCACAGACACTAAGTTTTAACTCACATCTAGAAGTGGCATTGCACCACATATATGACACATCTGGCAAACACTCACCAAATATGTCTATGCAACCAATACAATGTGATTTGACCATAGCCAAAGAGCTGTCTCAACTTGACATCCTGACCAAAATGATTAATGTAGACATTGGTGGAGTCTTTGGCCCCTGGCACTGGAGCTGGTTCCAGCCTTTCGCTTCTGAAGAGATTTGAAGAAATGAAATGAAAACATTTTTTTTCTTCTAGAAGCATTCCGTTTCATTTTGTTATGGCTCTTTCAGAAGCCTTTCAGAAGCCTCAGCGTTGCCTTTAGATTGTCTCCTCAGGAACCAGCTTCCTGGAGACAATGTTTCCGAAGTCAAAGAAGACCTTTGTTGCAGAATGTCTTGTCCAGATTCTTAACAAATCCTTTCTCTAGGATTGGTCATGCTGAGACCACATGATCCTCATAGGGCTTCCATGGATGGTTATAAAGTTGACCATGTTCAGGTCACGCTCATCATCGTCTGGGTTAATTAACATATTTGACATAACCATATTCGAGTGAACAAAGGATTATAAACGACCCGGATGGAGAAGTTGTGGTTGGTGCCATTTAAGATGATAGGTTTAGGTTACTACATCATACTCAAATTTCCCCTATACACATAGCCTATGAATAACATTTTACAATGTAGGTACACAGGTCGAGAGAAAAATGAGAGTAATCAAGGTGACAGTGACACATTCAATACTGCTTTGCACACTCTTGCCTGCATCTAGCTGATCTAGGGTGTAATCATTAGTCCAGCATTTGCAAACGAGAGCTTCTATTGGAAAATTTCAGGTATTTTTATCCCTGTTTTGTTTCCATTTTGATTCCATTTAAGAAACGTTTTCAACAGAATTGGCGGAATTAATACACCCCTGATCACACGCAAACACAGTTCACTTTCATAGCAGCCACATACAAACAGCATGATCTCATAATTCCTTCTTGAATTTACGCAATCTCCTCCTCTCACCTTTCCCTTCACTTGTGGCCTTCAGTGCACAACAAATTAGCTGTCTGTGACCAGGTGAAAAAAACATTTCCAAACCAAAATTTCATATAATAAACGCTACACACAGCCTACATCGTTGTCACCATATTAGCGAACGTCATAGTCAACATAGCTATTACAACTAATGTGTTAGTAAACCCACTGCAATCATGCAGTACAGTGTACCGTCAGCAAGCAGTTACACCAGCAGGCCCCGGTGGCAATAAATTAATAAAACCAAAAGCCTACCTTTACTTGGAAGACTTCCAGTGTTGGATAGCCATAGCCAGCTAGCTAACATAGTATCCCTCTCAGTTTGAGCTGGGTTTTTTAGTAGGATAAATTAGCTAGCTGCATTCGCTAGCTAAGTGAAAGTGAAAAAAAAGTCTACGAAATATAGCTAGCTCTATCTCTCTCGCTTCATTTTTAAGTAAATTAATTTGTTCAAAACTGTTCAACTATTGTCTTTCTTTGAGTCAACTATTCACCACATTTTATGCACTGTAGTGCTAGCTAGCTGGCTGTAGGTTATGTATTCGATTAATTCTCTGATCCTTTGATTGGGAGGACAACATGTCAGTTCATGCTGAAAGAGCTCTGATAGGTTGGAGGACGACCTCTGGAAGTTGCCAGTTGCTGTGTAAGTCTATGGAAGGGAATGAGAAGCATGAGCCTCCTTATCAGATATGAAAGTAAGACCCAGATGCAGACACATTGAATTAACAATGGTATAATAATCCAACAGGGGCAATAGACCTGTCAAGGCAGGCAGGGGTCAGTAAACCAGTGGGTCAACGGTACCAGACGGCAGTGAGGGTCAGGGTAGGCAGAGGTCAATAATCCAGAGGTGGGGCAAGGTACAGGTCGGCAGGCAGGGTCAGGGGCAGGCAGAGGGGTCAGGCAGGCGGGCTCAGAGTTAGAACAGGCAAGGGTCAAAACCAGGAGGGCGAGAAAAAGAGAGCCTGGGAAAAGCAGGAGCTGAGAACAAAAACACTGGTTGACTTGACAAACTGTCAACAGACAAACAGAGAACACAGGTATAAATACACAGGGGATAATGGGGAAGATGGGTGACACCTGTGCATACCTGGTTGACCGGGGTGCCGGCGGTGAAAGTCGGCAATGAGGCCTGGGTCCAGGATGTCTCTAGCGTGTACCCAGCACCTCTCCTCTGGGCCATAACACTCCCAGTCAACCAGGTACTGGAAACCCCTGCCCTGTGGTTGAACACTCAGGAGGTGTCTCACCGTGGACGCTGGAAGGCCATCGATGACACGGGGAGGACGGGTGGGCCTGGAAACAGAAGACAAAGGGCTGTGAGACAAGGGCTTAATCCTAGACACAATCCTGGAAAGTAGGGTTAATACGGAGACGAACAGCAGTGGGGCTAATGACACTAGAGATGGGGAACGGGCCGATGAAGTGGGGGGAAAGTTTAGGAAACTACACCCGGAGAGGCATGTCACGGGTGAAGAGCCATACCCTCTTCCCGAGCCGATAGTGTGGAGCAGGGGTCCGGTGGCGAACCGTTTCTCGCCTATACCGGGAAGTGGTCTTCAACAGGACGGCCCAGGCTCTCGTCCAGGTACGGCAACAGCGGCGGAAGAACATCTGGGCAGAGGGATTGCTGACTTATTGATCGATGGTTGCTCAAGAGAACAGAATGACAGGAGAATTATAGAATGTCAGGTGTTGGAACCCCTGGAACCCCCTCGTTTGTTGTGTCATAAGTCATGTTAGATCAAATTGGATATATTCTAATTCAATACTTTCTTTATTGCATCATAGTCAGTTACACAGCATGATTTACATTGCAACTACAAAATGTAAAAACAAATGAATACAAAAATGAACACAGTAGGCCTAAGCTTACAAAAAAATAACAAATAACCTGTCAAAAACTAGGACTTCCCAGTTCAGCTGTCCATTTCAGTTAAATAAATGTATTTCAGTTTAAAATGACTAAATAAAAGACATACAGTGGAATCAGTCTCACTGCATTGTTTAGTCTGCTGTTTAGTCTGCTGTGTTTATATCATATCATCCACAGCACACGAGTAAAGTCATACAGCTTGATGACTGTTTGTGTCTTTGTGTGTGTAGGTTTTGCAGGTACCCCAGGCTACCTATCTCCAGAGGTACTGAGGAAGGAGGCCTATGGTAAACCTGTCGACATCTGGGCCTGTGGTGAGTGCAGATCACTTTATTATCTCGCCGTCTCATCCCTCCCTCTTCTATATCTCCTGCCCCACCCTCACCAATCAACGTATGTGTGTCTCTGTGCATGTGTCCGTGTATGTGTGTCCTTGTGGGTGTTTATGTATAGGTGTGATCCTGTACATCCTGCTAGTGGGGTATCCTCCATTTTGGGATGAGGACCAACACAAACTCTACCAGCAAATCAAAGCAGGAGCCTATGACGTGAGATATACACACACACACACACACACACACACACACACACACACACACACACACACACACACACACACACACACAAGCACACACACTCTGTGTCCCCTTTGTCTATCAATCTGTCTGTGTGTGTGTGTGTAGTTTCCATCTCCAGAGTGGGACTCTGTGACTCCAGAAGCCAAGAACCTGATTAACCAGATGTTGACTATTAACCCTGCCAAGAGGATAACTGCCCAGGAGGCCCTCAAACACCCATGGGTCTCCGTAAGTACAGACACACACACACACACACACACACACACACACACTTTTCCTCTCTGTTTCCTCTCTGTTTGACATTGTCTCTCTCTTTCTCCAGCAACGCTCCACGGTGGCGTCCATGATGCACAGACAGGAGACGGTGGAGTGCCTGAAGAAGTTCAACGCCAGAAGGAAACTCAAGGTCTGCTCTATTTTAATAATCTCATAATCCACAGGAATGCCTTCACTACACATGTGAGCCTTCTCACTTCTCAGACTAACCTAGTAATCTACCACTCACCCCATCTCTTTATTTCTCTATTTCTCGCTTTTCTCCCTCTCTTCCCATCTCTCTCTCTCTCTTGCTGTCCATAGGGAGCAGTCCTGACTGCTATGCTGGTGACGAGGAATTTCTCCGGTAAATGTGTGTGTCTTCATAAACACTTACACGCATGCACAGCAGGTTGGCATTTATTGGGATGACTCATGTACTGGAGGAAGCTCTGCAGAGTGGTTACTAGCTGGCACAGCCACAAAGTAACAAAATCAGATTCTAAACCTAACCTTAACCACACTGCTAACCCTAATGCCTAACCTTAAATTAAGACCAAAAAGATCATATTAATTTTCATGAATCTTTACAATATAGCCTATTTTTTACTTTTCAGCTGGCCCATCTCACGGAAATCTCTCAGTTCTGCCTCCAGGGAAAGATTCATGACAATAAATGTCAAACTGCGCATGCACACGCATGCATGCTACAGTCACATACACATGCTCCACAAGCGTACACACACACTCTCTCTCTCTCGCTTTCTTATTATCACAAATTGAGTTTCACCTCCAATTTACTAAGTTTGACTACAAGGGTAACTTGCATGGATCATTACATGTTTCTCTTCCACTTAGGGGTGTGAACTTTAAAACGAAGTTTAAAATGTTTATTTCTTTGCCCACAAAAAAATGTATATCACAGTGCAGTTATCACAAAACGTATTCTTTGCCGTGTTATAACCTAACTAGACGATAGGCTATGAAGGCCTGTTGTGTAATTTAAATAGAACCAGAGGTAGAAGTGAACTTTAGGCTACTTTAGTGAATTTGCGAGACATTGCAAGAAGAGACATTGCGAGATACAGATTACCAAGACAACTGTGCACAGTCCTTTCCGTCTGCCCCCTCCTCTCTCTCCCTCACGCTGGCTCGCCTGCTTTTTCTCTTTGCTAATGATACACGTTTGTGCTCAGTCTTCGGTCTGGTGCGTGTAGAATATCTTAGCCTATTCATTGATGATAGGTCCGTGACTCTGTCTGCCTAGTGGCCGACCTGCCTATACCGGACCTGCCTATACACTCCTCCCCTTTCTCGGTCCCTTGCTAGCCTGCTCTGCACGATGCAAGTGTTTGTGTTCTTGGAAGTACAGCAACTAAATCAGTCTCCTCCGTTCCAAAAATACTGAATCTTAGCAGGCGAGGAGTCGATTTCTAGCGGAATCAAATCTTGACATTCAGAAATGGGAGTCGACACCGGGAGTCGATGTGCAAGAAGTCGAGGAATCTATTATTTTGGAGTCGACCATCTACCACTACGTCATCATCATTAACAGTTGGAAAAAAGGCAGAGAAACGACAGCAGCGAAGTCCTGCATGGCAATACTTTGAGAAGTTAAATGAGAAGGTGGTGAAATGCGAGGTGGAATTGAGGTACAGTATGGTAGTACAGGTGCAATGCTTAACCATCTGAAAGGGACAAACCGTAAAACCCAAACAAATCCTGGTAGCAGCGAGGGGCCCCAACAACAAACATTAGACAACTTCACACTAAAGCCCACTGCATGACTGCCGTAAATAGAACGTCATTGAGCGCAATAGCAATTGTAGAATTTGGGGAAGTTTTCTTTTCGCTTTAACAGAAAACCGATGGCCGTTTAAACTTTAAAGGGAGAGTTCACCCAAATTACAAAATGACATATTGGTTTCCTTATCGTGTAAGCAGTCTATGGAAAAGGTATGACAGCAATCCATGTTTTGTTTTAGTTTCCCCAGGCACTGTTTCCAAATGTTAACACTGTAGCAATTGTGGCACAAATTCAATTCAAGTCATGGGACGGATATTAGCATTTTTCGCGCATCATGTCCAAATAATCCAAAAGTATCTAAAAATGAATTGTGAAGTTTACCAAAGTCACTTATGGATTATTTGAATATGTGCGAAAAATGCTAATTTTTGTGGTATCCAATTGGTAGTTACAGTCTTGTCTCATCGCTGCAACTCCCGTACGGACTCGGGAGATGCAAAGGTCGAGGGCCGTGCACAACCCAACCAAGCCACACTGCTTCTTGACACAATGCCTACTTAACCCGGAAGCTGCGACAGAGCCTGGACTCGAACCCAGAATCTCTAGTGGCAAAGCTAGCACTGTGATGCAGTGCCTTAGACCACTGCACCGCCTTCGACCACTGCACCACTCAGGAGGTCGACTTGAGTGGGATTTGTGCCACAAATGCTAAAACATTAGCATTTAGAAACAAATCAAATTTGTGGTGTGGACTACCAGTGAAATGCTTACTTTACCGGCCCTTCCCAACAATGCAGAGAGAAAGAAAACAGAAATATTCTAAAAGTAAAGTAATAATAGATACACAATGAGTAACAATAACTTGGCTACTATATACAAAGGGTACCAGTACAGACTCGATGTGCAAGGGTACGAGGTAATTGAGGTAGACTACATGGCTATAAGTTAGTGGTAATGACTTCAAATTAGTGGATTCTGGCTATTTCAACCACCCCCGTTTTTGACAGGTGTATAAAATCGAGCACACAGCCATGCAATCTCGATAAACAAACATTGGTCGTAGAATGGCCCGTACTGAAGAGCTCAGTGGTGTTCAACGTGGACCGCCATAAGATGCCACCTTTCCAACAAGTCAGTTCATAAAATTTCTACCCTGCTAGATCTGCCCCGGTCAACTGTGAATGCTGTTATTGTTAAGTGGAGCAACAATATCTTGGCTACAAAGTGGTAGACCACACAAGCGCACAGAGCGGGACCACCGAGTGCTGAAGCACGCAGCATGACAAAATCGCCTGTCCTCGGTTGTAACACTCACTACCGAGTTCCAAACTGACTCTGGAAGCAACGTCAGCACAATAACTGTTCGTCGGGAGCTTCATGAAATGGGTTTCAATGGCCAAGAAGCCGCACACAAGCCTAAGATCACCATGCTTCACCATCTGGCAGTCTGACGGATTAATCTGTGTTTGCTACCTGCCAAACTGTAAAGGTTGGTGGAGGAGGAATAATTGTCTGGGGCTGTTTTTCATGGTTCAGGCTAGGTCCCTTATTTCCAGTGAAGGGAAATTGCTATAGCGTACAATGACATTGTGTGGCCTACCACTTTGCAGCCAAGCTGTTGTTGCTCCTAGATGTTTCCACTTAACAATAACAGCATTCACAGTTGACTACCGCAGTTCTGTATACATCTGGCCCTTCTTTGGACACTATACTAACAAACCCTCCCGCCCGACTAGCATCACTACCCTGGACAATTCTGACTTAGAATATGTGGACAACTACAAATAGCTAGGTGTCTGGTTAGACTGTAAACTCTCCTTCCAGACTCACATTAAGCATCTCCAATCCAAAATTAAATCTAGAATCAGCTTCCTATTTCACAACAAAGCCTCCTTCATTCATGCTGCCAACCATACCCTCGTAAAACTGACTATCCTACCGATCCTTGACTTCGGCGATGTCATTTACAAAATAGCCTCCAACACTCTACTCAGCAAATTGGATGTAGTCTATCACAGTGCCATCCATTTTTTCACCAAAGCCCCATATACCACCCACCACTGCGACCTGTATGCTCTCGTTGGCTGGCCCTCACTACATATTCGTCGCCAAACCCACTGGCTCCAGGTCATTTATAAGTCTTTGCTAGGTAAAGCCCCGCCTTATCTCAGCTCACTGGTCACCATAGCAACACCCACCCGTAGCACGCGCTCCAGCAGGTATATTTCACTGGTCATCCCCAAAGCCAACACTTCCTTCGACCGCCTTTCCTTCCAGTTCTCTGCTGCCAATGACTGGAACGAAATGCAAAAATCACTGAAGCTGGAGACTTATATCTCCCTCTAACTTTAAGCATCAGCTATCTGAGCAGCTAACCGATCGCTGCAGCTGTACATAGTCCATCTGTAAATAGCACACCCAACTACTTCATCCCCATATTGTTACTTATCCTCTTGCTCTTTTGCACCCCAGTATCTCTACTTGGGGTGCAAAAGGGTATGTTTGGCAGCATGAATGAAGGAGGCTTTGTTGTGAAATAGGAAGCTGATTCTAGATTTAATCTATCACTCCAGTGTTAATGTTGAATTGTAATTATTTTGCCTCCATGGCCTATTTATTGCCTTACCTCTTCTACATTTGCACACACTGTACATAGATGTTTCTATTGTGTTATTGGTACGTTTGTTAATGTGTAACGCTGTGTTGTTGTGTTTGTCGACCAAACATACCCTTTGTAAATAAAGGTGAAATAAAACATTTTAATAAAAAATGATATGCTTCCAACTTTGTGGCAAGGCCCTTTCCTGTTTCAGCATGACAATGCCCCCGTGGACAAAGCGAGGACAAAAATTGTTTGTCGATGATCGGTGTGGAAGAACTTGACTGGCCTCCACAGAGTTTTTTGCAAAAAAGTTCAATGCAGATAGTTAACTATTTTAAATAACTATTTAGCAGTCTTATGGCTTGGGGACAGAACCTGTTCAAGGTCCTGTTGGTTCCAGACTTGGTGCGTCGGCTTCCCGTGCAGTAAACGAGAGAACAGTCTCTGACTTGAAGAGAGGAGGGCCAGCCGGGGATACTAAACCAAAGCATGGATTGCTGTCATACATTGTACATAGACTGTTTACAGGGTAAGGAAACCAATGTGTAATTTGGTTGAACTATTTCTATAAGAAATATATTCCATTTGTCACATCCCTACTTCCTCTGCACTCACACTGTCTGCTTACCCAGGTAAAATGGGAAGGAGACTTGCATCTCAGAGTAGGAGGGCAGATCTGAGATCAGTTTAGCCTTTTAGATTATAATGAATGGACAGGGGAGGTACCTGATCCTAGATCAGCACTTACTCTGAGACGCTTGACTTACCTTGGACCTGACGTGACTTCAATCTGTCCACTTCACACTAACACACTTCTGTCTTCTCTTCCCTCGCTCCTTTCCCCTTTTCTGTTCTTTGCTTTCACTTGTTCTCTGTCTTTCTCTATTTCTCTCCCTCTCTCTCTGCGTCAGTTGGTAGACAGTCTACATCTCCAGCATCAATCACTTCTGTGTCTGGAACTGCCGCTGGGATAGTGGAGCAAGGTATCCTCTTTCTCTCCTCCCTCCATCACTCGCTTCTATACCTCCTCCACTTGTACACCTTCTCTCCTCTCCCTCACACTCCTTTCCTCATCCTTCCCTTTTGCTCTTGTGTTCTTCCTCTTATCCCTCCTTCCCCCTTCCCTCTCTTCATCCTCCCCTCCCCCTGTAACGAATAAGGCAGCATGCATGGCATATCCATCTCTCCCTCCCACCCCCTCGCTCTCCAACATGCTTTAGTCTTCTGTGCCTTGAGTCGTTTTCTGTATTTTTTTCTGCCCTTCGTTCCCTCCCTCAGTGTGTGAGGTGTATGAGGCTTGTTTGATGTGTGTGATAAATGCAGGTAACTGCCAAACTAATCAAAACACTTGAGTAAACTATGGATACAAATGATATTGAAAACAGGTTCTTCCACACGTGTGGTTCCTGAGCTAATTAAGCATTTCACATCCTATCATGCTGAGGGTCATGTATAAAAATGCCCAGTTGCCCATTATTTTGGCCACCTTATTTAGAAGAAGAGATTTCATTTACTTTGAAAGAAGGGTGTCAAAGGAGCATAGGGGGTTAAAGTCAATCAGTCAGTCACCAGATCTCAATCCAATTGAACACTTATTTATCATGGAAGAATGGTGTCCCATCCCTCCAATAGAGTTCCAGGCACTGAGTGTTCTAAACATTAGGAACACCTGCTCTTTCCATGACATTGACTGACCAGGTGAATCCAGGTGAAAAGCTATGATCCCTTATTGATGTCACTTGTTAAATCCACTTCAATCAGTCCATGTCATCGACTCCTGCCCCCTTTCTACATTTTGTTGCATTACAGCCTTATTCTAAAATTGATTTTTGTTCAATCAATCTACACATAATACCTGATAGTGACAAAGCAAAAAACTGGTTTTTAGACATTTTAGCAAATGTATGAAAAATCCTAACCAAAATACCTTATTTACAGTTGAAGTCGGAAGTTTACATAGGTTGGAGTCATTAAAACTCGTTTTTCAGCAGCAGGTACTGGGAGACTAGTCAGGATCAAGGGAAAGATTAATGGAGCAAAGTACAGAGAGATCCTTGATGAAAACCTGCTCCAGAGCACTCAGGACCTCAGACTGGGGCGAAGGTTCACCTTCCAACATGACAACGACCCTAGGCACACAGCCAAGACAACGCAGGAGTGGCTTCTGAATAGAGGGTTTTTATAACTCTATTGTGTCTGTGTGAACTGAAAGTGAGCTCTGGGAGATTTAATACTGACAAAAGATTTACGATGTCGGTTGCCAGACCTTGGTCTCTACACAATGAGAACAGTCTTTACAGCAGATACTGTTTGCTGTGAATTATTAGTATCTTTCATAAGAATCTTAACCTTGTGACTCATTCCATACATCTGTTGTTTGTCATGAACATCCAGGAGGATGGACTTTGCTATAAAATGCTATAGCTCAAATCCGCTCATTGATCTCTCAACGGATTGTTGACAAGCTCCATTACTGCAGTAATGAAATAATAACGTTTACTTGTTTTGAAGAAATGTAAAAGGTCTCTCCTTTTGATTACAATAATTCCACAACATTCATCCTGAGAGTTTGAGAGGATCTGCAGAGAAGAATGCGAGAAACTCCTCAAATACAGGTGTGCCAAGCTTGTAGCATCATACCCAAGAAGACTCGAGGCTGCCAAAGGTGCTTAAATAAAGTACTGAGTGAAGGGTCTGAATTTCTAAATCAGTTTTTTGCTTTGTCATTATGAGGTATTGTGTGCAGATTGATGAGGGGGGAAAATGATTTCATCTGTGTGTGTGAGAGTGAAAGTGTTAATTCATACAGAAATGCAAGTTCTTATGAGTATCTATGTGCATGCACATATATATGATCTATTTCTACTGTAATGGTGGGTGCAAGATCTCCACTATCGTCTAGGCTTATTGTGCTCAGCCTGTAATACACTTGTGTCCCCCCCTGTGACCGGTTCGTACATAAAACATTGTCAATTCAGGCTGTAAAGGCATCAGTTTCCACCTTAACTAGCTTTAATGGCGTGCCTCTGGAAAACACTGGGAAAATATGCATACCCTCTTAATATAACACCATTTTCCGCCACCATTTCCGGATTTTCAGATGACTTCCGGGTGTTGGCTGAACGCGGTGTGCAATCAGGTTGTAGCAGTCTGTTGTTTACCCCTGGCTGACCGTGGGGCACACCATCAGGCATCAAGGTGGTGGGAAATGGTTTTATTAAGACAGTACGTCTATTTAACCTGCTTTTTGGCTGGTGGTACACCATTAAAGCTAGTTAAAGAGGAAACCGATACCTTTGCAGCCTGAATAGAGGATGTTTTATGTACGAACCGGTTACTGGGGCACACTAGTGTATAACTGGCTGAGCACATTAAGCCTAGGCTAGTAAAGAATGTGTGTATCATCATTTTCATGGCGCTTCATACTATATGAGAGGAATCCCCTAATCTTAATCTGAGTGCATCCCACCTGCCTCTGAGATTGATACACCTGCTTCTCCATTCCATATTCCCCTGCCCTTTGACCCCTAATCCCATGTGTGTGTGTGTTGTGTGGGAGTGTTTATGAATGTTTTAGTGTGTGTTAGTTTGTAAGGGTTTACAGTAGTTTGTGTGTGTATATGAGTTTGAGTGTGTTGGCACTGTTTACAGTTTGGCGTTTGAGTGTGTTGGCTTTTGAGAGCTCCGTGTGTGTGTTAGAGGGTATGTTGAGTTTGCAGACAGAGTTCAATGTGTTTGTTAGCTAGCTAGGCGTAAGATAGGTATCGACACTCATGCGTGTGTATGTTTGAGGTGTGTTTTAGTAAATGAGTGTGTATGATGAACACCCTCTGAGTGTGTTCTCAATCTCTTTCGCAGCCAAGAGTCTCCTCAACAAGAAGGCTGATATCAAGGTAAGACACAAACATGTGTATCTGCCCCTCCTGCAATTGCAATTGACAGTGATATGCTGTGTTTTGTGGGCATGCTCTTTGGGTGTGTGTGTGTGTGTGTTTATTCTCACTCTTTGTGTGTGTGTGTAGCCTATTAGTCTGACTTTCAGGCATAGTCGGATACGCTCTAGCTATGTAGTTAGAATGTAACATTCATGTGGACTGACTTGATCGCACAGAGGTCAAACCAAACATTATATAACATCAGCTGTTCTTTTTTTTGTGAGCAACTTTTATTTAGTTTTGTAATTTTTATTTTACAATCAAATAAATGCATTAAAAGATAACCCATTCCCCACTCAGTCCCCATCCACCCGCCTACATCATCCCTCCCCACTCAGTCCCCATCCACCCGCCTACATCATCCCTCCCCACTCAGTCCCCATCCACCCGCCTACATCATCCCTCCCCACCCAGTCCCCATCCACCCGCCTACATCATCCCTCCCCACTCAGTCCCCATCCACCCGCCTACATCATCCCTCCCCACTCAGTCCCCATCCACCGCCTACATCATCCCTCCCCACTCAGTCCCCATCCACCCGCCTACATCATCCCTCCCACCCAGTCCCCACTCAGTCCCCATCCACCCGCCTACATCATCCCTCCCCATCCACCCGCCTACATCATCCCTCCCCACTCAGTCCCCATCCACCCGCCTACATCATCCCTCCCCACTCAGTCCCCATCCACCCGCCTACATCATCCCTCCCCACCCAGTCCCCATCCACCCGCCTACATCATCCCTCCCCACCCAGTCCCCACTCAGTCCCCATCCACCGCCTACATCATCCCTCCCCATCCACCCGCCTACATCATCCCTCCCCACCCATTCCCCACTCAGTCCCCATCCACCCGCCACATCATCCCTCCCCACCCAGTCCCCATCCACCCGCCTACATCATCCCTCCCCACTCAGTCCCATCCACCCGCCTACATCATCCCTCCCCACTCAGTCCCCATCCACCCGCCTACATCATCCCTCCCCACCCAGTCCCCATCCACCCGCCTACATCATCCCTCCCACCCAGTC
Source organism: Oncorhynchus kisutch (assembly GCF_002021735.2). Classification (NCBI taxonomy): domain Eukaryota; kingdom Metazoa; phylum Chordata; class Actinopteri; order Salmoniformes; family Salmonidae; genus Oncorhynchus; species Oncorhynchus kisutch. Next base: position 4,388,934 of record NC_034202.2, read on the forward strand.
CCCATCCACCCGCCTACATCATCCCTCCCCACCCATTCCCCACTCAGTCCCCATCCACCCGCCTACATCATCCCTCCCCACTCAGTCCCCATCCACCCGCCTACATCATCCCTCCCCACCCAGTCCCCATCCACCCGCCTACATCATCCCTCCCCACCCAGTCCCCATCCACCCGCCTACATCATCCCTCCCCACTCAGTCCCCATCCACCCGCCTACATCATCCCTCCCCACCCAGTCCCCATCCACCCGCCTACATCATCCCCTCCCCACCCAGTCCCCATCCACCCGCCTACATCATCCCTCCCCACCCAGTCCCCATCCACCCGCCTACATCATCCCTCCCCACTCAGTCCCCATCCACCCGCCTACATCATCCCTCCCCACTCAGTCCCCATCCACCCGCCTACATCATCCCTCCCCACCCAGTCCCCATCCACCCGCCTACATCATCCCTCCCCACCCAGTCCCCATCCACCCGCCTACATCATCCCTCCCCACCCAGTCCCCATCCACCCGCCTACATCATCCCTCCCCACTCAGTCCCCATCCACCCGCCTACATCATCCCTCCCCACTCAGTCCCCATCCACCCGCCTACATCATCCCTCCCCACCCAGTCCCCATCCACCCGCCTACATCATCCCTCCCCACTCAGTCCCCATCCACCCGCCTACATCATCCCTCCCCACTCAGTCCCCATCCACCCGCCTACATCATCCCTCCCCACTCAGTCCCCATCCACCCGCCTACATCATCCCTCCCCACCCAGTCCCCACTCAGTCCCCATCCACCCGCCTACATCATCCCTCCCCATCCACCCGCCTACATCATCCCTCCCCACTCAGTCCCCATCCACCCGCCTACATCATCCCTCCCCACTCAGTCCCCATCCACCCGCCTACATCATCCCTCCCCACCCAGTCCCCATCCACCCGCCTACATCATCCCTCCCACCCAGTCCCCACTCAGTCCCCATCCACCCGCCTACATCATCCCTCCCCATCCACCCGCCTACATCATCCCTCCCCACCCATTCCCCACTCAGTCCCCATCCACCCGCCTACATCATCCCTCCCCACCCAGTCCCCATCCACCCGCCTACATCATCCCTCCCCACTCAGTCCCCATCCACACCGCCTACATCATCCCTCCCCACTCAGTCCCCATCCACCCGCCTACATCATCCCTCCCCACCCCAGTCCCCATCCACCCGCCTACATCATCCCTCCCCACCCAGTCCCCATCCACCCGCCTACATCATCCCTCCCCACCCATTCCCCACTCAGTCCCCATCCACCCGCCTACATCATCCCTCCCCACTCAGTCCCCATCCACCCCGCCTACATCATCCCTCCCCACCCAGTCCCCATCCACCCGCCTACATCATCCCTCCCCACCCAGTCCCCATCCACCCGCCTACATCATCCCTCCCCACTCAGTCCCCATCCACCCGCCTACATCATCCCTCCCCACCCAGTCCCCATCCACCCGCCTACATCATCCCTCCCCACCCAGTCCCCATCCACCCGCCTACATCATCCCTCCCCACCCAGTCCCCATCCACCCGCCTACATCATCCCTCCCCACTCAGTCCCCATCCACCCGCCTACATCATCCCTCCCCACTCAGTCCCCATCCACCCGCCTACATCATCCCTCCCCCCCCCAGTCCCCATCCACCCGCCTACATCATCCCTCCCCACCCAGTCCCCATCCACCCGCCTACATCATCCCTCCCCCCACCCAGTCCCCATCCACCCGCCTACATCATCCCTCCCCACTCAGTCCCCATCCACCCGCCTACATCATCCCTCCCCACTCAGTCCCCATCCACCCGCCTACATCATCCCTCCCCACCCAGTCCCCATCCACCCGCCTACATCATCCCTCCCCACCCAGTCCCCATCCACCCGCCTACATCATCCCTCCCCACTCAGTCCCCATCCACCCGCCTACATCATCCCTCCCCACCCAGTCCCCATCCACCCGCCTACATCATCCCTCCCCACTCAGTCCCCATCCACCCGCCTACATCATCCCTCCCCACCCAGTCCCCATCCACCACCCCCCGCCTACATCATCCCTCCCCACCCAGTCCCCATCCACCCGCCTACATCATCCCTCCCCCACCCAGTCCCCATCCACCCGCCTACATCATCCCTCCCCACCCAGTCCCCCACCTCCACCCGCCTACATCATCCCTCCCCACCCAGTCCCCATCCACCCGCCTACATCATCCCTCCCCACCCAGTCCCCATCCACCCGCCTACATCATCCCTCCCCACCCAGTCCCCATCCACCCGCCTACATCATCCCTCCCCACCAGTCCCCATCCACCCGCCTACATCATCCCTCCCCACTCAGTCCCCATCCACCCGCCTACATCATCCCACCCCACCCAGTCCCCACTCAGTCCCCATCCCCCCGCCTACACATCATCCTCCCCACTCAGTCCCCATCCACCCGCCTACAGCATCCCATCCCTCCCCACCCAGTCCCTCCACCCGCCTACATCATCCCTCCCCACCCGTCCCCATCCACACCCCGCCTACACATCATCCCTCCCCACCCAGTCCCCCATCCACCCGCCTACATCATCCCTCCCCACCCAGTCCCCATCCACCCGCCTACATCATCCCTCCCCACCCAGTCCCCATCCACCCCCCCACATCATCCCTCCCCACCCAGTCCCCATCCACCCGCCTACATCATCCCTCCCCACCCAGTCCCCATCCACCCGCCTACATCATCCCCTCCCCACCCAGTCCCCATCCACCCGCCTACATCATCCCTCCCCACTCAGTCCCCAACCCCCCGCCTACATCATCCCTCCCCACCCAGTCCCCATCCACCCCTACATCATCCCTCCCCACCCAGTCCCCATCCACCCGCCTACAATCATCCTCCCTCCCCCCCAGCCCCCATCCACCCCGCCTACATCATCCCTCCCCACCCAGTCCCCATCCACCCGCCTACATCATCCCTCCCCACCCAGTCCCCACCACCCGCCTACATCATCCCTCCCCACTCAGTCCCCACCACCACCCGCCTACATCATCCCTCCCCACCCAGTCCCCNCCCACTCAGTCCCCATCCACCCGCCTACATCATCCCTCCCCACTCAGTCCCCACCACCGCCTACATCATCCCTCCCCACTCAGTCCCCATCCACCCGCCTACATCATCCCTCCCCACTCAGTCCCCATCCACCGCCGCCTACATCATCCCTCCCACTCAGTCCCTATCCACCCGCCTACATCATCCCTCCCCACCCCAGTCCCCATCCACCCGCCTACATCATCCCTCCCCACCTGGAAACCATTCCCCAACCAGTCCCCATCCACCCGCCTACATCATCCCTCCCAACCCGTCCCCCATCCACCCGCCTACATCATCCCTCCCCACCCAGTCCCATCCACCCGCCTACATCATCCCTCCCCACCCAGTCCCCATCACCCGCCTACATCATCCCTCCCCACCAGTCCCCATCACCCGCCTACATCATCCCTCCCACCCAGTCCCCATCCACCCGCCTACATCATCCCTCCCCACCCAGTCCCCATCCACCACCTACAATCATCCCTCCCCACTGGAAACCATCCCACCCAGTCCCCATCCACCCCCACCCTACATCATCCCTCCACACCTGGAAACCATGCCTTCCCACCCAGTCCCCATCCACCCGCCCCCCCTACATCTCCTCCCCACCTGGAAACCATCCCACCCGTCCCCATCCACCCCCCTACATCATCCCTCCCCACTCAGTCCCCTCCACCCGCCCCTACATCATCCTCCCCACCCAGTCCCCATCCACCCGCCTACATCATCCCTCCCCACCCAGTCCCCATCCACCCTCCTACATCATCCTCCCCCACTCAGTCCCCATCCACCCGCTACATCATCCCTCCCCACTCAGTCCCCATCCACCCCGCCTACATCATCCCTCCCCACTCAGTCCCCATCCACCCGCCTACATCATCCCTCCCCACCCAGTCCCCATCCACCCGCCTACATCATCCCTCCCCACTCAGTCCCCATCCACCCGCCTCATCATCCCTCCCCACCAGTCCCCATCCACCCGCCTACATCATCCCTCCCCACTCAGTCCCCATCCACCCGCCTACATCATCCCTCCCCACTCAGTCCCCATCCACCCGCCTACATCATCCCCCACTCAGTCCCCATCCACCCGCCTACATCATCCCTCCCCACTCAGTCCCCATCCACCCGCCTACATCATCCCTCCCCACTCAGTCCCATCCACCCGCCTACATCATCCCTCCCCACTCAGTCCCCATCCACCCGCCTACATCATCCCTCCCCACTCAGTCCCCATCCACCGCCTCTACATCATCCCTCCCCACTCAGTCCCCATCCACCCGCCTACTCATTCCCTCCCCACTCAGTCCCTATCCACCCGCCTACATCATCCCTCCCCACCCAGTCCCCATCCACCCGCCTACATCATCCCTCCCCACCCCCTGGAAACCATTCCCCACCCAGTCCCCATCCACCCGCCTACATCATCCCTCCCACCCAGTCCCCATCCACCCTCCACCCACCTCCCATCCCTCCCCACTCAGTCCCCATCCACCCGCCTACATCATCCCTCCCCACCCAGTCCCCATCCACCCGCCTACATCATCCCTCCCCACCCAGTCCCCATCCTCCACCCGCCTACATCATCCCTCCCCCACCCAGTCCCCATCCACCCGCCTACATCATCCCTCCCCACCAGTCCCCATCCACCCACCTACATCATCCCTCCCCACCTGGAAACCATCCCACCCAGTCCCCATCCACCCGCCTACATCATCCCTCCACCTGGAAACCATGCTTCCCACCAGTCCCCATCCACCCGCCTACATCATCCCTCCCCCACCTGGAAACCATCCCACCCAGTCCCCATCCACCCGCCTACATCATCCCTCCCCACTCAGTCCCCATCCACCCGCCTACATCATCCCTCCCCACCCAGTCCCCATCCACCCGCCTACATCATCCCTCCCCACCCAGTCCCCATCCACCCGCCTACATCATCCCTCCCCACCCAGTCCCCATCCACCCGCCTACATCATCCCTCCCCACCCAGTCCCCATCCACCCGCCTACATCATCCCTCCCCACCTGGAACCATGCTCCCCACTCAGTCCCCATCACACCCGCCTACATCATCCCTCCCCACCTGGAAAACATGCTCCCCACCCAGTCCCCATCCACCCGCCTACATCATCCCTCCCCACTCAGTCCCCATCCACCCGCCTACATCATCCCTCCCCACCTGGAAACCATGCTCCCCACTCAGTCCCAATCCACCCGCCTACATCATCCCTCCCCACCTGGAAACCATGCTCCCACTCAGTCCCCATCCACCCGCCTACATCATCCCTCCCCACCCAGTCCCCATCCACCCGCCTACATCATCCCTCCCCACCCAGTCCCCATCCACCCGCCTACATCATCCCTCCCCACCTGGAAACCATCCCACCCAGTCCCATCCACCCGCCTACATCATCCCCTCCCCACCTGGAAACCATCCCACCCAGTCCCCATCCACCCGCCTACATCATCCCTCCCCACCCAGTCCCCATCCACCCGCCTACATCATCCCTCCCCACCCAGTCCCCATCCACCCGCCCCTACATCATCCCTCCCCACCCAGTCCCCATCCACCCGCCTACATCATCCCTCCCCACCCAGTCCCCATCCACCCGCCTACATCATCCCTCCCCACCCAGTCCCCATCCACCCGCCTACATCATCCCTCCCCACCCAGTCCCCATCACCCGCCTACATTCATCCCTCCCCACCCAGTCCCCATCACCCGCCTACATCATCCCTCCCCACCCAGTCCCCATCCACCCGCCTACATCATCCCTCCCCACCCAGTCCCCATCCACCCGCCTACATCATCCCTCCCCACCCAGTCCCCATCCACCCGCCTACATCATCCCCTCCCCACCAGTCCCATCCACCCGCCTACATTCATCCCTCCCCACCCAGTCCCCATCCACCCGCCTACATCATCCCTCCCCACCAGTCCCCATCCACCCGCCTACATCATCCCTCCCCACCCAGTCCCCATCCACCCGCCTACATCATCCCTCCCCACCCAGTCCCCATCCACCCGCCTACATCATCCCTCCCCACCCAGTCCCCATCCACCCGCCTACATCATCCCTCCCCACCCAGTCCCCATCCACCCGCCTACATCATCCCTCCCCACCCAGTCCCCATCCACCCGCCTACATCATCCCTCCCACCCAGTCCCCATCCACCCGCCTACATCATCCCTCCCCACCCAGTCCCCATCCACCCGCCTACATCATCCCTCCCCACCCAGTCCCCATCCACCGCCTACATCATCCCTCCCACCTGGAAACCATGCTTCCCACTCAGTCCCCATCCACCGCCTACATCATCCCTCCCCACCTGGAAACCATCCCACCCAGTCCCCATCCACCCGCCTACATCATCCCTCCCACCCAGTCCCCATCCACCCGCTACATCATCCCTCCCCACCCAGTCCCCATCCACCCGCCTACATCATCCCTCCCCACCCAGTCCCCATCCACCCGCCTACATCATCCCTCCCCCACCCAGTCCCCATCCCCCGCCTACATCATCCCTCCCCACCTGGAAACCATGCTTCCCACTCAGTCTCCCATCCACCCGCCTACATCATCCCTCCCCACCCAGTCCCCATCCACCGCCTACATCATCCCTCCCCCACCCAGTCCCCATCCACCCGCCTACATCATCCCTCCCCACCTGGAAACCATGCTTCCCACTCAGTCCCCATCCACCCGCCTACATCATCCTCCCCACCCAGTCCCCATCCACCCGCCTACATCATCCCTTCCCACTCAGTCCCCATCCACCCGCCACATCATCCCTCCCCACCTGGAAACCATGCTTCCCACTCAGTCCCCCATCCACCCGCCTACATCATCCCTCCCCACCTGGAAACCATGCTCCCCACTCAGTCCCCATCCACCCGCCTAACATCATCCACTCCCCACCTGGAAACCATGCTCCCCACCCAGTCCCCATCCACCCGCCCTACATCATCCCTCCCCACTCAGTCCCCATCCACCCGCCTACATCATCCCTCCCCACTGGAAACCATGCTCCCCACTCAGTCCCCATCCACCCGCCTACATCATCCCTCCCCACCTGCGAAACCATGCTCCCCACTCAGTCCCCATCCACCCGCCTACATCATCCCTCCCCACCCAGTCCCCATCCACCCGCCTCACATCATCCCTCCCCCACCCAGTCCCCATCCACCCGGGCCTACATCATCCCTCCCCCACCTGGAAACCATCCCACCCAGTCCCCATCCACCCGCCTACATCATCCCTCCCCACCTGGAAACCATCCCACCAGTCCCCATCCACCCGCCTACATCATCCCTCCCCACCCAGTCCCCATCCACCCGCCTACATCATCCCCTCCCCACCCAGTCCCCATCCACCCGCCTACGTTCATCCCTCCCCACCCAGTCCCATTCCACCCGCCTACATCATCCCTCCCCACCCAGTCCCCATCCACCCGCCTACATCATCCCTCCCCACCCAGTCCCCCCATCCACCCGCCTTACATCATCCCTCCCCACTCAGTCCCCATCCACCCGCCTACATCATCCCTCCCCACCCAGTCCCCATCCACCCGCCTACATCATCCCTCCCCACCCAGTCCCCAATCCACCCGCCTACATCATCCCTCCCCACCCCAGTTCCCATCCACCCGCCTACATCATCCCTCCCCACCCAGTCCCCATCCACCCGCCTACATCATCCCTCCCCACCTGGAAACCATCCCACCCAGTCCCCATCCACCCGCCTACATCATCCCTCCCCACTCAGTCCCCATCCACCCGCCTACATCATCCCTCCCCACCTGGAAACCATCCCACTCAGTCCCCATCCACCCGCCTACATCATCCCTCCCCACCCAGTCCCCATCCACCCGCCTACATCATCCCTCCCCACCCAGTCCCCATCCACCCGCCTACATCATCCTCCCCACCCAGTCCCCATCCACCCGCCTACATACATCACTCACTCCCCACTCAGTCCCCATCCACCCGCCTACATCATCCCTCCCCACTCAGATCCCCATCCACCCGCCTACATCATCCTCCCCACCCAGTCCCCATCCACCCGCCTACATCATCCCTCCCCACCCAGTCCCCATCCACCCGCCTACCTCTACATCATCCTTCACCCACATACCGCATCCCCACCATCCCTCCACCAGCCAATCATCCCTCCCCACCTGGAACCATCCCACCCAGTCCCCATCCACCCGCCTACAATCATCCCTCCCACCCAGTCCCCATCCACCCCCCTACATCATCCCTCCCCACCCAGTCCCCATCCACCCGCCTACATCATCCCTCCGCCACCCAGTCCCCCATCCACCCGCCTACATCATCCATCCCCACCTGGAAACCATCCCACCCAGTCCCCATCCACCCCCTACATCATCCTCCCCACCTGGAAAACCATCCCACCCGTCCCCATCCACCCGCCTACATCATCCCTCCCACCCAGTCCCCATCCACCCGCCTACATCATCCCTCCCCACCCAGTCCCCATCCACCCGCCTACATCATCCCTCCCCACCTGGAAACCATCCCACCCAGTTCCCATCCACCCGCCTACATCATCCCTCCCCACCCAAGTCCCCGATCCACCCGCCTACATCAATCCCTCCCCACCCAGTCCCCATCCACCGCCTACATCATCCCTCCCCACTCAGTCCCCATCCACCCGCCTACATCATCCCTCCCCACTCAGTCCCCATCCACCCCGCCTACATCATCCCTCCCCACTCAGGTCCCCATCCACCCGCCTACCATCATCCCTCCCCACCCAGTCCCATCCACCCGCCTATACATCATCCCTCCCCACTCAGTCCCCATCCACCCGCCGTACATCCTCCCTCCCCACTCAGCCCCATCACCCGCCTACATCATCCCTCCCCACTCAGTCCCCATCCACCCCGCCTACATCATCCCTCCCCACCCAGTCCCCCATCACCCCGCCTACATCATCCCTCCCCACTCAGTCCCCATCCACCCGCCTACATCATCCCTCCCCACCAGTCCCCATCCACCCGCCTACATCATCCCTCCCCACTCAGTCCCCATCCACCCGCCTACATCATCCCTCCCCACTCAGTCCCCCATCCACCCGCCTACATCATCCCTCCCCACTCAGTCCCATCCACCGCCTCTACATTCATCCCTCCCCACTCAGTCCCCATCCACCAGCCTACATCATCCCTCCCCACTCAGTCCCCATCCACCCGCCTACATCATCCCTCCCCACTCAGTCCCCATCCACCCGCCTACATCATCCCTCCCCACTCAGTCCCCATCCACCCGCCTACATCATCCCTCCCCACTCAGTCCCATCCACCCGCCTACATCATCCCTCCCCACTCAGCCCTATCCACCCGCCTACATACAATCCCTCCCCACCCAGTCCCATCCACCCGCCTACATCATCCCTCCCCACCTGGAAACCATTCCCCACCCAGTCCCCATCCACCCGCCTACATCATCCCTCCCCACCCAGTCCCCATCCACCCGCCTACATCATCCCTCCCCACTCAGTCCCCATCCACCCGCCTACATCATCCCTCCCCACCCAGTCCCCATCACCCGCCTACATCATCCCTCCCCACCCAGTCCCCATCCACCCGCCTACATCATCCCTCCCACCCAGTCCCCATCCACCCCGCCTACATCATCCCTCCCCACCCAGTCCCCATCCACCCACCTACATCATCCCTCCCCACCTGGAAACCATCCCACCCAGTCCCATCCACCCGCCTACATCATCCCTCCCCACCTGGAAACCATGCTTCCCACCCAGTCCCCCATCCACCCCGCCTACATCATCCCTCCCCACCTGGAAACCATCCCACCCAGTCCCCATCCACCCAGCCTACATCATCCCTCCCCACTCAGTCCCCATCCACCCCGCCTACATCATCCCTCCCCACCCAGTCCCCATCCACCCGCCTACATCATCCCTCCCCACCCAGTCCCCATCCACCCGCCTACATCATCCCTCCCCACTCAGTCCCCATCCACCCGCCTACATCATCCCTCCCCACTCAGTCCCCATCCACCCGCCTACATCATCCCTCCCCACTCAGTCCCCAATCCACCCGCCTACATCATCCCTCCCCACCCCAGTCCCCCATCCACCCGCCTACATCATCCCTCCCCACTCAGTCCCCATCCACCCGCCTACATCATCCCTCCCCACCCAGTCCCCATCCACCCGCCTACATCATCCCTCCCCACTCAGTCCCCATCCACCCGCCTACATCATCCCTCCCCACTCAGTCCCCATCCCACCCGCCTACATCATCCCTCCCCACTCAGTCCCCATCCACCCGCCTACATCATCCCTCCCCCACTCAGTCCCCATCCACCCGCCTACATCATCCCTCCCCACTCAGTCCCCATCCACCCGCCCTACATCATCCCTCCCCCACTCAGTCCCCATCCACCCGCCTACATCATCCCTCCCACTCAGTCCCCATCCACCCGCCTACATCATCCCTCCCCACTCAGTCCCCATCCACCCGCCTACATCATCCCTCCCCACTCAGTCCCTATCCACCCGCCTACATCATCCCTCCCCACCCAGTCCCCATCCACCCGCCTACATCATCCCCTCCCCACCTGGAAACCATTCCCCACCCAGTCCCCATCCACCCGCCTTACATCATCCCTCCCCACCCAGTCCCCATCCACCCACCTACATCATCCTCCCCCACTCAGTCCCCATCCACCCGCCTACATCATCCCTCCCCACCCAGTCCCCATCCACCCGCCTACATCATCCCTCCCCACCCAGTCCCCATCCACCCGCCTACATCATCCCTCCCCACCCAGTCCCCATCCACCCGCCTACATCATCCCTCCCCACCCAGTCCCCATCCACCCACCTACATCATCCCTCCCCCACCTGGAAACCATCCCACCCCAGTCCCCATCCACCCGCCTACATCATCCCTCCCCACCTGGAAACCATGCTTCCCACCCAGTCCCCATCCACCCGCCTACATCATCCCTCCCCACCTGGAAACCATCCCACCCAGTCCCCATCCACCCGCCTACATCATCCCTCCCCCACTCAGTCCCCATCCACCCGCCTACATCATCCCTCCCCACCCAGTCCCCATCCACCCGCCTACATCATCCCTCCCCACCCAGTCCCCATCCACCCGCCTACATCATCCCTCCCCACCCAGTCCCCATCCACCCGCCTACATCATCCCTCCCCACCCAGTCCCCATCCACCCGCCTACATCATCCCTCCCCACCTGGAACACCATGCTCCCCACTCAGTCCCCATCCACCCGCCTACATCATCCCTCCCCACCTGGAAACCATGCTCCCCACCCAGTCCCCATCCACCCGCCTACATCATCCCTCCCCACTCAGTCCCCATCCACCCGCCTACATCATCCCCTCCCCACCTGGAAACCATGCTCCCCACTCAGTCCCCATCCACCCGCCTACATCATCCCTCCCCACCTGGAAACCATGCTCCCCACTCAGTCCCCATCCACCCGCCTACATCATCCCTCCCCACCCAGTCCCCATCCACCCGCCTACATCATCCCTCCCCACCCAGTCCCATCCACCATCCCCACCGCCTACATCATCCATCCCCACCTGGAAACCATCCCACCCAGTCCCCATCCACCCCGCCTACATCATCCCTCCCCACCTGGAAACATCCCACCCAGTCCCCATCCACCCGCCTAATCACATCCCGCCCACCAGTCCCCACCCGCCTACATCATCCCTCCCACACCAGTCCCCCATCCACCCGCCTACATCATCCCTCCCCCACCCAGTCCCCATCCACCCCGGCCTACATCATCCCTCCCCACCCAGTCCCCATCCCACCCGCCTACATCATCCCTCCCCACCCCAGTCCCCATCCACCCGCCTACATCATCCCTCCCACCCAGTCCCCATCCACCCGCCTACATCATCCCTCCCCACCCAGTCCCCATCCACCCGCCTACATCATCCCTCCCCACCCAGTCCCCATCCACCCGCCTACATCATCCCTCCCCCACCCAGTCCCATCCACCCGCCTACATTCATCTCCTCCCCACCTGGAAACCATCCCACCCAGTCCCCATCCACCCGCCTACATATCCCTCCCCACTCAGTCCCCAATCCACCCGCCTACATCATCCCTCCCCACCTGGAACCATCCCACTCAGTCCCCATCCACCCGCCTACATCATCCCTCCCCACCTGGAAACCATCCCACCCAAGTCCCCATCCACCCGCCTACATCATCCCTCCCCACCCAGTCCCCATCCACCCGCCTACATCATCCCTCCCCACCCAGTCCCCATCCACCCGCCTACATCATCCCTCCCCACCTGGGAAACCATACCCACTCAGTCCCCATCCACCCGCCTACATCATCCCTCCCCACCCAGTCCCCATCCACCCGCCTACATCATCCCTCCCCACTCAGTCCCCATCCACCCGCCCTACATCATCCCTCCCACCCAGTCCCCATCCACCCGCCTACATCATCCCTCCCACCCAGTCCCCATCCACCCGCCTACATCATCCCTCCCCACCCAGTCCCCATCCACCCGCCTACATCATCCCTCCCCACCCAGTCCCATCCACCTGCCTACATCATCCCTCCCCACCCAGTCCCCATCCACCCGCCTACATCATCCCTCCCCACCCCAGTCCCCATCCACCCGCCTACATCATCCCTCCCCACCCAGTCCCCATCCCACCCGCCTACATCATCCCTCCCCACCCAGTCCCCATCCACCCGCCCCTACATCATCCCTCCCCACCCAGTCCCCATCCACCCGCCCTACATCATCCCTCCCCACCCCAGTCCCCATCCACCCGCCTACATCATCCCTCCCCACCCAGTCCCCATCCACCCGCCTACATCATCCCTCCCCACCCAGTCCCCATCCACCCCGCCTACATCATCCTCCCCACCCAGTCCCCATCCACCCGCCTACATCATCCCTCCCCACCCAGTCCCCATCCACCCGCCTACATCATCCCTCCCCACCCAGTCCCCATCCACCCGCCTACATCATCCCTCCCACCCAGTCCCCCATCCCACCGCCTACATCATCCCTTCCCGCACCCTGGAAACCATGCTTCCCACTCAGTCCCCCATCCACCCCTAACATCATCCTCCCCCACCTGGGAAACCAATCCCACCCAGATCCCCATCCACCCGCCTACATCACCCTCCCCAACCCAGTCCCCATCAACCCGCCTACATCATCCCTCCCCACCCAGTCCCCATCCCCCGCCTTACATCATCCCTCCCCACCCAGTCCCCATCCACCGCCTACATCATCCCTCCCCACCCAGTCCCCATCCACCCGCCTTACATCATCCCTCCCACCCAGTCCCCATCCACCCCTTAACATCATCCCTCCCCACCCAGTCCCCATCCACCCGCCTACACATCCCTCCCCACCCAGGTCCCCATCCACCCGCCTACATCATCCCTCCCCACCAGTCCCCATCCACCGCCTACATCATCCCTCCCCACCAGTCCCCATCCACCCGCCTACATCATCCCTCCCCACCCAGTCCCATCCACCCGCCTACATCATACCCTCCCCACCAGTCCCCATCCACCGCCTACATCATCCCTCCCACCAGTCCCCATCCACCCGCCTACATCATCCCTCCCCACCTGGAAACCATGCTTCCCACTCAGTCCCCATCCACCCGCCTACATCATCCCTCCCCCACCTGGAAACCATCCCACCCAGTCCCCATCCCCACCGCCTACATCATCCCTCCCACCCAGTCCCCATCCACCCGCCTACATCATCCCTCCCACCCAGTCCCCATCCACCCGCCTACATCATCCTCCCCACCCAGTCCCCATCCACCCGCCTACATCATCCCTCCCCACCCAGTCCCCATCCACCCGCCTACATCATCCCTCCCCACCTGGAAACCATGCTTCCCACTCAGTCCCCATCCACCCGCCTACATCATCCCTCCCCACCCAGTCCCATCCACCCGCCTACATCATCCCTCCCCACCCAGTCCCCATCCACCCGCCTACATCATCCCTCCCCACCTGGAAACCATGCTTCCCACTCAGTCCCCATCCACCCGCCTACATCATCCCTCCCCACCCAGTCCCCATCCACCCGCCTACATCATCCCTTCCCACTCAGTCCCCATCCACCCGCCTACATCATCCCTCCCCACCTGGAAACCATGCTTCCCACTCAGTCCCCATCCACCCGCCTACATCATCCCTCCCCACCTGGAAACCATGCTTCCCACTCAGTCCCCATCCACCCGCCTACATCATCCCTCCCCACCTGGAAACCATGCTTCCCACCCAGTCTCCCTTGCACCGTTTATTCTCGCTGTCGATAATTCTGATGTTATAACATCTAATAGTAACTGTATCCACTGGTTAAATGGCAGAGAGTGATGTGGTTGCCATCTTAGAACTTAAAAACATTCACAGCAGTGCTGCATGTCAGCTGTAATCTTCTCTGATTGATTGAGAGATTCAAGGGGCTATCATCGTTAAGTAGCACAATAGGTGGAGACCATTGAATATTTAAATTCATGCACTTCAAAATGTATTTTTTTCCCCAGAAGCATTTACAATGCCTTCAGAAAGTATACACACCCCTTGACTATTTCCACATTTTGTTGTGTCACTAGACGGAGTTTAAAATGAATTTAATTGAGAATATGTCTCTGGACTACACACACACACACACACACACACACACACACACACACACACACACACACACACACACTATAATGTCAAAGTGGAATTATGTTTTATTTTTTATTTTATTTTATTAAAAGCTGAAATTGACTCAAGCCATAAGTATTCAAACCCTTTTCTATGACAAGCCTAAATACGTTTTTAAAAATGTCACAATTACATAATTAGTTGCATGGACTCACTGTGTGCAATAGTGTTTAACGTGATTTTTGAATGACTACCTCATATCTGTACCCTCTACATTATCTGTAAGGTCCCTCATTCAAACAGTGATTTCAAACACAGATTCAACCACAAAGACCAGGGAGGTTTTCCATTGCCTCGCAAAGGGCACCTATTGGTAGATTGGTAAATATATTTTTTAAAGAAGACATTGAATATCCCTTTGAGCATAGTGAAGTTATTAATTACACTTTGGACGGTGTATCAATACACCCAGTCACTACAAAGATGCAGGCGTCCTTCCTAACTCAGTTGCCGGAGAGGAAGAAAACCGCTCAGCGATTTCACCATGAGGCCAATGGAAGCATGTACAGAATCCAAATATTCCAAGACATGCATCCTGTTTGCAATAAGGCACTAAATTAAAACAGCAAAAACTGTGTCAAAAACCAAAGCGGTATGTTTAGGGCAAACAAAACACATTCAAAATGGTGGTGGCTGCATCATGCTATGGGTATGCTTGTCATCGGCAAAGACTAGGAAGATTTTTTGGGATAAAAATAAAACGGAAGAGCTAAGCACAGGCAAAATCCTAGAGGAAAACCTCGTCTGCTTTCCAACACACACTGGGAGACCAATTCACCTTTCAGCTGGACAATAACCTAAAACACAAGGCCAAATATATACTGGAGTTGCTTACCAAGATGACATTGAATGTTCCTGAGTGGCCTAGTACTGTTTTGACTTAAAAATCGGCTTGAAAATCTATGAATGGTCAACGGGATACCAAGGTCATATTGTTCCATATTCTGTTCCAGTTTAAGGCCAGGCAACACAGGCAAAAAGTTAGATTTTGCTTCCATCTGTCAATTTTGGAATATTTTGCAACTATAACTTCCATACTTTCATAAAATGTACAAATAAATTGGCAGTAATGTATATAAATATTTAATTTGTGTCATTTTATCCCAACTCCGTCAACGACACCTACCATAAATGTCGTTCTTGATAGCATGTTTCGTGTAGAACTTCAACCTCTGTTTTTAAAACTCTCCATGTCAGTCAAAGGCTTGTTTTCCCGAAGCATATCGTAAGCTAGTCCATACATGGCTATATCCTTTGTAGACGTAGTCCTTCGTGTTGACAGATTAGTAATTTCCTGACATCCGATTGGTTACTGGCATTTAAAGGCCCTTTCCGGCAACCCGCGAAGAATCAATGTAAAGAGACAGAATGAGAAAATCTTGAAAAATATACCTACAGTACGTGAATAAAAATAGGCAATCTGTTTGCCAATGCAAGACAAGCAGTGACTGAAAGAAAAAAATGTCCGCCAATCGAGGCAGGTAGAGGAGGAAAAGGAGGTAGCCCGCAGCAGAGCATTGAGATGCAAATTAGTTGAGATAAAGATGACAACTAGCAGCGATCAACCAGACAGCAGCCAGCCAACAGTGGCTTTTATTCCACATGTCTCAAATTAACCAACTTGAACATGATTTGATTTGCCCGAAGTTTCTAAACACTGGACTGAAAATCACCACCCAGTGATTCTGTAATGATAGAATGTGCAGACTGTGAAGGTGATCAAGATTTATTTAGGATAAGTATTTACACTTCCTCCAGGCTGCAGGAGTGCTCCAGGGGAGATGGTTCTTCTAGCTCACAAACTTAGACTTGGTTATGCAAATATTAAGAAAATAAGCAAAGTCCTAGGGATTCCTTCATTGAGTCTCAGCTCATATTTGTATTTATTATGGATCTACTCTTCCTGGGGTCCAGCAAAATGAAGGCAGTTTATACATTTTAAAACTTTACAATACATTCATAGATTTCACAACACACTGCGTGCTCTCGGGCCCCGACTCCACCACTACCACATATCTACAGTGCTAAATCCATATGTTATCTTGTGTACAGTTGAAGTCGGATGTTTACATACACCTTAGCCAAATCCATTTTAACTCAGTTTAACAATTCCTGACATTTAATCCTCGTAAAAATTCCCAGTCTTAGATCAGTTAGGATCACCACTATTTAAGAATGTGAAATGTCAGAATAATAGTAGAGAGAATTATTTATTTATACTTTTCTTTCTTTCATCACATTCCCAGTGGGTCAGAAGTTCACTTACACTCAATTAGTATTTGGTAGCATTGCCTTTAAGTTGTTTAACTTGGGTCAAATGTTGTTTCGGGTAGCCTTCCACAAGTTTCCCACAATAAGTTGGGTGAATTTTGGCCCATTCCTCCTGACAGAGCTGGTGTAACTGAGCCAGGTTTGTAGGCCTCTTTGCTCGCACACGCCTTTTCAGTTCTGCCCAAAAATATTCTATGGGATTGAGGTCAGGGCTTTGTGATGGCCACTACAATACCTTGACTTTGTTGTCCTTAAGCCATTTTGCCACAACTTTGGAAGTATGCTTGGGGTCATTGTCCATTTGGAAGACCCATTTGCGACCAAGCTTCAACTTCCTGACTGATGTCTTGAGATGTTGCTTCAATATATCCACATAATTTTCCTCCCTCATGATGCCACTATATTGTGAAGTGCACCAGCCCCTCCTGCAGCAAAGCACCCCCACAACATGATGCTGTAACCCCCGTGCTTTACGGTTGGGATGGTGTTCTTCGGCTTGCAAGCATCCCCCTTTTTCCTCCAAACATAACAATGGTCATTATGGCCAAACAGTTCTATTTTTGTTTCATCAGACCAGAGGACATTTCTCCAAAGTGCTGTACAGAAACCCAGCCTAAAACCCCAAACAGCAAGCAATGCAGGTGTAGAAGCACGGTGGCTAGGAAAAACTCCCTAGAAAGGCCAATACCTAGGAAGAAACCTAGAGAGGAACCAGGCTATGTGGGGTGGCCAGTCCTCTTCTGGCTGTGCCGGGTGGAGATTATAACAGAACATGGCCAAGATGTTCAAATGTTCATAAATGACCAGCATGGTCGAATAATAATAAGGCAGAACAGTTGAAACTGGAGCAGCAGCATGGCCTGGTGGACTGGGGACAGCAAGGAGTCATCATGTCAGGTAGTCCTGGGGCATGGTCCTAGGGCTCAGGTCCTCCGAGAGAGAGAAAGAAAGAGAGAAGGAGAGAATTAGAGAACGCACACTTTGATTCACACAGGACACCGAATAGGACAGGAGAAGTACTCCAGATATAACAATCTGACCCCAGCCCCCCGACACATAAACTACTGCAGCATAAATACTGGAGGCTGAGACAGGAGGGGTCAGGAGACACTGTGGCCCCATCCGAGGACACCCCCGGACAGGGCCAAACATGTGCATTTGCAAACCGTAGTCTGGCTTTTATGGTGGTTTTGGATCCGTGGCTTCTTCCTTGCTGAGCGGCCTTTCAGGTTATGTCGATATAGGACTCGTTTTACTGTGGATATAGATTACTTTTGTACCCGTTTCCTCCAGTATCTTCACAAGGTCCTTGGCTGTTGTTCTGCGATTGATTTGCACTTTTCGCACCAAAGTACATTCATCTCTAGGAGACAGAACACATCTCCTTCCTGAGCAGTATGACGGCTGTGTGGTCCCATGGTGTTTATACTTGCGTCCTATTGTTTGTACAGATGAACGTGGTACCTTCAGGCATTTGTTGATTGCTCCCAACGATGAACCAGACTTGTGGAGGTCCACAATTTTTTTCTGAGGTCTTTTGATTTTTTCCATGATGTCAAGCAAAGAAGCACGGAGTTTGAAGGTTGGCCTTGAAATACATCCACAGGTACACCTCCAATTGACTCAAATTATGTCAATTAGCCTATCAGAAGCTTCTAAAGCCATGACATATTTTTATGGAATTTTCCAAGCTGTTTAATGGCACAGTCAACTTAGTATATGTAAACTTCTGACCCACTGGAATTGCGATACAGTGAAATAATCTGTCTGTAAACAATTGTTGGAAAAATTATTTAGAGTAGATGTCCTACCCGACTTGCCAAAACTATAGTTTGTTAACAAGAAATTTGTGGAGTGGTTGAAAAACAAGTTTTAATGACTCCAACCTAAGTGTATGTAAACTTCCGACTTCAACTGTATGCATGCATTTGTCTGTGCCAATATTTGTGTTGCTTCACAGTCGCCGCTGTTTCATGTGGTGTTTTTTATCTTTAAAAAAAATCTAATTTTACTGCTTACTCAATGTGGAATAGAGTTCCATGTAGTCATGGCTCTATGTAGTACTGTGTGCCCCCCCCATAGTCTGTTCTGGACTTGGGTAATGTGAAGAGACCTTTTTGTGGCATGTCTTGTGGGGTATGCATGGGTGTCCGAGCTGTGTGCTAGTAGTTTAGACAGACAGCTCAGTGCATTCAACATGTTAATACCGCTCATAAATAAAAGTAGTGATGAAGTCAGTCTATCCTCCACTTTCAGACAGGAGAGATTGACATGCATTTTATAAATATTTGCTCTCTGTGTACATCCAAGGGCCAGCCGTGCTGCCCTGTTCTGAGCTAATTGCAATTTTCCAAAGTCCTTTTTTTTGGCACCTGACCACACGACTGAATCAAGATGCGACAAAACTAGGGCCTGTAAGACCTGCCTTGTTGAAAGTGTTGTTAAGAAGGCACAGAATTGTTTTATTATATACAGACTTCTCCCCATCTTAGCTACTATTGCATCAATATGTTTTGACTATGACAGTTTACAATCTAGTGTTACTTCAAGCAGTTTAGTCATCTCAACTTGATCAATTTCCACATTGTTAATTGCAAGATTTAGTTGAGATTTAGGTTTTAGTGGGTGTTTTGTTCCAAATACAATGCTTTTAGTTTTAGAAATACTTAGAGACAACTTATTCCTTGCCACCCACTCTGAAACTAAGTGCTTTGTTGAGTGTTGCAGTCATTTCAGTTGCTGTAGTAGCTGACGTGTATAATGTTGAGTCATCCGCATACATAGAAAATTGAGAAAAGCAAGAGCCCTAAACAGCTACCCTGGGGAATTCCTGATTCTAACTTGATTATACAGGCTTCCATTAAAGAACACCCTCTGTGTCCTGTTAGACAAGTAACTCTTTATCCACATTATAGCAGGGGGTGTAAAGCCATAACACATACATTTTTCCAGCAGCATACTATGATCAACAATGTCGAAAGCTGCACTGAAGTCTAACAAGACAGCCCCCACAATCATTTTATCATCAATTTCTCTCAGCCAATCATCAGTCATTTGTGTAAATACTGTGCTTGTTGAGTGTCCTTCCCTATAAGCATGCTGAAATTCTGTCGTCAATTTGTTTACTGTAAAATAGCATTGTATCTCGCCAAACACAATTTTTTCCAGAAGTTTACTAAGGGTTGGTAACAGGCTGATTGGTTGGCTATTTGAGCCTTTACTATTCTTGGGTAGGGGAATGACTTTAGCTTCCCTCCAGGCCTGAGGGCACACGCTCTCTAGTAGGCTTAAATTGAAGGTGTGGAAAATAGGAGTGGCAATATCGTCCGCTATTATCCTCAGTAATTTTCCATCCAGATTGTTAGACCCCGGTGGCTTGTCATTGTTGGAGGACAACAATATTTTTTCACCTCTTCTACACTGACTTTACGGAATTCAAAAGTACAATTCTTGTCTTTCATAATTTGGTCAGATATACTTGGATGTGTAGTGTCAGCGTTTGTTGCTGGCATGTCATCCCTAAGTTTGCTTATCTTGCCAATGAAAAAGTCATTAAAGTAGTTTGCAATATTAGTGGGCTTTGTGATGAATGAGCCATCTCATTCAATTAATGAAGGAGCCGAGTTGGCTTTTCCCCAAAACATTTAATTTAAGGCTTTTTACTTTCTTTATTTAATTTAGTAGTTTCTTTAGTTTAGTCACATGATTTCTTAATTTGCAGTACGTTAGCCAATCAGTTGGGCTGCCAGACTTAATTGCCATACCTTTTGCCTCATCCCTCTCAACCCTCCCTACAATTTTTTAATTCCTCATCAATCCAAGGGGATTTAACCGTTTTTACCGTCCTTTTCGTAATGGGTGCGTGCTTATTAGTAACTGGAATAAGTAGTTTCATAAATGCACTAAGTGCAGCATCTGGTTGCTCCTCATTACACACCACAGACCAGCAAATATTCTTTACATCATCAACATATGAATCCCTACAAAACTTATTGTATGACCTCTTATACACTATATTAGGCCCAGCCTGACCTCTTATACACTATATTAGGCCCAGTCTGACCTCTTACACACTATATTAGGCCCAGCCTGACCTCTTGCACACAATATTAGGCCCAGCCTGTCCTCTTACACACTATATTAGGCCCAGCCTGTCCTCTTACACACTATATTAGGCCCAGCCTGACCTCTTATACACTATATTAGGCCCAGCCTGTCCTCTTACACACTATATTAGGCCCAGCCTGACCTCTTATACACTATATTAGGCCCAGCCTGACCTCTTATACACTATATTAGGCCCAGCCTGACCTCTTATACACTATATTAGGCCCAGCCTGACCTCTTGCACACTATATTAGGCCCAGCCTGACCTCTTACACACTATATTAGGCCCAGCCTGACCTCTTACACACTATATTAGGCCCAGCCTGACCTCTTATACACTATATTAGGCCCAGCCTGACCTCTTATACACTATATTAGGCCCAGCCTGACCTCTTATACACTATATTAGGCCCAGCCTGACCTCTTATACACTATATTAGGCCCAGCCTGACCTCTTATACACTATATTAGGCCCAGCCTGACCTCTTATACACTATATTAGGCCCAGCCTGACCTCTTACACACTATATTAGGCCCAGCCTGACCTCTTATACACTATATTAGGCCCAGCCTGACCTCTTATACACTATATTAGGCCCAGCCTGACCTCTTGCACACTATATTAGGCCCAGCCTGACCTCTTATACACTATATTAGGCCCAGCCTGACCTCTTACACACTATATTAGGCCCAGCCTGACCTCTTGTACACTATATTAGGCCCAGCCTGACCTCTTATACACTATATTAGGCCCAGCCTGACCTCTTACACACTATATTAGGCCCAGCCTGACCTCTTGCACACTATATTAGGCCCAGCCTGACCTCTTGCACACTATATTAGGCCCAGCCTGACCTCTTGCACACTATATTAGGCCCAGCCTGACCTCTTGCACACTATATTAGGCCCAGCCTGACCTCTTGCACACTATATTAGGCCC
Source organism: Oncorhynchus kisutch (assembly GCF_002021735.2). Lineage (NCBI taxonomy): Eukaryota > Metazoa > Chordata > Actinopteri > Salmoniformes > Salmonidae > Oncorhynchus > Oncorhynchus kisutch. The sequence continues at coordinate 4,411,097 of NC_034202.2, forward strand.
AGCCTGACCTCTTGCACACTATATTAGGCACAGCCTGACCTCTTGCACACTATATTAGGCACAGCCTGACCTCTTGCACACTATATTAGGCCCAGCCTGACCTCTTACACACTATATTAGGCCCAGCCTGACCTCTTGCACACTATATTAGGCCCAGCCTGACCTCTTACACACTATATTAGGCCCAGCCTGTCCTCTTACACACTATATTAGGCCCAGCCTGACCTCTTGCACACTATATTAGGCCCAGCCTGACCTCTTGCACACTATATTAGGCCCAGCCTGACCTCTTACACACTATATTAGGCCCAGCCTGTCCTCTTACACACTATATTAGGCCCAGCCTGACCTCTTGCACACTATATTAGGCCCAGCCTGACCTCTTGCACACTATATTAGGCCCAGCCTGACCTCTTACACACTATATTAGGCCCAGCCTGACCTCTTGCACACTATATTAGGCCCAGCCTGACCTCTTGCACACTATATTAGGCCCAGCCTGACCTCTTACACACTATATTAGGCCCAGCCTGACCTCTTACACACTATATTAGGCCCAGCCTGTCCTCTTACACACTATATTAGGCCCAGCCTGACCTCTTGCACACTATATTAGGCCCAGCCTGACCTCCTGCACACTATATTAGGCCCAGCCTGACCTCTTGCACACTATATTAGGCCCAGCCTGACCTCTTATACACTATATTAAGCCCAGCCTGACCTCTTATACACTATATTAGGCCCAGCCTGACCTATTACACACTATATTAGGCCCAGCCTGACCTCTTACACACTATATTAGGCCCAGCCTGACCTCTTATACACGATATTAGGCCCAGCCTGACCTCTTACACACTATATTAGGCCCAGCCTGACCTCTTGCACACTATATTAGGCCCAGCCTGACCTCTTATACACTATATTAGGCCCAGCCTGACCTCTTACACACTATATTAGGCCCAGCCTGACCTCTTGCACACTATATTAGGCCCAGCCTGACCTCTTATACACTATATTAGGCCCAGCCTGACCTCTTATACACTATATTAGGCCCAGCCTGACCTCTTATACACTATATTAGGCCCAGCCTGACCTCCTACACACTATATTAGGCCCAGCCTGACCTCCTGCACACTATATTAGGCCCAGCCTGACCTCTTGCACACTATATTAGGCCCAGCCTGACCTCTTATACACTATATTAGGCCCAGCCTGACCTCTTATACACTATATTAGGCCCAGCCTGACCTCTTACACACTATATTAGGCCCAGCCTGACCTCTTACACACTATATTAGGCCCAGCCTGACCTCTTATACACTATATTAGGCCCAGCCTGACCTCTTACACACTATATTAGGCCCAGCCTGACCTCTTGCACACTATATTAGGCCCAGCCTGACCTCTTATACACTATATTAGGCCCAGCCTGACCTCTTACACACTATATTAGGCCCAGCCTGACCTCTTGCACACTATATTAGGCCCAGCCTGACCTCTTGCACACTATATTAGGCCCAGCCTGACCTCTTACACACTATATTAGGCCCAGCCTGACCTCTTGCACACTATATTAGGCCCAGCCTGACCTCTTGCACACTATATTAGGCCCAGCCTGACCTCTTACACACTATATTAGGCCCAGCCTGACCTCTTACACACTATATTAGGCCCAGCCTGTCCTCTTACACACTATATTAGGCCCAGCCTGACCTCTTGCACACTATATTAGGCCCAGCCTGACCTCCTGCACACTATATTAGGCCCAGCCTGACCTCTTATACACTATATTAAGCCCAGCCTGACCTCTTATACACTATATTAGGCCCAGCCTGACCTATTACACACTATATTAGGCCCAGCCTGACCTCTTACACACTATATTAGGCCCAGCCTGACCTCTTATACACGATATTAGGCCCAGCCTGACCTCTTACACACTATATTAGGCCCAGCCTGACCTCTTGCACACTATATTAGGCCCAGCCTGACCTCTTATACACTATATTAGGCCCAGCCTGACCTCTTACACACTATATTAGGCCCAGCCTGACCTCTTGCACACTATATTAGGCCCAGCCTGACCTCTTATACACTATATTAGGCCCAGCCTGACCTCTTATACACTATATTAGGCCCAGCCTGACCTCTTATACACTATATTAGGCCCAGCCTGACCTCCTACACACTATATTAGGCCCAGCCTGACCTCCTGCACACTATATTAGGCCCAGCCTGACCTCTTGCACACTATATTAGGCCCAGCCTGACCTCTTATACACTATATTAGGCCCAGCCTGACCTCTTATACACTATATTAGGCCCAGCCTGACCTATTACACACTATATTAGGCCCAGCCTGACCTCTTACACACTATATTAGGCCCAGCCTGACCTCTTATACACTATATTAGGCCCAGCCTGACCTCTTACACACTATATTAGGCCCAGCCTGACCTCTTGCACACTATATTAGGCCCAGCCTGACCTCTTATACACTATATTAGGCCCAGCCTGACCTCTTACACACTATATTAGGCCCAGCCTGACCTCTTGCACACTATATTAGGCCCAGCCTGACCTCTTATACACTATATTAGGCCCAGCCTGACCTCTTATACACTATATTAGGCCCAGCCTGACCTCTTATACACTATATTAGGCCCAGCCTGACCTCCTGCACACTATATTAGGCCCAGCCTGACCTCCTGCACACTATATTAGGCCCAGCCTGACCTCTTATACACTATATTAGGCCCAGCCTGACCTCTTATACACTATATTAGGCCCAGCCTGACCTCTTATACACTATATTAGGCCCAGCCTGACCTATTACACACTATATTAGGCCCAGCCTGACCTCTTACACACTATATTAGGCCCAGCCTGACCTCTTATACACTATATTAGGCCCAGCCTGACCTCTTACACACTATATTAGGCCCAATCTGACCTCTTGCACACTATATTAGGCCCAGCCTGACCTCTTGCACACTATATTAGGCCCAGCCTGACCTCTTGCACACTATATTAGGCCCAGCCTGACCTCTTGCACACTATATTAGGCCCAGCCTGACCTCTTGCACACTATATTAGGCCCAGCCTGACCTCTTACACACTATATTAGGCCCAGCCTGACCTCTTACACACTATATTAGGCCCAGCCTGACCTCTTACACACTATATTAGGCCCAGCCTGACCTCTTGCACACTATATTAGGCCCAGCCTGACCTCTTGCACACTATATTAGGCCCAGCCTGACCTCTTACACACTATATTAGGCCCAGCCTGACCTCTTGCACACTATATTAGGCCCAGCCTGACCTCTTACACACTATATTAGGCCCAGCCTGACCTCTTACACACTATATTAGGCCCAGCCTGACCTCTTACACACTATATTAGGCCCAGCCTGACCTCTTGCACACTATATTAGGCCCAGCCTGACCTCTTACACACTATATTAGGCCCAGCCTGACCTCTTACACACTATATTAGGCCCAGCCTGACCTCTTACACACTATATTAGGCCCAGCCTGACCTCTTACACACTATATTAGGCCCAGCCTGACCTCTTACACACTATATTAGGCCCAGCCTGACCTCTTGCACACTATATTAGGCCCAGCCTGACCTCTTGCACACTATATTAGGCCCAGCCTGACCTCTTACACACTATATTAGGCCCAGCCTGACCTCTTGCACACTATATTAGGCCCAGCCTGACCTCTTGCACACTATATTAGGCCCAGCCTGACCTCTTACACACTATATTAGGCCCAGCCTGACCTCTTACACACTATATTAGGCCCAGCCTGACCTCTTGCACACTATATTAGGCCCAGCCTGACCTCTTACACACTATATTAGGCCCAGCCTGACCTCTTACACACTATATTAGGCCCAGCCTGACCTCTTACACACTATATTAGGCCCAGCCTGACCTCTTACACACTATATTAGGCCCAGCCTGACCTCTTATACACGATATTAGGCCCAGCCTGTCCTCTTATACACTATATTAGGCCCAGCCTGACCTCTTATACACGATATTAGGCCCAGCCTGACCTCTTACACACTATATTAGGCCCAGCCTGACCTCTTACACACTATATTAGGCCCAGCCTGACCTCTTACACACTATATTAGGCCCAGCCTGACCTCTTACACACTATATTAGGCCCAGCCTTTGGAACTTTGGTTTTCCTTGATAAGGCTATTATATTGTGATCACTACATCCTATGGATTTGGATACTGCTTTAAAGCAAATATCTGCAGCATTAGTAAAGATGTGATCAATACATGTTGATGATTTAATTCCTGTTTGTAACGACCCTGGTAGGTTGACTGACAACCTGAACCAGGTTGTAGGTACTGGCTACAGTTTGACGTTTTTTCCTGAGTGGGTAGCTTGAAGATAGCCAGTCAAAAATTAAATCACCCAGATTTAAATACACTTCTCTGTTGATATCACATACATTATCAAGCATTTCACACACATTATCCAGATACTGACTGTTAGCACTTGGTGGTCTATAGCAGCTTCCCAGAAGAATGGGCTTTAGGTGAGGCAGATGAACCTGCAGCCATATTACTTCAACAGTATTTGACATTAGATCGTCTCTAAGCTTTACAGGAGTGTGGTTCTGAATATAGACGGCAACACCGCCTCTGTTGACATTTGTCTTTCCGGTACATGTTATAACCATGTATTGCTACCACTGTATCATCAAAGGTAATATCTAAGTGAGTTTCAGAGATAGCCAGAATAAGAATGTCATCTGTTACAAGCAAGTTATTGACTTCATGGACCTTGTTTCTTAGGCTGCATATATTAATATGGGCTATTTTTAGCACTTTTCTGGGTTGCTTGATTGTTTTTAATGCTTTACTTGGAAGCTTATTAGAGGTAGACTTGCTCATGTTATTTACAATGGAGCTGATAGTGCAGGGTGAGCTGCATACGGTGGTCTTCCTACTATTGCACACAGCCTCAGTGCTAACAGTGTAACTCTGGTTTATACTCTCATGATTACTGCTTACAATAGCTGTAGGATAAACAGATGCATTCTGTGCCAATGCCCCTAAGATCATGTACATTTGATGCAGCATTATGACGACATTGTCACAATGGTAGGGATTAACTGAGCAGGTCTTGGATCATTTACCAGTCATTGTTTCAACGTAGCCTTGAAGTGCATGGACAGAGTCCAGGAGTCAAGATGATTTGGATGGGCTCCGTCATTCCTGTAGAGTATCTTCTGTTTCCAGAAGGTATCAATAAAAGTGACTCCACCAGAGCTACAGTAGCCAGATAAGTAATACCAACAGTCTGTTGAATCTTTAACACCCGCGGCCCAACTATGTTACTGGACCTGAAATGATTGCCCGTTTTTTGGAGTCTTTAAATGCTAAAATCAGTTCTTTAAAATCAATTTTCAAATGTTCTGAGCTAGCACTTCTGATGTCATTTGACCCCACATGGACTACTACAGTGTCAGCTCCCAGCATCTGTGGTAGAACAGTCTGAAGCAGCCTTGTTATGTCCTGTGCTCGCGTGGTAGAACAGTCTGAAGCAGCCCTGTTATGTCCTGTGCTCGCGTGGTAGAACAGTATGAAGCAGCCCTGTTATGTCCTGTGCTCGCGTGGTAGAACAGTATGAAGCAGCCCTGTTATGTCCTGTGCTCGCGTGGTAGAACAGTCTGAAGCAGCCCTGTTATGTCCTGTGCTCGCGTGGTAGAACAGTCTGAAGCAGCCCTGTTATGTCCTGTGGTAGAACAGTCTGAAGCAGCCATGTTATGTCCTGTGCTCGCGTGGTAGAACAGTATGAAGCAGCCCTGTTATGTCCTGTGCTCGCGTGGTAGAACAGTATGAAGCAGCCCTGTTATGTCCTGTGCTCGCGTGGTAGAACAGTCTGAAGCAGCCCTGTTATGTCCTGTGCTCGCGTGGTAGAACAGTATGAAGCAGCCCTGTTATGTCCTGTGCTCGCGTGGTAGAACAGTCTGAAGCAGCCCTGTTATGTCCTGTGCTCGCGTGGTAGAACAGTATGAAGCAGCCCTGTTATGTCCTGTGCTTGCGTGGTAGAACAGTCTGAAGCAGCCCTGTTATGTCCTGTGCTCCCGTGGTAGAACAGTCTGAAGCAGCCCTGTTATGTCCTGTGGTAGAACAGTCTGAAGCAGCCCTGTTATGTCCTGTGCACGTGTGGTAGAACAGTCTGAAGCAGCCCTGTTATGTCCTGTGCTCGCGTGGTAGAACAGTCTGAAGCAGCCCTGTTATGTCCTGTGGTAGAACAGTCTGAAGCAGCCCTGTTATGTCCTGTGCTCGCGTGGTAGAACAGTCTGAAGCAGCCCTGTTATGTCCTGTGCTCGCGTGGTAGAACAGTCTGAAGCAGCCCTGTTATGTCCTGTGCTCGCGTGGTAGAACAGTCTGAAGCAGCCCTGTTATGTCCTGTGCTCGCGTGGTAGAACAGTCTGAAGCAGCCCTGTTATGTCCTGTGGTAGAACAGTCTGAAGCAGCCCTGTTATGTCCTGTGCTCCCGTGGTAGAACAGTCTGAAGCAGCCCTGTTATGTCCTGTGCTCGTGCTCCTGTGGTAGAACAGTCTGAAGCAGCCTTGTTATGTCCTGTACTCGTGCTCCTGGGTAACACAGGGTTTTTGCCTTGGGAACCGAGATGTTTCTCACCATAGAGCTGCCTATGATGACAGCTGGTGATGTTGAAGGTGTCGGTCTCTCAGGCAGCCTCACGGTCTGGTGAGGCTGGAAGATCCGAGGATCTGAGCCAGATGTAGAAACCACCGGAGAGGGAGACAGAGCCGAGGACGAAGATGCAGGTACTTCCGGATCTGATCTTGATTGGGAAGCCACCAAGGACGAAGGCACCAGAACCTCTGGATCCAGGGCGGCAAAGCTGTTTCTGGTGTGTCAGTTCCGGGCTCAACATCTCCATGGAGACCCCCGTTGCCAGAGGACGCCTTCTTCCACGTCGAGTGACATACCTCCATGGCTGGTTGGTTGGGTCGAGATCAGCTCCATTCTCCAGGGAAAGGGGAGACCCCTTCGGGGATGGAACCCTGCCAAGCACCGGCCAGTTGGCTGTGAAGAGCCAACACGGCGGCAAAACTTCCACCAGACCTGCGTCCGGCAACTAGGGTGGAAGAAAAAGTAGGTTGGCTTGGGTTCCACAGTTGCTTATGTAGGTTTGCTACTTGCTTGCTAAGAGTAGCTACTTTACTCCTGTAGTCCTGCAAGCAAGAAGTTGCTACATTGGAAGTCAGCCTGGTCCACATTGTCCCCGAACATCATGACAGGAGAGTGACAGGTAAATAAAAAGGGAGAGTAGCACATTATGTTCAGGTGACTTGCTGTGTATAAATAAAATGTAATTCCTTGCTCCAGCAAATGTATTCAAATTAACAAAACAGAGTGATAGGAAAACATAACTATACAATGAGACTGTCACATAAGCCTACAGTGTCATAGGCCTGTAGCCCAATGTGATTAGTGAGAAATTAGCTTTATATCAAGTGCTGATATGCTGATATTTAGTCCTGCAGTTGTGTCTGTAATGTCAACTTTCTGCACTTTAGTTGCAGAGATTCAGAGAGGGCTACAGTCAATGGAGAGTGCTGCAAAGATAATTAGATGAGCATGTGCAGATATCGACCCAGACATGAGAGTTACTGAAGGAGGATGAGGATGCCATCATAGACATTCATGTATCCTTCGATGGCACTTGGCACAAGAGAGGGATTCACTTCCACCTACAGGATAGGTGTGTGCATTGGTGCTGGTATCAGCGAGCCATAGAAAATGGAGGCCATACATTTTTTTTTATAGAGAGTGGTACCTGTATATCATAGGATGTCAAATGATAACATCCTCAAAATAATATAGCACGGAGGAACCCAGAATGTCTGAACTCTGTAATATGGTCGCGATGCCCCAAAACTGTCTTCATGGGCAAAAGCCGCATTGCCGGAGCAGCCAGTATGGCAGTAGCCATGTTCAACGAGGGAGCCACTGCTATAACAAATGTGATGGACAGATTGTGGCTTGACATCACTTTGGTGACACTGGAGAAATCAGAGAGGCGTTGTGAGAGCTGATGCTGCTTCAATGGAGTGTGCCAAGCGTAGGCGCAGGTCCCATGACACAGTCAAGAAAGTAAAGCGTCACCAGCAACAACTCAGAGGGCCTTACATAGCTGATTAATCTTCTGCACATTTTCAACCATCCTTGTATGTGACAAATTGAGCAAAGTGATGTGTGAATTTGCCCAAAACTGCATATTTGCCCAACAGACCAGTATTCAAAGCATATGCTTGAAACAAAACTATTAAACATGCTAATGTAGTTGTAAAAGGTATATTTGATGTGTATATCAGTTTAGTAGTGATATGAATAAGAGTTTAATTAATGATCAATTCATTTCTCAGTCTTCAAAGGACGAACATTCCCATTATTCTACACAGGTTCTTAGATTTTTACAGAAGCTTTTTTTAACATCTTGTCATTTTGATTTTAAGTGTCACGTGTAAATATTTGCCAAATATGCATCCGTCATACATGTGAATAGTTATTTTTTTAAATCCATGAAATGACAATATTTTAATAAAATGATCTGTAGATGTCGGATCTTTGAGTTTATCACAATAAAACAAACCAAAAAAGCTGCCTTGAAGCAACGTGTTGAAAAACAGATTGTAAAATGTTAGCACATATTTAAGGACAGTTTGCCTCATTTGCATATCATTTAGAAATGTATAACATTTATATAATATAATAATATTTATGTATACTTTCAACTGGTAAAGTTTGTCTGATGAGTGTAAAGGGAGAAAAATCCCTATTTGCCGGTGGTGCCTGACCTTGAGCGTGGTTCAGATTCATTTAGATCTGTGGACCATATCTTTTTAATGGCTTGCTCAGAATATGAGCTTTCTAGAAGTTTGTATATATTATAGAAATTAGTCCTTTCTCGGGCCCAGATTATTTATAAATCCCATAATTGTATGGTTCGGTAGTCGGGTTTCCTAAGGGACTCCAGAGGCCAGCATAGCTGACTTACATTGTAAATAGAAAAAAGGATTTGCCTCGTAATGTGTATGATTATTATAATGTGTGTGCATCTTTCACATTTTGGAATGTTCTCACACTATTATTGTCCATGTTATCCGCAAGGGTACGGATCCCACATTTGGACCATTGGGGGGGGGGATGCAAAAGGCCACCCTCCAGATCGCAAGGCATTATTGTGAAATATTGGAGTATGGGCAAGCCATTTTGATTCCCAGTTAAGTTATTTTTCAATTTTACGCCAAATAGAAAGTGTGTGAACATAGGGTGTTCTATAGCATAGAGTTTTAGATGGGTGAGTCGATGGGTCGATGGAGTCTCGTCAGCCTTAAGGACAGATTCTGCTGGCTGTTACGAATCCCTTTGGCCCGACAGTCTGAGGGGGGGGAGGGGGAGGGGGGGGGGGGGGGGGGGGTAAACGAGACCCGTAACATAACTCAAATTATAGTGAAAGCATTCAAAAACACCCCTAAGCTAGACTCGCCTATTTCAACCACAGCTAACTAACCAACACTACAGTGGGTGGTCCGCCCAGTTCTAGCCAGTGTATTTCTATTTCAACCACAGCTAACTAACCAACACTACAGTGGGTGGTCCGCCCAGTTCTAACCAGTGTATTTAACAACGTTTATCTACGGGTAGTGTATGCCCATGGGCGAACTGTCTGGTTACCCCCTTTTCCCCACCAAACAAACACCATAACCAAAAACAATACTCACAGTTGGGGACAAAGTGACATGTATCCTAAAACAAACAAACACACACACACACACACACACACACACACACACACACACACACACACACACACGAGCTCTACAAACATATGGCATTTACAGAAAAACAACAGTCAGGGTTTTTAAACCAAGGGAAAGGAACTGTGATTGGGTAGGAGAAAAGGAGCAGGTGTCTGATTAGCGACTGATTGGGGAATGATGATTGCCACCTGTGAGTAGGGGAGATGGAGAGAAAATAAATACACACAGGATACCCACAGGATACTTGTGTCCGTAACACTGGCATTGGTACACTAACACAACATAGGATGTACACACAGATTACACACACTAAACGGTATCCCAGCCACATATTTCACCTGTGACCTTTGATCTGAGGCCAGAGCTGTCAGGTGTATAACCCATCCTCAACCTCTAATCCCCATCTTTCTCCCTCCATCTCCCGCCTCTTTCTCTGCCCCCCCCTCTCTCTCTGGGTGGCAGGGTGCTAATCTCAGATTATTTCTCTCATGATTAATCTGTCGTCATGTAATCTTTCTCTGTACAGCCATCTGCACTCCCTTCTTCCCTCTCTTACTCTCTGTTCCTCTCTCTCCGACATCACAGCAGCACTCTGCAAACTACACTAGAGCTACAGAGCCTAGGGGAAGTAAATACACCCCTTGTACAGTTGTCACATTGTGCTGCCTTAAAATGTCATTAAAAAAGTGTAACATTTAATGTTCTACACAACCAGCTCCACATTTTCCAAGAGGAAGAAAAGGTATAGAACTGTTTCTAAATTAAAGGTCTGGTGCAGTCAAAAAAAACATGATGTCACCAGGCAGTCTGAAAACCTCCTCCCACTCCATCCCAACAGGCTGTCTGAAAACCTCCTCCCACTCCATCCCAACAGGCAGTCTGAAAACCTCCTCCCACTCCATCCCAACAGGCAGTCTGAAAACCTCCTCCCACTCCATCCCAACAGGCAGTCTGAAAACCTCCTCCCACTCCATCCCAACAGGCAGTCTGAAAACCTCCTCCCACTCCATCCCAACAGGCAGTCTGAAAACCTCCTCCCACTCCATCCCAACAGGCAGTCTGAAAACCTCCTCCCACTCCATCCCAACAGGCAGTCTGAAAACCTCCTCCCACTCCATCCCAACAGACAGTCTGAAAACCTCCTCCCACTCCATCCCAACAGGCAGTCTGAAAACCTCCTCCCACTCCATCCCAACAGGCTGTCTGAAAACCTCCTCCCACTCCATCCCAACAGGCTGGAATTTCAGGCAGTCTGAAAACCTCCTCCCACTCCATCCCAACAGGCTGGAATTTCAGGCTGTCTGAAAACCTCATCCCACTCCATCCCAACAGGCTGGAATTTCAGGCAGTCTGAAAACCTCCTCCCACTCCATCCCAACAGGCAGTCTGAAAACCTCCTCCCACTCCATCCCAACAGGCAGTCTGAAAACCTCCTCCCACTCCATCCCAACAGGCAGTCTGAAAACCTCCTCCCACTCCATCCCAACAGGCAGTCTGAAAACCTCCTCCCACTCCATCCCAACAGGCAGTCTGAAAACCTCCTCCCACTCCATCCCAACAGGCAGTCTGAAAACCTCCTCCCACTCCATCCCAACAGGCAGTCTGAAAACCTCCTCCCACTCCATCCCAACAGGCAGTCTGAAAACCTCCTTCCACTCCATCCCAACAGGCAGTCTGAAAACCTCCTCCCACTCCATCCCAACAGGCAGTCTGAAAACCTCCTCCCACTCCATCCCAACAGGCAGTCTGAAATTCTCCTCCCACTCCATCCCAACAGGCAGTCTGAAAACCTCCTCCCACTCCATCCCAACAGGCAGTCTGAAAACCTCCTCCCACTCCATCCCAACAGGCTGGAATTTCAGGCAGTCTGAAAACCTCCTCCCACTCCATCCCAACAAGCTGGAATTTCAGGCAGTCTGAAAACCTCCTCCCACTCCATCCCAACAGGCAGTCTGAAAACCTCCTCCCACTCCATCCCAACAGGCTGTCTGAAAACCTCCTCCCACTCCATCCCAACAGGCTGTCTGAAAACCTCCACCCACTCCATCCCAACAGGCAGTCTGAAAACCTCCTCCCACTCCATCCCAACAGGCAGTCTGAAAACCTCCTCCCACTCCATCCCAACAGGCAGTCTGAAAACCTCCTCCCACTCCATCCCAACAGGCTGTCTGAAAACCTCCTCCCACTCCATCCCAACAGGCAGTCTGAAAACCTCCTCCCACTCCATCCCAACAGGCAGTCTGAAAACCTCCTCCCACTCCATCCCAACAGGCAGTCTGAAAACCTCCTCCCACTCCATCCCAACAGGCAGTCTGAAAACCTCCTCCCACTCCATCCCAACAGGCAGTCTGAAAACCTCCTCCCACTCCATCCCAACAGGCAGTCTGAAAACCTCCTCCCACTCCATCCCAACAGGCAGTCTGAAAACCTCCTCCCACTCCATCCCAACAGGCAGTCTGAAAACCTCCTCCCACTCCATCCCAACAGGCAGTCTGAAAACCTCCTCCCACTCCATCCCAACAGGCAGTCTGAAAACCTCCTCCCACTCCATCCCAACAGGCAGTCTGAAAACCTCCTCCCACTCCATCCCAACAGGCAGTCTTTTCAAACAGCTCTTTCACTAAAAGGGCATTATCAGAAATGTCATTGTCATGGAGTGTTGGTCAGGATCCAAATAAATATTAAAGGCGCAACACCCAGGTCTTTTGAACACCTAATCCTGGGATAGAGTTGTATTTTCCAGCGGGCCCATTAATCACTTTTTTTTTATGCAAAAGACTCACTAAAACGGCTTTCCAAGAGTGTTCCTGAGGGGTCCAGTGTAAGTGCTGGCTTAAACCTCCTTGGAAATCAGAGACTTTGAAGGTTTGAATATTGCTGTCCATCAATGACTCCCAACCCAATTGAGCTTGAGCAATTTTGACAAAAACAGTGGATATACTGTATGCTGCCCTGAGAGTTGGTAGAATCTTATTCCAAATGATTTACAGCTGTAATTGCTGCCAAAGGTGCTTCCACCAAGTGTTAACTCTAGGGTGTGAAGACATATGCAATCAAGACATCTTAGGTTTATTTATTTATTTATTTTTTAGAAAATGTTCTATAGTTTTCTATAGTTCTATAGTGCTTGTGTAGATCAATAGGGAAAACGTGACAACTGTGCAAGGGGTGGGTAGACTTTCACTAGGCACTGTACTTGGGTTCAGAACACAAACACACACACACACACTACTGTATCTCCCTATGAGCAACGGGCAGTTGTGATCTATCTGTGTAGCCCAGTGGTTACATACTGTAACTAACAGGAATGGACCAGGACCACACCTCTTTTCCTCTCTCTGTCTGAATCACCCATTAATCTATTCTCTCCAACCCTCTCTCTCCCCATCAACCCCCGCCACCACCTCAAGGATGAAATGGGTTCTCCTACACTGGGTTGGGTGTGTTTGAGTGTGCATGTGTGTGTTCTGATGGATGACAATGCTACTCTTGCTCTGTGTCTGAACTTTGGGAACCAGGAAGACAGACATAGAAGCTACAATATCATCCGCTGCACCACTGGTGTCGCTTAGCAATCATCTCAATACACACACACACACACACGTTTTTTTCATATTGTTGCTATGGGGCAGTATTCTACATCCACTAGCTATATATCCATTCCATTTATATCCACCATATAGGAGCATAATTGGTGTCTGGTCTCTTACATTTCAATGATTGTGTTTGATTATTTTATTCTTTCTATATTGTTCTAGGATCATTTGTTCTAGGATCATTCCTTTTTACATCCACACTTATCCTCAGCATTCTTCATACCCCTTATGGTGTTCATGTCCGTCTCACTCTCTCCTCCATCTCATCACTTCATCCAGAGATGGAAATCCAGCCCCAAAATTCACATCTTGGTGAGGATATCATTGTATCCCTCTTCCCCCCTCTTCTCCTCTCTTCCTCCCTTTTATTCTCTCCACCCCTTCTCCTCTCCCTCCTCCCTTTTATTCTCTCCACCCCTTCTCCTCTCTTCCTCCCTTTTATTCTCTCCACCCCTTCTCCTCTCTTCCTCCCTTTTATTCTCTCCACCCCTTCTCCTCTCCCTCCTCCCTTTTATTCTCTCCACCCCTTCTCCTCTCTTCCTCCCTTTTATTCTCTCCACCCCTTCTCCTCTCTTCCTCTCTTTTATTCTCTCCACCCCTTCTCCTCTCTTCCTCCCTTTTATTCTCTCCACCCCTTCTCCTCTCCCTCCTCCCTTTTATTCTCTCCACCCCTTCTCCTCTCTTCCTCCCTTTTATTCTCTCCACCCCTTCTCCTCTCCCTCCTCCCTTTTATTCTCTCCACCCCTTCTCCTCTCTTCCTCCCTTTTATTCTCTCCACCCCTTCTCCTCTCTTCCTCCCTTTTATTCTCTCCACCCCTTCTCCTCTCCCTCCTCCCTTTTATTCTCTCCACCCCTTCTCCTCTCTTCCTCCCTTTTATTCTCTCCACCCCTTCTCCTCTCTTCCTCCCTTTTATTCTCTCCACCCCTTCTCCTCTCTTCCTCCCTTTTATTCTCTCCACCCCTTCTCCTCTCCCTCCTCCCTTTTATTCTCTCCACCCCTTCTCCTCTCCCTCCTCCCCTGTTTCTTTCCTCTTCTTCTCTCTCCACCTCCTCTCTTCCTCCTCTCCTCTCTTCTTCTCTCTCCACCTCCTCTCTTTCTCCCTTCTCTCTCCACCTCCTCTCTTTCTCTCTTCTTCTCTCTCCACCTCCTCTCTTTCTCCCTTCTTCTCTCTCTCTCCATCCTCTTTTCCTCCTCTCCTCTCTTCTTCCTCTCCTCTTCTCCTGTCTGCCTTCTTTATCACATTTTCAATTGTCTCTTACTCATCCTCTCTTCATGAGTCACTTGTCAGTGATTGCTCATTCAGACAGTCCACCTGAGAGTGTGTGAGAGAGACAGACAGATATGCTATGTTGCATTGCTACGGGTTTGACATGAAGTATTACCCGACTTGGTATGAGGGGCTAGCCATTCTCCCAAACACAATCAGTTATTGTGTGTGTGTGTGTGTGTTTTCTCTAAAGTGCCTGTGTTCTGGTTTGTTGTTGGTCTTGGTCAAATATACCAAGTTCCAGGTTCCACTAAAACGTCTGATATGCATTGATATGATTGATGGCATTGGAGTGCTTCTCGCTACATCTCACACATGCTCATTGGGTAGGTGGTACAGCGGAAGGGGAGTGGTGGGTATGGGTAGGGTCGCAGATGAAGAGACCTAATCCAATTCAGCTCTAAACCATTTGATCTGTTGAACTTCCAGTTGATCAGACTTGTGTTATATGAGCTGTAGGTTGTCTATCTATCTCGGCTCAATCACTTCTAACCCAGCCCACACACACTAACCACACCCTTCGATAGCCTCAATCACTTCTAATCCCGCCCGCCCGCCCACAGACACTAACCATGCCCTCTGATAGGCTGGCTGCACACTAACATCCGGTTGTTTACGAACCCGCTGAGGCTAATATGGCTGAGGTCTGAGGAAATGGACTCATTCAATTGCACTGGACTGATATACTGGGCAGGATCAATACTGTGAGTCAGTGGGTGTGCAGCCAGCCTATCAGAGGGTGGTCCGGGGGTGGCAGCTTAACCAGTAGACCAGCCTCTGGCACATATGCCTTTTATCTAACCTCACCCACATCCTTACACCAACATCTCTCACTTTCCCTGTCTGTTGTGCCATAATTTAACCCATTTCTTTTGGTCCACTGCTGCAGCCTAACAGCACGAGAAACAGCACAGTCACCAGCCCCAAAGGAACCCCCACTGCTGCACTGGTACACTCCTCCTTTAAATCACTCCGTCTCCCTCTGTCTCTTCAACTCTATTCTCTATTTGTCTCTGTCAGTCTCAATTTCCTCTGTGTTTTTGTTGGTCTGTGTCTGTTTATCTTTCTCTCACCATATCAGTCTGTCTGTCGATCTGTCTTTGTCTCTGCATCTGTCTCTCTTTCTGTCTCTGTCTTTGTCTTTGCCCGTCTTAACCCCTCATCGCCTACCTGTCAGTATTGGTTCTGTGTGCATGTGATTATTTGCATGTGTGTTTTTGTGTGTGACTATGTGTACATAGTCACACACACACAGGTTGTAATAGCTTTCAGGTGCCATCATTGAGTAGCTACCATGACTAACTGGTTGAAGCGCAGTCACCAGTCATTTGGTCTATTTGTGGGTGTTGTTGTGTGTCACTCAAGTGACGATATGGGTGCTGGTTGGCTTTGGGTTTTGATTTGGGTTCATTTTAGGTTCTTGCCAGTGTGAGAATGCATGGCTATGCGAGACAAATTTTGGGATTTAGTTTTCTTTGAGGAATTCTTCATATTACCATTTCCTTCCATTAAGCCTTTGATAACCCAGGGGAAAATCTCTCTCTCTCTTCCTTAAATATAACCAGTGTTCTTCTCTCACTCTCTCCCTCCATATCTCTTTCTCTCTCTTTTCTCCGCTCCCTATTTCATCTCTTATGTGTCTCTCTCTCTGTTTGTTCCCCCTCCCTCTCTATCTCTCTATAGGAGCCTCAGACCACTGTTATCCATGTGGATAGGAACAAGGTACATCCTTCTTCCTTCTTTTTCTCTACGCCTTTCAGTCTTCTCATCTCTGTCTTCTCTTGCTTTGTCCTTGGCAAGCTGGTGTGTTAGCGTATTATAGCACATGCATGCGCACGTGTGTGTGAGTGAGTGTGTCAGTGTGTGCGTGTCTATTATGACTCCTGGTTGGAGAGTGTTGTGTGGGTTGTAGGTCTGGTCTTTGTGGGGTTTTTTAGGTCTGGTGAGCCTGCATTCCGCAGTCAGACAGACCTGGGAACAGCTGCTTTGTATAATCACATTGACACAAAACATTATGTGGAGATATATTGTCCACTATCGCCACCTTGTGGAAGTAAATGGAACCAAAATCTGGTGGTTTAGACTGGTATAGATCACTGCATGTATGGACAGCACACTGGATGTGTGTCATATTTAAGGTGGACAGCAGGCGTGTGTGTGGGTGGGTGGGTGGGTGCGCGTGTGTGTCTGCATTGATATGTGTCATTGACGTGTCCCTCTGTGTCTACAGGACTCATCTGACAGCAACACCACTATTGAGGACGAGGATGTGAAACGTGAGTCTGACACACACACAGAAAAGAGGGAGAGTAAAAAGGGAGGAGAGGGGAAGGAAGGGCATTTGAGGATGTCCAGCTGCTAAGTATACATTAATCTCTTCTGCTGGCCTGCTGAAAGAGAGAAAGAGCAAGGGATAGGGGGAGGGATAAAGGGATAGAGGGAGATGGACCTTCCCTGGTAAGTCTTATCTATGTACAGGAATAGCATGATGAGCTCAACGTGCCACACAGGCAATGAGAGAGGGTAGAGGGAAGGAGAAAGGGACTGAGCGAAAGAGGAGTAGGAGAACAGCGCGGGAACAGAAGGACAGACTGAGGGATACGAGGAAAGGGACAGAGCGAAAGAGGAGTAGGAGAACAGCGCGGGAACAGAAAGACAGACGGAGGGATACGAGGAAAGGGAGAGAAGGAGGAGAATAAAAGAGAAGAGAAAGCCACAGAAAAGAGAGCAAGAGAGTCAAAGAAAGAAAGGAGGAGGGAGAGGAGAAGGGGTGGAGAGAAAGAAAGGAGGAGGGAGAGGAGAAGGGGTGGAGAGAAAGAAAGGAGGAGGGAGAGGAGAAGGGGTGGAGAGAAAGAAAGGAGGAGGGAGAGGAGAAGGGGTGGAGAGAAAGAAAGGAGGAGGGAGAGGAGAAGGGGTGGAGAGAAAGAAAGGAGGAGGGAGAGGAGAAGGGGTGGAGAGAAAGAAAGGAGTTCTCCATTGAGGATGAAAGACTTTTCCAGGGAAGGTTCTAGTGACTGTAGCCCAGTGGACTATATCCCGTCAAGTCGTTCTATTGGAGAGGTCTTCATTCTGCATGGCCCTGCATATACCTCTATGGAAACCTGAGTGGCAGGACTGTACATTATGGGTGAGTGTGTATACCATGCTAGGAAAGAGTGTGTGAGGGTACTTATGCGTGGCTCAGAGGATGAGAGAGCAATAAAAAGAGAGCTGATTGAGAGGATTTACCAACATGAATAGCAAGCAGTCTGGTGAGTAACTCTGCTATGACAACAACCCTCACTCTGTAGTTGAGTTACACAATGCAGTGTGTGTTTGTGACTGTGTGACTGCGTTTTGTACGTGTGAATGTACAGTATGTGTGTGAGCTTCTGCTGTGTGTTCGAAAGTGTAACAATGTGTTGCTCAATCGTTTTACTGTCCCGTACCTGTGGTCACTATGTTATTGGTTCCCTCTGCAGTGCGAAAACAGGAGATCATCAAGATCACTGAGCAGCTGATTGAAGCTGTCAACAATGGAGACTTTGAGGCCTACGCGTGAGTACACTACAACTCGCAGCCTGCACCTTACCATAACACTACACATCTGAGCCTGCACCTGACCCCAAAACTGCAACTCCCAGACTGCACCTCACCCTAATAATGTCTGCTAAATGATTGTGCGTAATGAGGTAATTTCCCAGAGATCAGTGCATTTTAGCTAAGGCAAAATGGTGCCCTATTACTCCTAGTCTGCGCCTCACTATAACAATACAACGCCCATTCTGCACCTCATCATCATCCTACATTTAGAGGTTCTATACTGAAATTGCTTGAGCCTGAGCTGTTGCTTTGAGCTGATTTGTTGTGAGCGGATGTGTTGTATTGTGTTGTGTGTTTTCAACAGGAAGATCTGTGACCCATGCCTGACGTCATTTGAGCCGGAGGCCCTGGGGAACCTTGTGGAGGGCATGGACTTTCACCGGTTCTACTTCGACAACCGTAAGACAACCATTACACAACCACAAACAACAACAGGTGCCACAAACAAACCTTTCTCGCCCCCCCCACCACACAACAACTACACAACTATTATACAACCACTACACAACACAGCCACTACACAACTATTACACAACCACAAACAACAACAGGTGCCACAAACAAACCTTTCTCGCCCCCCCACCACACAACAACTACACAACTATTATACAACCACTACACAACACAGCCACTACACAACTATTACACAACCACAAACAACAACAGGTGCCACAAACAAACCTTTCTCCCCCCCCCCCCCCCCCACCACACAACAAATACACAACTATTATACAACCTTTAACATTTCTCTCTCTAGTTCTCTCTAAGAACAGTAAGCCCATCCACACCACCATCCTCAACCCTCACGTCCACCTGATTGGTGAAGACGCCGCCTGCATTGCCTACATCCGGCTCACGCAATTTGTCGATGGCACGGGCCGCCCACGCTCCAGCCAATCAGAGGAGACGAGGGTGTGGCATCGCCGGGAGAGCAAGTGGCAGAACGTTCACTTCCACTGCTCTGGAGCACCGGCCGCACCGCTGCAGCAGTAAACTGGTACACATAAACACACACGCACAAAACCACGTACACACTCACTCACTCACTCACTCACTCACACGCTCACTCACTCACTCACTCACACACTCACTCACACGCTCACTCACTCACTCACACGCTCACTCACACGCTCACTCACACGCTCACTCACTCACTCACACGCTCACTCACACGCTCACTCACTCACTCACTCACTCACACGCTCACTCACTCACTCACTGTATACGTGTGTGTGTGTGCTTTTGTCTTCCAGGAGGAGTAAGAGAGAGGGGAAAGGGAGAAAGAGAGTTGTAGAGTGAGAGAGGAGAGGAGGATGGAGAGAGATACCTGCCCCCCCCCCCCATTGCAGCGCTCCCTAATGGCCAGTGCATGCTACTGCAGCGCAACAACACACAACCTCAACCCCCCCTGGACGGACACACACACACTAGCTGCAGCATCTGACTGCTACTGCAACCATATCAATCCATTAGAAATGTTTTCAGACTCAAACCAACAGTCCTGTATTCAAGCTCTCCTCTCCCTCTCTCCCTCTGCTATAGACCCACCCCTGGCACACATACATATAGGATCTACAGTTTAAATCCAAGCTCTCCTCTCCCTCTCTCCCTCTGCTATAGACCCACCCCTGGCACACATACATATAGGATCTACAGTTTAAATCCAAGCTCTCCTCTCCCTCTCTCCCTCTGCTATAGACCCACCCCTGGCACACATACATATAGGATCTACAGTTTAAATCCAAGCTCTCCTCTCCCTCTCTCCCTCTGCTATAGACCCACCCCTGGCACACATACATATAGGATCTACAGTTTAAATCCAAGCTCTCCTCTCCCTCTCTCCCTCTGCTATAGACCCACCCCTGGCACACATACATATAGGATCTACAGTTTAAATCCAAGCTCTCCTCTCCCTCTCTCCCTCTGCTATAGACCCACCCCTGGCACACATACATATAGGATCTACAGTTTAAATCCAAGCTCTCCTCTCCCTCTCTCCCTCTGCTATAGACCCACCCCTGGCACACATACATATAGGATCTACAGTTTAAATCCAAGCTCTCCTCTCCCTCTCTCCCTCTGCTATAGACCCACCCCTGGCACACATACATATAGGATCTACAGTTTAAATCCAAGCTCTCCTCTCCCTCTCTCCCTCTGCTATAGACCCACCCCTGGCACACATACATATAGGATCTACAGTTTAAATCCAAGCTCTCCTCTCCCTCTCTCCCTCTGCTATAGACCCACCCCTGGCACACATACATATAGGATCTACAGTTTAAATCCAAGCTCTCCTCTCCCTCTCTCCCTCTGCTATAGACCCACCCCTGGCACACATACATATAGGATCTACAGTTTAAATCCAAGCTCTCCTCTCCCTCTCTCCCTCTGCTATAGACCCACCCCTGGCACACATACATATAGGATCTACAGTTTAAATCCAAGCTCTCCTCTCCCTCTCTCCCTCTGCTATAGACCCACCCCTGGCACACATACATATAGGATCTACAGTTTAAATCCAAGCTCTCCTCTCCCTCTCTCCCTCTGCTATAGACCCACCCCTGGCACACATACATATAGGATCTACAGTTTAAATCCAAGCTCTCCTCTCCCTCTCTCCCTCTGCTATAGACCCACCCCTGGCACACATACATATAGGATCTACAGTTTAAATCCAAGCTCTCCTCTCCCTCTCTCCCTCTGCTATAGACCCACCCCTGGCACACATACATATAGGATCTACAGTTTAAATCCAAGCTCTCCTCTCCCTCTCTCCCTCTGCTATAGACCCACCCCTGGCACACATACATATAGGATCTACAGTTTAAATCCAAGCTCTCCTCTCCCTCTCTCCCTCTGCTATAGACCCACCCCTGGCACACATACATATAGGATCTACAGTTTAAATCCAAGCTCTCCTCTCCCTCTCTCCCTCTGCTATAGACCCACCCCTGGCACACATACATATAGGATCTACAGTTTAAATCCAAGCTCTCCTCTCCCTCTCTCCCTCTGCTATAGACCCACCCCTGGCACACATACATATAGGATCTACAGTTTAAATCCAAGCTCTCCTCTCCCTCTCTCCCTCTGCTATAGACCCACCCCTGGCACACATACATATAGGATCTACAGTTTAAATCCAAGCTCTCCTCTCCCTCTCTCCCTCTGCTATAGACCCACCCCTGGCACACATACATATAGGATCTACAGTTTAAATCCAAGCTCTCCTCTCCCTCTCTCCCTCTGCTATAGACCCACCCCTGGCACACATACATATAGGATCTACAGTTTAAATCCAAGCTCTCCTCTCCCTCTCTCCCTCTGCTATAGACCCACCCCTGGCACACATACATATAGGATCTACAGTTTAAATCCAAGCTCTCCTCTCCCTCTCTCCCTCTGCTATAGACCCACCCCTGGCACACATACATATAGGATCTACAGTTTAAATCCAAGCTCTCCTCTCCCTCTCTCCCTCTGCTATAGACCCACCCCTGGCACACATACATATAGGATCTACAGTTTAAATCCAAGCTCTCCTCTCCCTCTCTCCCTCTGCTATAGACCCACCCCTGGCACACATACATATAGGATCTACAGTTTAAATCCAAGCTCTCCTCTCCCTCTCTCCCTCTGCTATAGACCCACCCCTGGCACACATACATATAGGATCTACAGTTTAAATCCAAGCTCTCCTCTCCCTCTCTCCCTCTGCTATAGACCCACCCCTGGCACACATACATATAGGATCTACAGTTTAAATCCAAGCTCTCCTCTCCCTCTCTCCCTCTGCTATAGACCCACCCCTGGCACACATACATATAGGATCTACAGTTTAAATCCAAGCTCTCCTCTCCCTCTCTCCCTCTGCTATAGACCCACCCCTGGCACACATACATATAGGATCTACAGTTTAAATCCAAGCTCTCCTCTCCCTCTCTCCCTCTGCTATAGACCCACCCCTGGCACACATACATATAGGATCTACAGTTTAAATCCAAGCTCTCCTCTCCCTCTCTCCCTCTGCTATAGACCCACCCCTGGCACACATACATATAGGATCTACAGTTTAAATCCAAGCTCTCCTCTCCCTCTCTCCCTCTGCTATAGACCCACCCCTGGCACACATACATATAGGATCTACAGTTTAAATCCAAGCTCTCCTCTCCCTCTCTCCCTCTGCTATAGACCCACCCCTGGCACACATACATATAGGATCTACAGTTTAAATCCAAGCTCTCCTCTCCCTCTCTCCCTCTGCTATAGACCCACCCCTGGCACACATACATATAGGATCTACAGTTTAAATCCAAGCTC
Organism: Oncorhynchus kisutch; assembly: GCF_002021735.2. NCBI lineage: Eukaryota > Metazoa > Chordata > Actinopteri > Salmoniformes > Salmonidae > Oncorhynchus > Oncorhynchus kisutch. Next base: position 4,433,701 of record NC_034202.2, read on the forward strand.
TCCTCTCCCTCTCTCCCTCTGCTATAGACCCACCCCTGGCACACATACATATAGGATCTACAGTTTAAATCCAAGCTCTCCTCTCCCTCTCTCCCTCTGCTATAGACCCACCCCTGGCACACATACATATAGGATCTACAGTTTAAATCCAAGCTCTCCTCTCCCTCTCTCCCTCTGCTATAGACCCACCCCTGGCACACATACATATAGGATCTACAGTTTAAATCCAAGCTCTCCTCTCCCTCTCTCCCTCTGCTATAGACCCACCCCTGGCACACATACATATAGGATCTACAGTTTAAATCCAAGCTCTCCTCTCCCTCTCTCCCTCTGCTATAGACCCACCCCTGGCACACATACATAAAGGATCTACAGTTTAAATCCAAGCTCTCCTCTCCCTCTCTCCCTCTGCTATAGACCCACCCCTGGCACACATACATATAGGATCTACAGTTTAAATCCAAGCTCTCCTCTCCCTCTCTCCCTCTGCTATAGACCCACCCCTGGCACACATACATATAGGATCTACAGTTTAAATCCAAGCTCTCCTCTCCCTCTCTCCCTCTGCTATAGACCCACCCCTGGCACACATACATATAGGATCTACAGTTTAAATCCAAGCTCTCCTCTCCCTCTCTCCCTCTGCTATAGACCCACCCCTGGCACACATACATATAGGATCTACAGTTTAAATCCAAGCTCTCCTCTCCCTCTCTCCCTCTGCTATAGACCCACCCCTGGCACACATACATATAGGATCTACAGTTTAAATCCAAGCTCTCCTCTCCCTCTCTCCCTCTGCTATAGACCCACCCCTGGCACACATACATATAGGATCTACAGTTTAAATGTGTATTACTGTATTATAATTTAGATTACTATTATTGTTGTTATTATTATTATTACTATTATTGCTGCAAGTAAGTTGTTGTTGTTATATTGAAACTTTACAATATCTTTAATGGTCCAGTTGAAACTCTTTAAAGTGGTTTGTCCCTGGTTTGTTCTTAAAGGCAAGCATGACTTCTCCAGTGTTATTCCCAGTGACTATTGTTGAGTTGTTCTCCTCCAGTGAGGTCACATTTTTACATAACACATGCCCGCATACCAAAATTAGCTACTCAAAATGGTGTTGAGTTACAATTTGCGGGCTTGCATTTTGTCCTGCTTATTTTCACGATGCAAGTACGAAGAAGGGACATTTTCCGTAGCTAATGGCTTTTTTTTTTTTGTTGCATTGCGTACCTGTGTAAAGTTTAAGGCTGCTTCCCAGCTGGCGTATGAACTGACCACACATTGCACAACAAACCCACTGGATGTAGTGGTGTGTTTTTCTGCTGTTTTGCTTGTCTTTTATTCCGAAATAGGGAAACAGGCTACCCTCTAATAAACTGTATGCTCCCCCACCCCACCCCTTTGGCGCGAGAAGACGAGGGAAGACGATGCGGCATGTACCTTTCTATATGGTTGTTCTTATTACTTGATTCTCTGTGTGTTGAGCGTTGCAAATAATCACTGACTATACGTTTGAAATGATTACACACTATACTACAGTTTCATCGTGGTGACTATACTGCATTATTTGCATGAATTTGAAACATGACGATAAATTTGGTGTTATTGTTAATTGTGTGGATTTTTTACTGAATGCTGGTGATCTATGAACTCCTATGTCTATTTTCTGAACTTTGTAAAGTGCATCAAAGTATTTTTGTCTGGAGAGTATACCATCATGAGGATGATGATGAGGATGATAATGATGACAAATGTGTAATGATGATGCTGATAAACATGCTTTTGTACAGGCTCTATTGCTGAGGCAGAGTGGGTTGGTCACTAACAGTGTTTCATATGGTTATTGGTATGCTTTTATTGTGAACAGATATGGTACCTATATATATCCAGGGGCATCATTTATAAAATGTTAGTACGCACAGATTTGATCATAAATTGTCCATATGGCAAAATCCACATCAACGATGTGATGATAATATGCAATTTACATAGATTTTGCATTAAGTTTTGTGATTTATAAATGAAAGTGCTTTTTTTGTGAACAACTATTTATGGGTGTTGACATTTAATCATATTTTAAGAAATTATTATACAATTGTGTGATGGCAGAAATGTAGTATAGGAACTAAGAACTTTTATAAATGAATGCCCTGGTCCAGGGGACCCACATGGTGTGCACTGCAGGCTTTTGTTCCAGCCCAGCACTAACACACCTGATTCACCTAATCAAGGGCTTGATTGTTAGTTGATGAGTTGAATCGGGTGCATCAGTATTGGGCTGGAACAACAACCTGCACATCGTGTGGTTCAGTAGAGTGTACCAGTATGTAGTGTCCCTCCCTCCCTGTTGACTTGCTGTCTGGCAATGCACTTAATCCTAGGACCCCTAGGGGGAGCCACCATATACACTGAAGCACCTTTATCTAAAAGGTTTAGAAATTGGGTTAAACATTTGGGCTTGTCTTAAGACCTGCCCTGGCATACACTCACTTTAAGGCTCCAGTCACACACAGGGCCATGCACTTTTGTGTTTTTCCAGTAAACCCTCACCTGTGTAGTCTCAGTAATAGGATCAGAGCTAATCAGGCCAGCTAACACCTTCAGGTTAAGGTCACTCAGAGAGATGGCATTACCTCACACGGTCATTGATTAAACGAAAACTGTTTGTGTACGTGCGTGTATATTCGTCCTATCTAGCTCTAGTTACATAAAGCCAACCGCTCCAGTATTAGTAGAGTCCTGTTAGTCCTAACCTTCATTTTAAGTCCTCTGTAGAGAGTCAATTGTGGGCTTGCCATCAGACTCACATCATCCACTTTCACAAGATGGAGTTTGTAAATGAGAATCCAATATTTCTCTTCTTAGTTCTTCTTCAGTGACGATGAATTCTGTTCTTCCAATGAGCATTCCTCTATAATAATGTTGTGTGTTGAGGTGTTATACAATATGTTATCAATAAAGAGAACTCTTGTCAATGCTAAGATCAGCTGTGTCTGGATCTCTTCCTGACACCAAAGGAAACACACACATCTACTAACTCATATTGGGAGCAGAATAAGCACTATTGGCTGAAACCTGTTTGTTTTTTTACACTTCCTCTTCCATGTATAATGTGGGAAGGTCAAAATAATGAAAACATATCTAGCAAATCTATTAATTGTAAAATGTTGTTTACTTATCCTTGCCATGATCGTACCTGATGATAATTTTTTTGCTAACGTACGATCTGGGTTACCGGTTTGCCTGGGAGGGGGTCCCTGGGCAAGAAAAGGTTGAATACCCCTAAATAGGTACAGTGGGGCAAAAAAGGATTTAGTCAGCCACCAATTGTGCAAGTTCTCCCACTTAAAAAGATGAGAGAGGCCTGTCATTTTCATCATAGGTACACTTCAACTATTTATTTATTTTACCTTTATTTAACTAGGCAAGTCAGTTAAGAACAAATTCTTATTTTCAATGACAGCCTAGGAACAGTGGGTTAACTGCCTGTTCAGGGGCAGAACGACAGATTTGTACCTTGTCAGCTCGGGGGTTTGAACTTGCAACCTTCCGGTTGCTAGTCCACCACTCTAACCACTAGGCTACCCTGCCGCCTATGACAGACAAAATGAGAAAAAAAATCCAGAAAATCACATTGTAGGATTTATAATGAATTTATTTGCAAATTATGGTGGAAAATAAGTATTTGGTCACCTACAAACAAGCAAGATTTCTGGCTCTCACATTTACTTTTTTTATTGGTCTATTAACTAATTTACCAGCTGGTGATGTCGCCAGGCAGGCCAAAACACCATCCCACCAAATTTCACAGTATTATTCCAACCTTATATTGTGGAAATATATACAAAACACAGGAAATCGTGTTTTTGACTGTTCTGAGCCTTTAGATTCTGCATTTATTGTACCCAAATATACACTCCCACAGGGCAAAAATTCTGAAATTACGTTGACTCAACGTGGAAAACTGATTGGATTTGCAAAAAGTCCTCAAAGTAAGATAATTTGGCATTTTTCCCCCAATGTCTATCTGCAGGCTGCTAGCTAGCTAGGAGACACCGGTAGACAGTATCCTTCACCCCCGCCTACCAAGCACTGCCTTCTGGCAGTGGAAAGTAGCTAGCTAGCCAGCTAGCTAGGACAGGTTTTTTATTTATTTAAATTGTACTTTTATTTTTTTATGAACAACAAATCAATACAGAAAGTACATGAGGGAACACAAGGATATCTAGATTATATACAATGGACAATTGAGCTGGGGGCGGGGCTAGGGGGTACAATATCACATTACACAAGGACCTTAAGGGACATACAGTGCCTTGCGAAAGTATTCGGCCCCTTTGAACTTTGCGACCTTTTGCCACATTTCAGGCCTCAAACATAAAGATATAAAACTGTATTTTTTTGTGAAGAATCAACAACAAGTGGGACACAATCATGAAGTGGAACGACATTTATTGGATATTTCAAACTTTTTTAACAAATCAAAAACTGAAAAATTGGGCGTGCAAAATTATTCAGCCCCTTTACTTTCAGTGCAGCAAACTCTCTCCAGAAGTTCAGTGAGGATCTCTGAATGATCCAATGTTGACCTAAATGACTAATGATAAATACAATCCACCTGTGTGTAATCAAGTCTCCGTATAAATGCACCTGCACTGTGATAGTCTCAGAGGTCCGTTAAAAGCGCAGAGAGCATCATGAAGAACAAGGAACACACCAGGCAGGTCCGAGATACTGTTGTGAAGAAGTTTAAAGCCGGATTTGGATACAAAAAGATTTCCCAAGCTTTAAACATCCCAAGGAGCACTGTGCAAGCGATAATATTGAAATGGAAGGAGTATCAGACCACTGCAAATCTACCAAGACCTGGCCGTCCCTCTAAACTTTCAGCTCATACAAGGAGAAGACTGATCAGAGATGCAGCCAAGAGGCCCATGATCACTCTGGATGAACTGCAGAGATCTACAGCTGAGGTGGGAGACTCTGTCCATAGGACAACAATCAGTCGTATATTGCACAAATCTGGCCTTTATGGAAGAGTGGCAAGAAGAAAGCCATTTCTTAAAGATATCCATAAAAAGTGTCATTTAAAGTTTGCCACAAGCCACCTGGGAGACACACCAAACATGTGGAAGAAGGTGCTCTGGTCAGATGAAACCAAAATTGAACTTTTTGGCAACAATGCAAAACGTTATGTAGTTACCCTGCGGCAGTGTCTAGCCTGTACATACACGTATAATTCGAACAGCTTTTTTGTTAGTAGAGTATTTAATTGTCTTAAAATACATTTCAATTTCTTTTTTTAGGGTAAGAAAATTAGTTTTTTTGTTTGTAAATTTACATTTGTGAATATGAAATTTGTCCAAAAGAATAATGAAATTAATGACATGAAAATGTTTCAGCTTATTCCTATCGTAGGTAAAGAATCCAAGCAGTACATCTCTCCACATTAGTGTTAAACCTTCATAAAAGTGTTCAATTATAAATCTACTGATGTCTTGCCACAGTTCTCTTTCATTAATACAATGCCAAAAAAGATGCAACACTGTTTCTGGATGGTCATTACAAAAGGAGCAATTTGAGTTGATGTTTTCCTTAAACTTCTTCATATAGTGGGATAATATTTATGAATAATTTGAAAGGAAACTTCCTGAAAATTTTGTTAACAAGTAGGTATGTGTGTGTCAACATCCAAACTTTTTCCAACAGATATTATCAATAAATCCATTCCAATAAGGCATGACATAAGGTATAGATACAACATCCTGCTGAAACAAGGTTTGCATCGCTCTGTTGTTGAATGGACCAAAAGAGAAACAAATCTTTCCTACTGATGAGTCAACAGGGTCAATAGAAGGTAGGCTCTGAGGGTCAGGTCTTGACACGTTCCTGAATAACAGAGCAACACCTGAGGGAATGACATCTAAAACAATTGCAAAACCTTTAGGTGTTACAGGGACCTTGTAAAGAATTCCTTTATAACTGAGTAAAAGACCCTCTGCATTTACCAGTTGGCTCACAAGGTGAGGGATATTATTTCGGCACCAATATTCTAAAAACAAAGAAGTATTTTTATACAATATATCTCGATTATTCCATATATAATATCTGTGTGGAGAAAGAATGTGTTTATAAATTAAGGACCATGACAAGAGAACCTGCCGATGAAAGGCAGAAAGTTTCACTGGAACTGTGTCAATATTATATAGCTAGGACAGGTACACCACAGATAGAACAATTAGCAATATGTTTCACCGGATGTATACATCTGAAGCATCCGGTTGGCGTTTCCACTCACCATGGTGATGATAGGAAGCCCAGGGGCCAGCAGTGGGAGAAGATGGAGCTAGATGGATTTTGGCCGACATTCTATTAATTTTCTCATCGATTAAACATTTGATCTCAATACAGTTCTCTGTTCCTTAAACTGGAATATGTTATGAACAGAGTGGACTACGTTTGTAGACTTTACCCTTTATCAAAGTTTACAAACATTGCATTGTTTATAGGTGTAAGAGCGAATTGTTGCAAACGTGCGCTTCATAAAGTAGGCGTTCCCTAATGGGAATATGCAAATACATATTAGAACGTTCCAATAGAATCTCGCAAACTCGTGCTTGTTCTGCCCACTATGATTAATTTGCTCAAATTGGAAACAACAGGCTGTGCATCTTGGCTTATTCAAAACAAATATTTGTGTACAGTGTCCTTCACCCCTGCCTTCCAAGCACGGCTTTCCCGCAGTTCTGTTACCGTTACAGCGAGGAAGTAGCTAGCTAGTGTAGCCAACCCACCACCGCATAGTGATTACCCTCACCGTAACGTTAAAATAACGCTACCAAAGCGGTGCTCGGCATTCGGGGGCGAAGGACACTGTGTTCCGGTGTCCTAACTAGTTTACAGCATTAATGAGAGTGGGCGCGGCAGGTAGTAAGTGACGCGGTCATGTAGCAAACGTGGTCGGCAGATAGACCCTGTTTGAATGATTTCACGTTGAATCCGTGTTAGTTGACAACTCAACCAACATGTAATCTAAACTAGACTTTGAACTGTCCAATAATAAGTAGATCACATGTACCTTATCTCTTACATAAAGAAAGCAGAAAATGTGTGCACCTCGCTCCTCTCCTACAAGGATGACGTAACAGTGTGACGCATAGCAGCACTTGAGTCGGACAGTGCGATCAGAAAGCCTGCCAGCCAGTTTACAGAAGAGACACACGGCGAGAACAGTCTCAGAAGGCAAGCAAGTTAAAAGCTAGTAGCCTACGAAAATCCTCGAAGTCGCGCAAAGTAAGTACAGTAGGCGCTTTCTAAAATTATTATTGCGTTATTTGAGAGAAACGCGCCAGTCATAGCTTGATAGACCGTGTCTATAGGTTGTCGAACTCGTGGGTATTGCAGTTTTCTTATTTGTCTAAATATATACATTTACCGGGTCCTTTATTTATTTATATATATATATATATAAGCAGGAATTATATGTTTTCCAGCCAAGTATAGGCTACCAGTAGCTGACACACATGATGCGCGCACAAAGCGCAATGCAAGGTCACGTGTTGGGTAGCGGTGCGTGGGTAACGTCACTGGGGAAACCAAGCCAGTAAAAAAAGCCATATTACAACCTATGTGATAATTGCGTTGCTTGCTCTATAACCCATTCGTTCATATGCCACAGTGATATACAATTGGCAGACACAACAAAAATACAACAGTCACACAGTGGTGGAATAAATTCAACCCCACATATGTTTGTTTCATCCCAAAACCGGAGAACAACATCTGTCTGGTGAGGTCCAAAGCAAATATTGCATGTAACAAACACTTATATGACCTGCAGCATGGTCAAGCAAGTTAATGTTTCTGACAACTACTGATTTAGAACCACAGAGACAGGAGCACTACCTTTCCAGCACAATTTCAACTTAAACATTAAAACATTATTCAATCAACAAGGATATACACTTAGTCTAATATAGTTAAAACAAACTTAAACAAAAACAATTTAGGCCAATCAATGTTGCGAAATAACATGTGGCTGGCTGTCTATGGTACGGATTTGTGTGTGTGTGTGTGCTCCAAAAAAACATATGGACCTACCCTATTGTAGACTAGAAGCCAATACCTCACAACATGAAAGACTGTCATACAGTAGGCCTGCTTTTAGTTTTGTTTAATATATTTTCAACGTGTTTATTTACAGTGCAGTGGTCCAAACAGAAGTGTGTACACACACACACAAACTAGCTTTATATTTGAATTGTATTTAATTAACGAGGTAAGTCAGTTAAGAACAAATTCTTATTTACAATGATGGCCTACCCCGGATCAAACCCTCCCTTAACCTGGATGACGCTGGGCCAACTGTGCCCCGCCCTATGGGACTCCCGATCCCGGCCGGTTGTGATACAGCCCGGGATCGAACCCGGGTCTGTAGTGACGCCTCTAGCACTGTGATGCAGTGCCTTAGACCTCTGTGCTACTCGGTCCCCTTTTAGCTAGTTGAAAAGCAAAGCACATGTGTGTTAAGTACGGAAAATGTGGGCAAGACATAATGCATATACATCTGGTGGACATTGGGCATAAAAGTATTCTGTATTGGCCATAGAGCATTTATTGCAATGCAGCCTCTGCAGAAGTCAGGGCATTCATACTTCTTGCAGAGCAGAGCTGTTGTGAAGGAAGTTGTCAAGGAAGTGAGTTTGTGTTTATACAGGACAGACCGCCCCCACCTACAGTAAACCAATCATGCCAATGCGGAACTATACGAAGCCCTCTGCATTGTTTCAACATTTGGGAGGTGCACAGAGCTTGATTTGGCCTCCGCATGCCTCTGGAGGCAGTTTCAAAGGCTTTTATTGACAATTACGTGAAGTTGATGTAGAGTCAATATTTGCAGTGTTGACCCTTATTTTTCAAGACCTCTGCAATCCGCCCTGGCATGCTGTCAATTAACTTCTGGGCCACATCCTGACTGATGGCAGCCCATTCTTGCATAGTCAATGCTTGGAGTTTGTCAGAATTTATGGGGTTTTGTTTGTCCACCTGCCTCTTGATGATTGACCACAAGTTCTCAATGGGATTAAGGTCTGGGGAGTTTCCTGGCCATGGACCCAAAATATCAATGTTTTGTTCCCCGAGCCACTTAGTTATCACTTTTGCCTTATCTTCTTGGATATAGGGGGCGCTCTTTTAATTTATGGATAAAAAAACGTGCCCGTTTTAAGCGCAATATTTTGTCACGAAAAGATGCTCGACTATGCATGGAATTGACAGCTTTGGAAAGAAAACACTCTGACGTTTCCAAAACTGCAAAGATATTATCTGTGAGTGCCACAGAACTCATGCTACAGGCGAAACCAAGATGAAACTTCAAACAGGAAATGAGCAGAATTTTTGAGGCTCTGTTTTCCATTGTCTCCTTATATGGCTGTGAATGTGCCATGATCGAGCCTAAGCTTTCTGCCTTTTTCCCAAGGTGTCTGCAGCATTGTGACGTATTTGTAGGCATATCATTGGAAGATTGGCCATAAGAGACTACATTTACCTGGTGTCCGCCCGGTGTCCTTTGTCTAAATTGGTGCGTAATCTTCAGCTGCAGGCATTTTCCCATGGGATTCAGAGGAGAAAGCACACTTCCACGAACGATATATCATCGAAGAGATATGTGAAAAACACCTTGAGGATTGATTCTAAACAACGTTTGCCATGTTTCAGTCGATATTATGGAGTTAATTTGGAAAAAAGTTTGGCGTTTTGATGACTGAATTTTCGTTTTTTTTGGTAGCCAAACGTGACGCACCAAACGGAGCGATTTCTCCTAAACAAATAATCTTTCAGGAAAAACATTTGATGAACATTTGCTATCTGAGAGTCTCCTCATTGAAAACATCCGAAGTTCTTCAAAGGTTAATTATTTTATTTGAATGCTTTTCTGGTTTTTGTGAAAATGTTGCCTGCTGAATGCTAACGCTAAATGCTACGCTAGCTATCAATACTGTTACACAAATGCTTGTTTTGCTATGGTTGAGAAGCATATTTTGAAAATCTCATATTTATTTCATTTCATTTGCGATTTTCATGAATAGTTAACGTTGTGTTATGGTAATGGGCTTGAGGCTGTAGTCATGATCCCGGATCCGGGATGGCTCGACGCAAGAAGTTATGGCAAGGTGCTCCATCATGCTGGAAAAGGCATTGTTCGTCACCAAACTGTTCCTGGATGGTGGGAAAAGTTGCTCTCGGAGGATGTGTTGGTACCATTCTTTGTGTTCTTAGGCAAAATTGTGAGTGAGCCCACTCCCTTGGCTGAGAAGCAACCCCACAGCAATGGCCACAGGATGCTTTACTGTTGGTATGACACAGGACTGATGGTAGCGCTCACCTTGTCTTCTCCAGACAAGCATTTTTCCTGATGCCCCAAACAATCGGAAAGGGGATTCATCAGAGGAAATGACTTTACCCCATTCCACACAAGTCCAATCCCTGTACCTTTTGCAGAATATCAGTCTGTCCCTGATGTTTTTCCTGGAGAGAAGTGGCTTCCTTGCTGCCCTTCTTGACACCAGGCCATCCTTCAAAAGTCTTCGCCTCACTGTGTGTGCAGATGCACTCACACCTGCCTGCTGCCATTCCTGAGCAAGCTCTGTACTGGTGGTGCCTCGATCCTGCAGCTGAATCAACTATAGGAGCTCGTTGGACTTTCTTGGGCGCCCTGAATCCTTCTTCACAACAATTGAACCGCTCTACTTGAAGTTCCTGATTATCCGATAAATGGTTGATTTAGAAGCAATCTTACTTGCAGCAATATTCTTGCCTGTGAAGCCCTTTTTGCGCAAAGCAATGATGACTGCACGTGTTTCCTTGCAGGTAACCATGATTGACAGAGGAAGAACAATTATTCCAAGCACCACCCTCCTTTTGAAGCTTCCTGTAACGCTCGTCCTCTTCTTCTGACGAGGATCGGACCAAAGCGCAGCGTGGTACGTGTTCATGACGATATTTATTCAACTCAGAATACTAAAACAAAAATAACAACGAGAATGATACGAAACGAAACAGTCCTGTCTGGTGACATACACAAAGACAGAAAATAATCACCCACGAAACACAGGTGGGAAAAGGCTACCTAAGTAAGATTCAACTAACGACACCAGCCTCTGATTGAGAACCATACCAGGCCAAACGCAAAACACAACATAGAAAAACGAAACGAAAACGAACAAAGACATAATAAAATAACTAAGGTCAGAACGTGACACTTCCAGTCTGGTTGTAGTTATTATAGGAATTATAGGACTATTCCCCTTTATACCATTTTAGTATTGCCAGTGTAACAGTATAGCTTCCGTCCCTCTCCTCGCTCCTCCCTGGGCTCGAACCAGCAACACAACGACAACAGCCACCATCGAAGCAGCATTACCCATGCAGAGCAAGGGGAACGGCTACTAGAAGGCTCCGAGCGAGTGACGTTTGAAACGCTATTAGCACGCGCTAACTAGATAGCCATTTCACTTCGGTTACACCAGCCTCATCTCGGGAGTTGATAGGCTTGAAGTCATAAACAGCGCAATGCTTGATTCACAACGAAGAGCTGCTAGCAAAACGCACGAAAGTGCTGTTTGAATGAATGTTTACGCGCCTGCTTCTGCCTACCACCGCTCAGTCAGATACTTAGATACTTGTATGCTTGTATGCTCAGTCAGGTTATATGCAACGCAGGACACACTAGATAATATCTAGTAATATCATCAGCCATGTGTAGTTAACTAGTGATTATGATTGATTGTTTTTTATAAGATAAGTTTAATGCTACCTTGCAACTTACCTTGGCTTACTGCATTCGTGTAACAGGCAGTCTCCTTGTGGAGTGCAACGAGAGAGAGGCAGGTCGTTATTGCGTTGGACTAGTTAACTGTAATGTTGCAAGATTGGATCCCCCGAGCTGACAAGGTACAAATCTGTCGTTCTGCCTCTGAACACCCACTGTTCCTAGGCCGTCATTGAAAATAAGAATGTGTTCTTAACTGACTTGCCTAGTTAAATAAAGGTATAAAAATGATATATACAAAAAAAAGAATCGGCCCCCAAAAATACAGATTTTCATAACAATTTCCGATTGTCGGCCCTAATTAATCGGCCATTCCGATTAATCGGCCGACCTCTAGTGTGTGTGTGTGTGTGTGCGTAGGTCTACTTGTGTGTGTGTGTATACGTGGAGGAGTGTGTGGCTGTAAGTGTGAATGTGACTACGGTCTTTTTTTTTAGCAGACTCTTATTTGCCATTTAGGCAGCCTGGTCTAAATACATAAATAATGATATATGATCCAGCCCATTTCATAAATGTGTTATATGTGCCCACAGCACAGGCTGGGTCAGTGGGAACTGGGAAGTATGCCCGTGTGTCTGTCTGATTATGTAATCTCTCTCTACACAGCCTGAGGAATATTTACAGGACTGGACCAAAACCCCCCTGAGACAACGAGTGAGAGAGATTAAAAGAAAGAAGCAGTAGAGAGAGGACACCCTGTACTCTGTGTGGCTCCTGGAAGAAGTTTCCTGTAGGCCCCAGATCCAGGATCAGCTGCCCCTCCTCCAATCTCAATCTTAATCTCAGGAGGGAAGCACACAACTGAACTGAAATCAGCATCTAGAGGATAACTTCCTCCTAATCCTGGCGTTTCCTGGCGACAGGTGTTTTTGATCTACTTCCAGGATTAGCGAGAGGAGCCACTGCTTATAGGCTACCATGCACCGCTTAAGGACTACGGTTGTTAGGCTACGGCCTATCGCGGCCCCCCAGACAGCCAAGAGCCAAACACAGGCCAGGTTGGCAGCTGTGGGAGGGGCTTTGAGGACGTTTCAGCCAATGAGGAGTTACACTGCGTCGGTGTCGGCCGAGCCTTTTCTGAATGGGACTAGTTCTAATTATGTGGAAGAGATGTACTACGCGTGGCTGGAGAACCCTAGGAGTGTACACAAGGTAGGAGACTGTGTGTGTGTGTGTGTGTGTGCGCGCGTGTGCTCGTGCGCATGGAGTTGCTTCCCAGGACTATGGCCTCTTTATGTTCAAAGTGCAGTGAGACGAGTTATGCAAACACCACGATCAATAACCTTTTCTCAGGGCAAACACACATGAGCGGATACACACTAGTGATGCGTTGGTTGACTCAACTCGCAATACCTGCGGTTATATCCGCGGGGTGAGCGGGTTTAGGGTCAAGAAATATTGTGTGGGCGGTTTTGAATAAAGAGAAAATAATGCATTAAAAATCCATAAATGTATCATTCTTGTGCAATTAATATCTATAGGCTTTTAGTTTTTTTTATCTATTTTTTATAGACATTTAGGTTTTTCTTTAAAAAAAATATCTGACGTTGGTGCGTAAGCCTAAGCTTTAGGGCCCTAACTGTACACAAGCCAAATACACAGCAATTGCCAAATGCTTTTGGGAGCTTGGACAGAAAAGTTTGATCCACTGAGGCAAAAAAAGACAATGCAGGAGTTTAATTCCATAAGAGAAAAGCTGTGAAATCGAGAGTTGAAAATAAGGAGAAGGGAAGGCCAGAACACTTGCCTAATGTTTGGGAAAGATGTGTTGTGTGGTGATTGTTAGGTGTTTTTTACATGGGATAAAATTAAAGACTAGAAAATGGTATATCATACGCTACAGTTGAGGAACAATGGAAAAGTAATTCTGCTTTGATAAATTTGTAATTTCACTTTTGGAAAATGGCCCTTGAATGTTTTACTTCACCTACTAGAGAGCACTTCTTTGTCTACACCCATTCAGCATCATTCACATCCTCTTTTTACATTTTTAATTTAACCTTTATTTAACTAGGCAAGTCAGTTAAGTACAAATTATTATTTACAATGGCCTACCCGGCCAAACTCAGACGACGCTGGGCCAATTGTGCGCCGCCCTATGGGACTCCCAATCACGGCCAGATGTTATACAGCCTGGAATCGAACCAGGGACTGTGGTGACACCTCTTGCACTAAGATGCAGTTCTTTAGACCACTGCGCCACTCTGGAGCTCTTAAGCCTTAGTCCCACCCATCTCTTTAATTATTCAAATTTGAGGCCATGTGAGTACAGAGTGAGTACGGTAGTGTGCTAAACAAATAATGACCATATCATATAGCTGCCAACATCTTAACTTTAGCTAATTTGTATTTGTTATTACAGGAAAATAAACTCACAACAAGATCATTATTTGCAAGTTATTGGCGAGCTAATTGCTTATGGTTGTGAGTGTGACGAAATAAATGCAGGTTATTCTACCAGAACATTTTAGAACTTGGAAACTGTCACTTTGGCCTAACGTTATATCCTAATTTGACTTTGGTGCAGGTCATGTTTTTCTTCACATTACCATGTCTGTTTATTTGTCACATACACAGGATACAGAAGATGTAAACGGTACAGTGAAATTGTTACTTGCATAGTGGACTATTTTTGTTTAGACATGCAGCTAGCTAAACAATGAACCATAATCCCAACTCATAACGTTACTACCCTGTATGAATCTGCTGGTAGCTAAAACTAACCAACTAGCCACGTTCAACGTTAGCTAGCTAGCTAACATTAGGCAATAACTAGCCATGCAAATGGCTCAGAGATATGAATAGTATTACTACACAGATCATACACGTAACGTTAGCTAGCGAGTCAGTCAGCTAACGTTAGCTAGCTAGCTAACAGTACAACGAGAACAACTTTCTGACAAAATTAGAAGTGTACAATATATGATATATAGCTTATAGACTTTCTTACCCGTGGATACATGGATGAATTCTTCTCCCTCTCTTTCACAGATGCCATGGTTGCCCTTAGTTCGAAGATGTAATCTGGAGACAGGTGTTTTAAATAACAGTCTTCTTCTATGTGTTCTCTTTTTGACTCCCTCCGCATTATTTGCATTAAAATTCCAGAATTGTATCCATCTCCTTAGCTATCATACTCTGCTTCCACCGGGCATTCCACTGATTTCAAAACATAGAAACACTTATGCAGTTCTTTGTAATATCTTTCAAAATAGCCACGTTAGAAAGGATTACCTGGGGGGATAAAATGACGCCGTAGAGAAAACACAGCATTTCAGAGAGCTCATTAGCATAGCTAACACAATTGTGGATCTGGTGATTCAAAAGATGACTGATAACATTACTAAAGGGATCGATGTCAAGATAGGAATGGTCTTGGAGGCAATAGCAGGCCATTCAGTCAAACTACAGAAGGTTGTCAAGCGTGTTGATGAGGCGGAAGGAAGAATTGCTACTGTGGTAACTTTAACTACATCAATGGACACTAGGATAAAGGCACTTGAGAAACAGGTGTGTGAAATGGCAGAGCACATTGATGACTTGGATAACCGAGGACGCAGATGCAATATCCGTGTGGTGGGACTCTTGGAAAATTCTGAATGGTCACGTTCAGTTAAATTCTTTGAGGAATGGATTCCTGGCTACCTACAAATGGATACTAAGGCTGGTTGTGTGAAGCTGGATAGAGCCGATCGCTTTCAAACATCGATACTCGGTCCCAACCAGCGCCCACGGCCAGTGGCTATAAAGTTCCACAACTTCACCGACAAGCAGCGTGTAATGGATGCGGCTAGATGCATCGGATCTGACGGTATTCAACGCCAAGGTCCAAGGGTCTCATCCTTCAACTCCACGGCGGTTGTACAAAGACGCAAGGTGTTTGATGAGGTGATTATGCAGACTTAAGAGTCTACATTGGAGATTTGACATGTTTATTTTTTCTGTTGTGGTATAGTTCGGGTTCAGGGTTCATATAGTTTGTTTTGGCTCGGTGAGAATGGGGAGAATTTAATCCATGGGGAAAGGTACCACCCTATCTTTTCAGTAGGATTCAGTCTGCATATTGGCTTGTCAAAATACAATGGCAGGTAACAGACTGTGTTTATGTACATGGAACATTAGAGGGAGCCATAACCCCATTAAAATGAAAAAAGTACAAATTAATTATTGATATTGCTCTGTTGCAAGAAACTTATTTGGATGATAAGGAGCATCTGAAATTGCAACAAGGGGGGTTTGGTCAAGTGTTTTTCTCAGTTTACATCCAGAAGTAGAGGTGTGGCAATTCTTATGAAAAATAACCTCCCACTTAAGGTGTTGAATTGTGTGAAAAATACTTTCGGTTGTTTTGTCATAATTTAAGGTACTTTACAAGGGCAGAACATTTCCATAATGAATATTTACTTCCCCCCTGCTCACCCCCCTGATTTCCTCACTAAGGTATTTCTAGACTTCTCAGAATTAAACTCAGTCACTGCAGTGATGGGATCGGATTTTAATTGTTTTTTGAACCCACTTATTGACAAGTTTCCCAGCAGCATAGCTTCACCCTCTCCTCAAGCTAGGTCGCTTAAAGCTATTTGTGATGATCTGGGGTATGCTGATGTCTGGAGAACCTTTCATCCCTCCAACAGAGAGTTCACCTTTTACTCTGCACCTCATGGATGTCAGACTAGAATAGATTACTGTTTTATGCCCAGGACGTCTTTGCAGACTGTTTTATCTGCTAGGATAGGAAGCATAGTCATTTCTGATCAAGCTGAGGTGATCCTGGACATAAAACTCAAAGGGTCACTTAATCCATCAAGACATTGTAGATTGAATACAACCATTCTGCAACGGCTTTCTTTAGGTGAAGTAGAGGCGGACCAAAATGCAGCGTGGTGGTTATTCATGTCCTTTAATTTATAAAGACACTACACATGAGAACTAACAAAAACAACAAACGTGAGAACCTAAAACAGTCCCATCTGGTGCAAACACAAAGACAGGAACAAGACAGGAACAATCACCCACAAACACACAGTGAAGCAAACTATGGTCAGGGTGTGACACATTCTTAAAGACCATACATTTACATCACATTTATTACAGTTTAAAGCATTTTTTTTCTATTAACTCTCAATCAACAGATAACCACTCGCTCTTTTGAGAAATCTGTAAAGGGTATGCCAGGGGTCTGATGATGTCATACTCAGCCACTAAGAGGTGGAAAAACCGTGAAAAGCAAAAAAACATTAGATGGTGAATTGGCAACTAAAGAGAAGACTACATAAACATTTCCACTCCTGCCCTATTAAAGGAAATATCAGTCTTTAGATCAACATTGATCTCCTAACACAGGATGCTAAAAAGAAAATTAGATTTGTCAGGCAAAAGCTTTATGAACATGGTGATAAACATGGAAAATATTTGGTGTAGCTAAAAAGAGAGCAGACTCTCAGTCAATTGCTACTATTACTGATTCTGATGGCAACCATTTAAATGGATAAATGAGCAATTTAAGACATTTTATTCAAATATTTATGCCTCAGAAGTGACAAATGATGGACCCAAACTAATGGAGGACTTATTTTCTAAGATTGAGCTCCCAACTATTTCCAAAGAACAGAGGTATCTCCTTAATGCCCCTATTACCAAGGAAGAGATCATGTTTGCAATTGAGAAACGGCAAAATGGTAGGGTCCCAGGACCAGACAGGTTTTGTAGTGAGTTCTATAAGAATTCCACGGCCTGATCCTTGAGCCATTGCTTGATATGTTTAACCACTCATTTTCAAATGACTGCATCCCTCAAACACTGAGGGAAGCTAACTTATCACTTATTCTCAAAAAGGGAAAATGCCCAGAGTCTTGTTCCTCATACAAACCTATTGCTCTTCTGAACGTGGATAGAAAATTGCTTTTTAAAATCCTTCCCACATGACTAGATGACTTATTGCCACTAATTGTGAAATGAGACCACACTGGCTTCATTAAAACCTGTTGGTACTAGGCAGTATTTTCATTTTTGGAGAAAAAAAAACGTTCCCGTTTTAGACGGGATATTTTGTCAGGAAAAGATGCTAGAATATGCATATAATTGACAGCTTTCGATAGAAAACACTCTAACGTTTCCAAAACTGTAAAGATATTGTCTGTGAGTATAACAGAACTGATGTTGCAGGCGAAAGCCTGAGAAAAATCCAATCCGGAAGTGCCCCAGGTTTTGAAAGATCTGCGTTCCAATGACTCCCTATTTGGCTGTGAATGTACCATCAACGAGCTTATGCTTTCTACATATTCCCCAAGGTATCTACAGCATTGTGACATAGTTTTACGCATTTATGTTGAAGAATAGCCGTAGGCGGCCACATTGTGTAAGTGGTCACATGGTGGCTCCGAGAGAGATTCTCGCGTAAAATACAGAGGTAACCATTACTCCAATCGGTCCTAGTGAAAAACGAATTGTCCCGACGGATATATTATCGAATAGATATTAGAAAAACACATTGAGGATGGATTCTAAACAACGTTTGCCATGTTTCTGTCGATATTATGGAGCTAATTTGGAATATTTTTCGGCATTGTGGTGACTGCAATTTCCGGGCGAATTCTCAGCCAAACGTGAAGAACAAACGGAGCTGTTTTGCCTACAAAAATAATATTTTGGGGAAAAATGAACTTTGGCTATCTACCTGGGAGGCTCGTGAGTGAAAACTTCCGAAGTTCATCAAAGGTAAACGATTTAATTTGATTGCTTTTCTGATTTCCGTGACAAGGTTGCCTGCTGCTAGCAAGGCATAATGCTATGCTAGTCTATGATAAACTTACACAAATGCTTGTGTAAGCTTTGGCTGTAAAGCATATTTTGAAAATCTGAGACGACAGGGTGATTAACAAAAGGCTAAGCTGTGTTCCAATATATTTTACTTGTGATTTTCATGAATAGGAATATTTTCTAGGAAGATGTATGTCCGTTGCGTTATGCTAATTCGAGTCAGGCGATGATTATGCTCCCAGATCCGGGTTTGAGAGTCACAAGAAGTTTTAAGGACCGTAACTTTTGTAATAATGTCTGTCGGCTTCTTAATGTTATTCAAGCCTACCAACTAAGTGCTGTGGATGGTCTTGTGCTCTCCCAAGATGCTGAAAAAGCATTTGACCGTGTGCAGTGGTCCTACCTATTCTTTGCTCTAACTAAATTCGGTCTAGGTGACAACTTTATGAAATCCTCAGTCTACTGTCCTTACTAATGGGCTAAGGTCAAAAAGCTACACCACACACAGAGGTACCAGACAGGGATGTTCTTTGTCCCCTCTCCTATTTGTGCTCGCTATGGAGGCCATCAGAGTAACACCTGCTATACAGGGTCTGCTCATTTGGTGACATTCATCATAAAATAAGTTTGTATGCTGGTGATGTTTTGATATTCAAACCGAAAATTTTTCCCCTTTGTTTTGTTATTGCATTTTCTCACCTGTCCCTAAATGTATTTGCTGCTCGAGAGAAGTAGATGAAAGAGAACTTTACCAATGTCAAATAGATTGAAGCATTCTATCGATGTGTGACATAATTTCTGGTGAGCAAGTGTTTATTTAGTCTACTAGGGCAACAAGTAATGACAGAGAAGCTGCATGTATAGTATCTAATTATAGACAAGTTGACTTAACAAATCCAGAGTGGCACAGCAGTCTAAGGCACTGCATCTCAGGGCTAGAGACGTCACTATACAGACCCTGGTTTGATTCCAGGCTGTATCACAACCGGCCGTGATTGGGAGTCCCATAGGGGGGCGCACAATTGGCCCAGTATCGTCCGGGTTAGGGTTTGGACGGGGTAGACAGTCATTGTAAATAAGAATTTGTTCTTAACTGACTTGCCTAGTTTATTAAAAGGTAAAATGTAAAAAAAGCTTGTGAATATGTGAATAGGATGTCATTCCAGAACAGATTTGTTCCATGTGTTTTGTGAGGTTGTTATTTATTCTCAGTGTCGGGAGGCCAGAGAAGAAGGTTTCTGATTAGGAACATTAGTTCATGGCAACGTGTTGTGTTAGAATGACGTAGCTGTCAAAAGACAATGGACTTATTTTTTGGGATTTGTGTGTATTGTCATGTATTACTGCACTGTTGGAGCTAGGAACGCAAGCACTTCGCTACAACCGTGATAACATCTGCACAAATGTGTACGCGGCCAATCACATTTGATTTAGTGGCTGATGGTCTGTGTGTGTGTGTGCGGAGAGTTGCAATATTGTGTGGTCTATAGGGGCATACGCAGATGTGCAAACGCATGCATGTACACACAAGCCCCTTCCACACACACACATACATACATTTGCATTGAAGTTTAGCAGTCGTTGTGGTTTCTCTGTGGTATTCCAGTGACAACTGCCTAATCTCTAAAGCCTGTAAGCTCATTAGACTTCTCCCAGGTTAGAAACAGTTACGTGTGTGTGTGTGTGTATGTGTGTCGTTGACCACATGGTTGACCCAGTCTTACTCAATATGCCGAGTCAGAGCCTGGAAGCCTCACCAATGAACCAACTCAATACCTGTGTGTGTCATCATCATTGAATATCTGTCTGTCTGTCTGTGTTTTTACATGTATTTGTGTATATGTGTGTGTGTGGTTGTACATGCCTACATGCATGTCAAATCAATTCCAATCAATTTTTCATAATTTGTATGTGTGTGTGCGTACGTGCCTGCATACATCCTATGTGTTTGACTGTGTGTGTGATACAGCTGTTCTAACAGTTTGTTCTAGTTTATATATCCCAGAACCCTGATTATGAAATGGTGTGTGTTACTGCATCCCAGTATTTAGCCAGCTAAAGCATCCTAGCTGGCCCACTTTTGAAGCATGCTCCTGCTCTGTTTAACCAATGCTTAACATGGCTTACCGACCTAAAAACCAAGCCCTAGAAACTACTGTTCACTTAATGTTACTGTTCATGTTATTGCAAAGTATTTGTCACAAGTGTAGAGAGGAGTAGGCAGGAGGTAGTCGCAGGTTTAGAACTACTGAACTTATTAAAGCACTATATATTCAAAAAGCAGGACAAATTCCAAAGTGCAACATAATAAAGTGCTCAGGAAATAGTAGGAGAGATTCCTCTCAGGAAAACAAGCAGCATTTACAATGACCGACAAAGACAAATGACAGTGAGTGTATATATACAGTGATAGTGGGGATTGGAACCCGGTGTCTAATGGTGATGAGACAAGTCCGGGGTTGATGAGTGAAGGGCGTTTGCCAGCAGCAGGTTCGGAAGCAGCTAGCAGCTTGGGGACGTCCCGGGAGACGCAGTGCGGGTCAGCCGGGACGACGCCTGTGGACGGCCTGAATGAGAGAATGGTCCAGGATGTCACGCGCCAGAACCCAGCCCGCTCTTCGGGACCGTACTCCTCCCAGTCTCCCAGGTACTGGAGAGACCTCCATGACGCCGTGAGTCCAACAGACTGCAGACGGAGAACGCCGGGGTCCCCTCAACGTCCAAGGGAGAGGAGGTGCATTGTGAGGTCCAGCACTACCCAAGGGACCAGCTGCCACCGGCCTGAGGATAGATCCATGAAATGAGGGTGGGATACGGTAATTGACAGGGAGCTGAAATCTGTACGTCACCTCATTGACTCTCCTCAGGTTATTGAACGGCCCCGGCAGGGCAGGCGGAGGGGAAAATCCTTCGTAGAAAGCCAGACCCTGTCACTGGGGTGAAAGACCAGAGTGGAGTGAGTGACTTGTAGCCTTTAGAGAATAGTAAAAAGAGGGATATGAACCCTGTTTTCCCTGTCACTGTATACAACTGACCCTTATCGTAGAATTTGCGGTGACGATCAGCCTGCTCCGTCTCCTGGAGGAGGACGCGCTGGAGAATGGTGTGCGCTGTGTTCCATACCTCCTCGGCGCGCCGGAACCAATTGTCCACCGCATGAGCCTCGAGCTGACTCTGGTGCCAGGGCCGGCTGATAGCCTAGAACACACTGAAAGGGTGTGAGGTTAGTGGAGGAGTGGCGGAGGGAGTTTGGTGCATATTCTTCCCAAGGCAGGAACGCAGCCGACTCCCCCGGCCGGTCCTGACAGTAACTACGAAGGTACCTACCCAGTTCCTGATTTATCCTTTCTACCTGCCCATTTGATTGGGGACAATACCAGGAGGTGAGCCTGACCATGACACCCAGTCATTCCATGAAGGCCTTCCAGACACGGGAGGTGAACTGAGGATCACGGTCAGACACAATGTTCTCTGGGATCCCGTAGTGTCAGAAGAGACCGCAGTCTGCATGGCCTTAGGGAGACCAGGCAGAGGAATCAAACGACAGGCTTCGGAAAACCAGTCCACCACGACCAGGATGGTGATGTGCCCCTCTGAGGGGAGAAGATCTGTGACATAGACCATGGAGAGATGGGATCAGGATCATTGTGGAACAGACAGCGGGTGGAGTTTTCCATAGGGAAGGTGTCTCGGTGTCTTTCTCTGAGTGCAGGTGGAGCAAGAAGAGACGTAAACCCGGATGTCCTGGGCTAAGGTGGGCCACCAGTACTTGGTGGAGAGACAGATGATTGTATGGGCTATACCCGGGTGCCCCGACACAGGTGCTGCATGTTCCCAGGCGAGGAGATGGTCCTGCACATCAGAGGGCACGTAGATATGCCTCTCGGGACAGTGGGCAGGTGAGAGCTCCACGACAGGGTGTCACTTTCTCCCTCTGATCCTCTGTCATGCACTCCGGACAACGCATCGACCTTGACATTCTTAGAATGTACCACTGTGCTCCGACTGGTAGGAGAGGGTAAATTCAAACCTGAAGAAGTATAGGGCCCACCTGACCTGACGCGGGTTCAGCCTCTTCGCTGCTCGAATATACTTTAGGTTCCGGTGGTACGTCTTAACAAGGAATGGGTGTTGAACACCCTCCAGCCATTTGCCACCATGTTTTCCAGCGCCTTCTTGACAGCCAGCAACTCACGATCCCCCAGGTCGTAATTCCACTCCGTAGGAGACAGCTTCCGTGAGTAGAAGGTGCATGGATGGAGTTTAGGCTGCGATCCAGTGCGTTGGGAGAGAATAGCCGCTACTCCAACCTCTCAGGTGTCCACGTCCACGATGAGGGGAAAAGATTGGTCAGGATGAGCCAGAACAGGTGAGTTTGTAAAATGTTCCTTGAGCGCACAGAAGGCTTCGTTGGCCTCCTCAGCCCAGCGCAGCTGTCTAGGACCTACCTATCAAGAGGGAGGTGAGAGGGGCCACCACTGTGCTGATACCCCTAATGAAGCGCCTGGAATAGTTGGCAAAACCTATGAAGCTCTGCACTGCCTTTATGTTGGATTGAACAAACAGGCCACGACCGTACTGCACTGACCCTCTGCTCTTCCATCTCCACTTCCACGGTGGATATCTGATAGCCCAGGAAGCCTGCTGGAAGAATAGGCACTTCTCCGCCTTGGTGTACAGGTGATGCCCTATCAGCCTATCCAAAACAGACCTGACATGAGAGACATGTTGCTCGCGTGTAGTGGAGTAAACCAAGATGTTATCTATGTACATCATTATACAGCGACCCAACATGTCTCTAAACACCTCGTTAATGAAGGACTGAAACACTGAGGGTGCATTTGTCAGGCCATAGGGCATTAGCCTGTATTGGTAGTGCCCGGTGCTGGTGCTGAAGACTGTCTTCCATTCATCCCCCTCTCTGATGCGCACCAGGTTGTAGGCACTGCGTAAATCCAATCTGGTAAAGTACTGAGCACCGTGCATCTGTTTGATCACAGTGGGTATGAGAGGCAGGGGATAACTGAATTTAACAGTTGTCTTATTCAGTGTTCTGTAATTGATACAGGGGCGGAGACCTCCATCCTTCTTCTTCATGAAAAAGAAGCTGGAAGAGGCAGGAGAGGTGGACAGATGGAGGAATCCTTGGGCCAGCACCTGCTGGACGTAGACCATGGCTTCGGTCTCTGCATACGAGAGAGGGTAGATGTGCCCTTGCGGGAGGGTAGTACCAGGCAGTAGGTCGATAGTGCAGTCCCATGGGCGATGAGGGGGCAGGCACGTGGCACGAGTCTTCAAAAAAGCCACCTGTAGGTCCTGGGATTCCTCCGGGATAGAGATGTGGGTGGCCTGGTTTGGACTTTCCACTGAGGATGCACAGATAGACATCTCCCCTGACACTCCTGCGACCAACCCAACAACCTCCTCTCTGTCCACGATATTATGCAACTGTAACCAGCAGAAACCTAAAACTACGGGGTGTGCAGGAGAGTCTAAGATGAGGAAAGTGATGCATTCATGGTGGTTGTGAGGTAAATGGGAATCGTGATCTGGCACACCAGTCCTGTTCCTAGGGGACGGTTGTCTAGCGCATGAACTGGGATAGAGGGTTGTAAAGGGACTAGAGGAATGCGAAATGATCAGGCCACTGACCGGTCTAGGAAATTACCTGCAGTACGTGAGGCCATTAGGGCAGGACTCAGTGGGGGTCCAGGATAGTCCGGGAAGGTGACAGGAAGGAGGACGGGCTGGGTGGATAGAGAGGAGCAAGGCACATCCACGCAGTGGCGTGCTGTGGGCCTGGGCCTTCAGTGAGGTCCTACACAGCCCCACCCAAATTAAACCACCTCTTATTACCATCATTATGATGCCATGGCTCTAGACACTATACATTTAGACAGAAATGCAGTATAACCAGGTGTTGCGTCACCTTGAAATTGATATTTTTATTCAGAGAATTGCAGGGGAAGAGTACAATACAGTACAGTTCAACTAATAGGCAAGAACATAGTCGAGTGCAACAGAGTTATATTAATATTCTTCTTCTATCCATTTCTGGTCCACAAACTTTGAGCTTTAAGTCCCCCCCCCCAAAAATACCGTGTGTTCACTAAACAGCGCATTGTCACACCCAAAGCAGTTTCACCCTGATGATAAAGACACAACTATTCACTGAAAATAAAAGAAAACAAATAATTTGCAACATAGGCTATTTGCCATTTTATTTTGTTAATGTATAGGCTATTTAATATTAACAAAATAAAATGCGAAACATACTGTGAGCGGACCAAGTAATTGGGTGTCACTCTAAAGCGGGAAGGTGGAATAAACGAGTCAGGAGTAGGTTTTCTTGATTGAACACAGTTCTCTATTGAGGGCATTTGGTCAACACAGACACTCCAACATAATCAATGAAAATCTTCCAAGGAAAAACATACATCTTCTTCTCCAGATGAAACAGGAACACAATACGATTATCTTTAAACTACAACAAAAGTCACGGGATTGTCACCGTCTTAGTGGTTCTTCCTGGATAGCTCCTCTCTCTCGGTGGCCATCGTCCAGAGATAGTTTTCCCCTCTTCCTCTGCTGGTTCCATTCTCTGTCTTATAGGGGAAGGAGAGTATGTCATTAGTACCATCAGCTGTGCTTAATTGCCTCTGGTTACCTTGTCTCCCATGCCTTGTTGGGCTACTATCCATGAGCCCAGCCTTCCCTCTGGTGGTCCTTCCACAATACATACACATTTAATAAAAAAATTAAAATGCATTGTATGCCTACTCACCAAAGACTGATTATTTGAACACAAAATCCTTCCTCCTTTCTTTCCTGAAGAAGACTTCAATGACTGTTGTGCAGTCTATCTGTGCGTTTTAGTTCCATCAATAAGTCCTTTTCTATCGCCATGGAGGCTAATGCTGACAGCCGAGTCTGTCCAGTAGCATTTCTGGAATACGTTTTGATTCGTTTTAAGGCCGAGAATGACCGCTCGACAGAAGCCGTGGACACAGGGATAGTCACTGTCACACATGCCAATGTGTAAAGTTGCCCCATGTCCTCATTCACATTTTTCTGCTTAAGGAAATCAAGGAGATCAGAGGGACTTTTCCCTTAAATCAGTCATAGCATACATTACAGTCAGTTCTGTTTTTAGCTTGGATAGGTCAAACAGCGTTCCGTGACTCTCTGTTAAGCTGGAGAAGGCTGTTTGCGGGAATTGTTTCCGGTAGGTCTGAAAGTGCTGGGGGTCCAGGAGGGAGAAAAACATACATTTTTCGTGGTCTTGAAACCTGTTTCGTATCTGGCAAAGAATGTTGTCCAGAATATTGCTGTGGAGTTGTTGGTAGTATATGCGAGGGTCTCCTTGTGCTGGGCCTCTGGGTGAACTTGAGATGCGCGCTGCGTCATCGTAGATTTGACTGAACCTGCGCCTCTCTCGCTCAATTGTTCACCATTGTCAGGCAAAATTGTACATCCAAAAAAGCACATCCGAATAATTAAAAATCCCATTGAATGTTTCAAGCAAAAAACAAAACTCTAAATCATCCAAACGTGCATTAAATCCATCAGTATCCCCGTCATGGTCATCATGATGTTCCAGTAAGTGGTTAAACAGCTCCTTTAGGGCAACTCTCTTTTCAAAGACTGCATTTCAATATTTCCCTATTTTTCTTCACCTTTTCATTGTGCAGCTCCGTTGCCCTGCGCGCTTGTTCGCTGAGCTGTAGATCCACTCGGGTGTCCCCAAAAGTTTTCAAAAGCACCATTGCTTGTAAGTGCCCAGACATACTTTGGTGTCTCGTTGCTGCCTTGGTTAGACAACTCAAGTTTGCAAAGCCAGTGTGGCT
Source organism: Oncorhynchus kisutch (assembly GCF_002021735.2). NCBI lineage: Eukaryota > Metazoa > Chordata > Actinopteri > Salmoniformes > Salmonidae > Oncorhynchus > Oncorhynchus kisutch. The sequence continues at coordinate 4,460,152 of NC_034202.2, forward strand.
CCAAACACCAAATCGATCACTTGCAAATAATAGGCATTCCCAGCAGTACGAACCCCTTTCCCGCCTGTGACAGGCTTTGTACCGTCGGCGTCGACCTCTCCTGACAATGTCTAACTTTTCTTGAAAAGTTTGTCTTGAGAATGGCTTTATAATTATATCTTCGACCAAATCGATATCTTCTCCTCCTTCCGCCATTGTGGGTTGAAAAAACAGCTTAGTAGTACACAAATTAATTTGATTATCAAATTCAGTTTCCTAGTTCTGAGATTCTGCATTGACCTGCCCATATAGGACCTGCCTCTCAATATTGGTAATCCAATCAAAAGACGTGCACGCACTATGCCTGCTAGCTGGCTCCTGTGTAACACTGGAGTCGGCCAGCAGGTGTACAATAGCCAACTCTAAAGCTGATTGGTTAACACTATTTCCATTCACTTTAACCTACAAGCGCCCGCACTGTTGATTCTGAAGGCCTGAGGGCAGATTTTAGACCCCTGGCAACACATGATGGCTGAATATGATTGGATAAAAAATCTAACATAAAGACCAGCCCTCCAAATCTCAACCTGGGGCTGGAAGCAGTGCAACCAAGAGGAAAGCTATGAAATGAAGAGTATAACTCTTACTCTGGGGAATAATTTTATGCATATTTGTGGGAAAATATATTTTTAAAAAAAATTATATTCTGATGTTTAGGCCAGCAGAGAAGGCCTTGCTGGCCCTGACGGCCCAGCACTGGGTAACCACTGCATCCACGCCTACCTGGGAAGAAGCAGGAGCCTATCGCTTCGTCACCTAGTTCCCCTTCTGGGACAGGTGTTCCAGGGGTGGTCTGACTCCCCGCAGTAGCAGCAGAGACCCTGTTGATGGTGGCGTTAACGTTCCTCTGGGGGAAGGTGCGTCATGCCCACCTCCATGGGCTCAGTCTCGCTGGGGGTTCCTGGGAGAGACCCGAAACCCCGGGATGGGCGACGACAGGCACGCAGGAGATTATCCAGGTGGATGGCCATGGCAATGAGCTGGTCCAGCGTGAGGTCCTCATCGCGACAGGCCAGCTCGGTCTGGACGTCCGCCTGTAGCCCGCAGGGGAAACCCGTCAACAGGGCCTGGTCGTTCCAGCCAGTGGACACAGCCACCATCCGGAAATCCACTATCAAATCACCTCCCTCTTGGCCCTCTGTAGGGTGGTCGAAAACTGCACAGAATAGTTAGGTCAAGCGCTCGTAGGACTGCACTTCTGGACCGCCCCTCTCCCAGACGGCGTGCACCCACTCCAGAGCCCAGGCTGTCAGCCCCGAGATCACCAAGGCCACCTTGGTGGATGTTGCTGATCAAGACCGGGTGATGTAGATCGTGGAGGGAACAACCTTGGGGGCTGGGAAGGTGGTGGTGGTGTAGCCTGCAGCTGGCGTATGGTCCGGAGCACCTCGTCCATGGCAGTCCCGAGGGGCTCCAGGCACGAGTCGTGGTCTCCTATAGCGGAGAGGTCGGGATGTCCTGCTGCAGGCTGTTCTCTTGGGTCGGTCATTCTGTCACAAGTGTAGAGAGGACTAGGCAGGAGGCAGTCACAGGTTTAGAACTTCTACATTTATTAAAGCACTATATATATCTAAAACCAGGACGATAGATTTGATAATCTATTGATCATTTTTGTGTGATTTTGTTGTCAGCACATTCAACTATGTAAAGAAAAAATGTAATAAGAATATTTCATTCATTCAGATCTAGGATGTGTTATTAGTGTTCCCTTAGTGTTTTTGAGCAGTGTATATCTAAAAGCAGGACGAGACCCAAAGTACATAATAATAAACCACTCAGGAAATAGTAGGATAAAAGAAACATTTACAATGGCCGACAAAGTCTTCTTCTACGAGGTTTAACGGCGGTTGACATCCAATTTGTTGCATTACCGCCACCTACTGCCACCTACTGGACTGGAGTACAACTCCCTTATACTTTGCTTGAAAAATACCAATGTAATAAATAAATACCCTACCGTCTAATACTACACTCACTATTTTCAAAATTATATCAAATCAAATGAACACCCTACTCCACTAATTACATGTATTTATTCCCACCTCATGCCATCATCCTGAAAGGATGGGGCATCACCACTTAACACACCCTGTTACTCTTCTGTTGTAAAGTCTCCCACATCAAAATGCCATTCTGCAGCTGCCACCACAACCTCCATTTTCTGCGACTTCCGTACCATCCCTGCAGTACAGTTGATAACCATTACGATAAATGCTAAAAATCCAATCTTACTGAAAAGTATATCACTTTTTGGCCTGTCCCTCTGTACTGGTATATCTCTACTACTCTCACCACTCCTCCCTCTTAACCAATCTTCCTCTACTTTCTTCACTGCCTCAGTATATGACAAATTCTGCACTATTCTAACCCTGGAAACCTCAACCTGCCTTTTCGCACGGGACATGTCTGATCCCCAGTCCCATGGGCACCCCTACAATTAACACATTCCACTACTTTCCCCAATACTACACATTCCTTTGTCTCATGCCATTCTGCACACTTCTCACACGTTGGACCCTCCCTCCTACACACTGCTGCCACATGCCCATAAGCTTGACACCTGTAATATCGGAATGTATTCAGCACATACGCTCATACAGGATGACTTATATATCCTAACTTCACTTTGTCGAGTAAGGACTCAACTTCAAAACTCAGAAGAACAGACAATGACTCTTCTGTTTCCTCACTCTCGCCACCCTGTCTGCGTCGCATCAAATGACGAGCATCACATACACCGGGAATCTTTCCCCTCAGCTGGTCAACTTGTACATCTACTGCTACCCCAGTTATCACTCCTTTCATTTCCTTTTCTTGAGAGCGAAACAATTCACTTTTCTTGCCCCAATTGGTTTTTACTCTGAGCGCCTTCACCTTGACCAACAGAAACACAAACAATTATTACTAGACCACTTCTGGTTACCCTCATCGATTCCACATTACTCAACTCTTTTTTTTTTTCACCCACCGTCCACTTTTTCCATAAACTTCACTCCTACTGTCACAGACTCATCTTTTCCCTGACCCTCGATAACTTCACCACACCTACCACCTCCGATACTTCACCCTCATTCACTTCCATTTCTCCTCCTGTCTTCAGCTCCATCTGCTTACACTTTCTACCATTCTTCTTTAACAAACCATCTCCCTTTTTTCCACCATTTTTATCCGACCCTCTTCTTCCCTCTCTCTTAGACCTCATCCCTCTCTTTTTCCAAGTATATGTCTCCTTAAGATAATACTGCACTACTCCTGACAATCATCTTGTTCTTTCTTTCTCTAAGGACTCCATTTACACCACCTCGCTGGCTCCTTTGTTTTCGGCATCACCGACAAAGACAAATGACAGAGGGAGTGTATATACAGTGATATAGGGGGGATTGGCACCAGGTTCGGCAGAAGCTAGAAGGCCGGCGATGCCGAACGCCAAAGCTGGGCAGGAGGGGGAGCCAAAGCGAAGGCTGATGTGACAGTTTGAATGAACGTGTAACTGCATGTTATTGTACATCAAGATTTGTATATTGTAGAGTAGTTTTTGGCTCAATGATAGCGTTTTGATCAGATTAAAATGCAAATTTTGCTAAACTTATTCAAAAGCACTCACTGTGACTGATATGGTATGGGTCACATCCAAAAGAGAAATGCACTAAATGAATATCGTTTGTTTTCTCCCCTTGTGCTAAATTAGTTTAAAGGGCAACTGCATTTACTCCTTTGGCCTCATTTTAGATTTGGTTCATTAGGAAATGCTAGCAACCATGTTTTGGGTTGTTTTTGGGGTGTGGTTTGATATGGGTGTCTCTTGTGCGTGCTCGCAGGTGGCAGAGTTAGCTAAATTATTTAGCCAATTAGCTTCAGCTAGCTGGTGTGCGACCGTGGCAAAGTTGGTTTGACTTTCGATAGCCTATCTCTGGGGCTAGTTAGGGAAATGAGACAACATTTTGTAAATATTTTAAATGGTTTCAACATTTGTACATGTGTAGTGGAAAAATAAAGACCGTGAATGATGATGAAGGCCAGTGATGAAGATGCATCGAGCGACTTGCTGGCGCCAAAGCCCAGAATGATGACAATCACAATTTATGGCATTGGTAGAATGACAGACCATCTTTGGCAATCTCAATGAAGAGACATTCCCACAGAAGTCCTAGGGTCACTGTAGCCAGGAGACATTCCCACAGAAGTCCTAGGGTCACTGTAGCCAGGAGAGGTGAAGACTTATGAAACTTGAATTGACTAAATTAATGTTACTGTGTGAATTAAATTGTCATGTTTGGATTGTTTCAGGAGTTCATAAAGACCTATGAATTTCTATATATTTCATTGTACTGTAAGTCATTTATTGTTACAGAAAAACTGTTGTTCTGTTCGTTGGACAGCGCATAGTTCAAAGTGGAGCTATAATTTAGAAAATAGTTATATCCAAGAATGTGTGTTTTGATTTCCTGACGTTGTTTTGATGTTTTGAGCAAAGTGATGTGATTATTTTTAAATGGATACAAACCGTAGTCTTCTGACTGTGCATCTCTGAGCTGAGGGTTCACTCAATAATTGAATGTTAGGACATTGATTGCACAATATTAGCTCTTTGTTCCCTTGCCTCTTAATAATTGCATAACGGTAAACCTAGACACGTGCGTCTTATAATATTCTGTCTCTCATCCTTGGCTATACCCACTGGATACAATTATGGGCTTATAGCCTTCAAATAATTATGGATTCAGATAGTCCATATATTAGGGGCATTTGGATACCCTCTACACTAATTCTCTGTATTCCTCAGAGGAAGTGAATTTCCACTATTCTACATATGCATTTCAACAATTTATAGTTCGTTTAAGGTTTTTAAGTCCTTGAAATTCTGAGCTATTGAAACATATTGTCCCATGTATATTGTGTAATTGCCCTAAGGTCCCTAACTAGCCCAATATGGATATCCAAAGATGATTTCCAAATTGATGATTTCTTGTGTGCTGCCAGCTGTGGGCAGGATAGAAACAAACCCAACCTTCATTTGTGTTGTGATGCAGTCATGACCAGAAGTCTTACAAAAACAATGTTTTGGACGAGACTGACTTGATGACCAAAATTATCCTATTTCTACTTTGTAGTCAAATTTGACAGTAGAATATAAACTCCGCAAAAAATAAATGTCCCTTTTTTAGGACTCGGAACGGTCGTTAAGACACTAACAGTTTACAGACGGTAGGCAATTAAGGTCACAATTATGAAAACTTAGGACACTAAAGAGGGCTTTCTACTGACTCTGAAAAACACCAAAAGAAAGATGCCCAGGGTCCCTGCTCATCTGTGTGAACGTGCCTTAGGCATGCTGCAAGGAGGCATGAGGACTGCAGATGTGGCCAGGGCAATAAATTGCAATGTCCGTACTGTGAGACGCCTAAGACAGCGCTACAAGGAGACAGGACGGACAGCTGATCATCCTCGCAGTGGCAGACCACGTGTAACAACACCTGCACAGGATCGGTACATCCGAACATCACACCTGCGGAACAGGTACAGGATGGCAACATCAACTGCCTGAGTTACACCAGGAAAACACAATCCCTTCATCAGTGCTCAGACTGTCCGCAATAGGCTGAGAGAGGCTGTACTGAGGGCTTGTAGGCCTGTTGTAAGGCAGGTCCTCACCAGACATCACCGGCAACAACGTGGCCTATGGGCACAAACCCACCGTCATTGGACCAGACAGGACTGGCAAAAAGTGCTCTTCGCTGACAAGTTGCGATTTTGTCTCACCAGGGGAGATGGTTGGATTCGCGTTTATCATCGATGGAATGAGCGTTACACCGAGGCCTGTACTCTGGAGTGGGATCGATTTGGAGGTGGAGGGTCTGTCATCGTCTGGGGCGGTGTGCCACAGCATCATCGGCCTGAGCTTGTTGCCATTGCAGGCAATCTCAACGCTGTGCGTTACAGGGAAGACATCCTCCTCCCTCATGTGTTACCCTTCCTGCAGGCTCATCCTGACATGCCCCTCCAGCATGACAATACCACCAGCCATACTGCACATTCTGTGCGTGATTTCCTGCAAAACAGGAATGTCAGTGTTCTCTCATGGTCAGAGAAGAGCACAGATCTCAATGCCATTGAGCACGTCTGGGACCTGTTGGATCGGAGGGTGAAATGTCCGGGAACTTGCAGGTGCCTTGGTGGAAAAGTGGGGTAACATCTCACAGCAACAACTGGCAAATCTGGTGTAGTCCATGAGGAGGAGATGCACTGCAGTACTTAATGCAGCTGGTGGCCACAGCAGATACTGACTGTTACTTTTGATTTGCCCCCCCCCCCCCTTGTTCAGGGACACATTATTCAATTTCTGTTAGTCACATGTCTGTGGAACTTGTTCAGTTTTTGTCTCAGTTGTTGAATCTTATGTTCATACAAATATTTACACATGTTAAGTTTGCTGAAAATAAACGCAGTTGACAGAGAGAGGACGTTTCTTTTTTTGCTGAGTTTTTGTTTCTGACTCATATCGATACCAGAAGTTGTTTTTTAGGGTCAGTTGCTCTTGAACGTTGGCTTGGCGACCTAAGATCAATTTTTTTTTTTTACCTTTATTTAACCAGGTAGGCAAGTTGAGAACAAGTTCTCATTTACAATTGCGACCTGGCCAAGATAAAGCAAAGCAGTTCGACAGATAAAACGACACAGAGTTACACATGGAGTAAAAACAAACATACAGTCAATAATGCAGTATAAACAAGTCTATATACAATGTGAGCAAATGAGGTGAGAAGGGAGGTAAAGGCAAAAAAGGCCATGATGGCAAAGTAAATACAATATAGCAAGTAAAATACTGGAATGGTAGTTTTGCAATGGAAGAATGTGCAAAGTAGAAATAAAAATAATGGGGTGCAAAGGAGCTAAATAAATAAATTAAAATTAAATACAGTTGGGAAAGAGGTAGTTGTTTGGGCTAAATTATAGGTGGTCTATGTACAGGTGCAGTAATCTGTGAGCTGCTCTGACAGTTGGTGCTTAAAGCTAGTGAGGGAGATAAGTGTTTCCAGTTTCAGAGATTTTTGTAGTTCGTTCCAGTCATTGGCAGCAGAGAACTGGAAGGAGAGGCGGCCAAAGAAAGAATTGGTTTTGGGGGTGACTAGAGAGATATACCTGCTGGAGCGTGTGCTACAGGTGGGAGATGCTATGGTGACCAGCGAGCTGAGATAAGGGGGGACTTTACCTAGCAGGGTCTTGTAGATGACATGGAGCCAGTGGGTTTGGCGACGAGTATGAAGCGAGGGCCAGCCAACGAGAGCGTACAGGTCGCAATGGTGGGTAGTATATGGGGCTTTGGTGATAAAACAGATTGCACTGTGATAGACTGCATCCAATTTGTTGAGTAGGGTATTGGAGGCTATTTTGTAAATGACATCGCCAAAGTCGAGGATTGGTAGGATGGTCAGTTTTACAAGGGTATGTTTGGCAGCATGAGTGAAGGATGCTTTGTTGCGAAATAGGAAGCCAATTCTAGATTTAACTTTGGATTGGAGATGTTTGATATGGGTCTGGAAGGAGAGTTTACAGTCTAACCAGACACCTAAGTATTTGTAGTTGTCCACGTATTCTAAGTCAGAGCCGTCCAGAGTAGTGATGTTGGACAGGCGGGTAGGTGCAGGTAGCGATCGGTTGAAGAGCATGCATTTAGTTTTACTTGTATTTAAGAGCAATTGGAGGCCACGGAAGGAGAGTTGTATGGCATTGAAGCTTGCCTGGAGGGTTGTTAACACAGTGTCCAAAGAAGGGCCGGAAGTATACAGAATGGTGTCGTCTGCATCAGGTGGATCAGGGACTCACCAGCAGCAAGAGCGACCTCATTGATGTATACAGAGGTCCGGACAGCAGACCCTCCGATTTGACACACTGAACTCTATCAGAGAAGTAGTTGGTGAACCAGGCAAGGCAATCATTTGAGAAACCAAGAGTGTCGAGTCTGCCGATGAGGATATGGTGATTGACAGAGTCGAAAGCCTTGGCCAGATCAATTAATACGGCTGCACAGTAATGTTTCTTATCGATGGCGGTTAAGATATCGTTTAGGACCTTGAGCGTGGCTGAGGTGCACCCATGACCAGCTCTGAAACCAGATTGCATAGCAGAGAAGGTATGGTGAGATTCGAAATGGTCGGTAATCTGTTTGTTGACTTGGCTTTCGAAGACCTTAGAAAGGCACGGTAGGATAGATATAGGTCTGTAGCAGTTTGGGTCAAGAGTGTCCCCCCCTTTGAAGAGGGGGATGACTGCAGCTGCTTTCCAATCTTTGGGAATCTCAGACGACACGAAAGAGAGGTTGAACAGGCTAGTAATAGGGGTGGCAACAATTTCGGCAGATAATTTTAGAAAGAAAGGGTCCAGATTGTCTAGCCCGGCTGATTTGTAGGGGTCCAGATTTTGCAGCTCTTTCAGAACATCAGCTGAATGGATTTGGGAGAAGGAGAAATGGGGAAGGCTTGGGCGAGTTGCTGTTGGGGGTGCAGTGCTGTTGTCCGGGGTAGGAGTAGCCAGGTGGAAAGCATGGCCAGCCGTAGAAAAATGCTTATTGAAATTCTCAATTATGGTGGATTTATCAGTGGTGACAGTGTTTCCTATCTTCAGTGCAGTGGGCAGCTGGGAGGAGGTGTTCTTATTCTCCATGGACTTTACAGTGTCCCAGAACTTTTTTGAGTTAGTGTTGCAGGAAGCAAATTTCTGCTTGAAAAAGCTAGCCTTGGCTTTTCTAACTGCCTGTGTATAATGGTTTCTAGCTTCCCTGAACAGCTGCATATCACGGGGGCTGTTCGATGCTAATGCAGAACGCCATAGGATGTTTTTGTGTTGGTTAAGGGCAGTCAGGTCTGGGGAGAACCAAGGGCTATATCTGTTCCTGGTTCTAAATTTCTTGAATGGGGCATGTTTATTTAAGATGGTTAGGAAGGCATTTAAAAAAAATATCCAGGCATCCTCTACTGACGGGATGAGATCAATATCCTTCCAGGATACCCCGGCCAGGTCGATTAGAAAGGCCTGCTCGCAGAAGTGTTTCAGGGAGCGTTTTACAGTGATGAGTGGAGGTCGTTTGACCGCTGACCCATTACGGATGCAGGCAGTGATCGCTGAGATCTTGGTTGAAGACAGCAGAGGTGTATTTAGAGGGGAAGTTGGTTAGGATGATATCTATGAGGGTGCCCGTGTTTAAGGCTTTGGGGAGGTACCTGGTAGGTTCATTGATAATTTGTGTGAGATTGAGGGCATCAAGTTTAGATTGTAGGATGGCTGGGGTGTTAAGCATGTTCCAGTTTAGGTCGCCTAGCAGCACGAACTCTGAAGATAGATGGGGGGCAATCAGTTCACATATGGTGTCCAGAGCACAGCTGGGGGCAGAGGGTGGTCTATAGCAGGCGGCAACGGTGAGAGACTTGTTTTTAGAGAGGTGGATTTTTAAAAGTAGAAGTTCAAATTGTTTGGGTACAGACCTGGATAGTAGGACAGAACTCTGCAGGCTATCTTTGCAGTAGATTGCAACACCGCCCCCTTTGGCAGTTCTATCTTGTCTGAAAATGTTGTAGTTTGGAATTAAAATGTCTGAATTTTTGGTGGTCTTCCTAAGCCAGGATTCAGACACAGCTAGAACATCCGGGTTGGCAGAGTGTGCTAAAGCAGTGAATAGAACAATCTTAGGGAGGAGGCTTCTAATGTTAACATGCATGAAACCAAGGCTATTACGGTTACAGAAGTCGTCAATAGAGAGCGCCTGGGGAATAGGAGTGGAGCTAGGCACTGCAGGGCCTGGATTCACCTCTACATCGCCAGAGGAACATAGGAGGAGTAGAATAAGGGTACGGCTAAAAGCTATGAGAATTGGTCGTCTAGAACGTCTGGAACATAGAGTAAAAGGAGGTTTCTGGGGGCGATAAAATAGCATCAAGGTATAATGTACAGACAAATGTATGGTAGGATGTGAATACAGTGGAGGTAAACCTAGGTATTGAGTGATGAAGAGAGAGATATTGTCTCTAGAAACATCGTTGAAACCAGGAGATGTCATTGCATGTGTGGGTGGTGGAACTAATAGGTTGGATAAGGTATAGTGAGCAGGACTAGAGGCTCTACAGTGAAATAAGCCAATAAACACTAACCAGAACAGCAATGGACAAGACATATTGACATTAAGGAGAGGCATGCTTAGTCGAGTGATCAAAAGGGTCCGGTGAGTGGAGAGGTTGGTTGGTGATTTAGACAGCTAGCCAGGGCATCGGTAGCAAGCTAGCATAGGATGGAGGTCTGTTGTTAGCCACCTCTTGCGTTCCGACAGTAGATTAGTGGGGTTCCGTATGGTAGAGGGGATTAATCCAAATCACACAACAACAACAAAAATAAAAACAATAGATATAGTTATAGAGGCCCAAGAAGAAAACATAATAATAATAATAAAAAATAAAAAATTGTCCGATTGTCTATTCAGATAGCAGCCGGTAAGACAGCTAACGGTTAGCAGGCCGCAGATGGGCGTTCGGGTAACGTCGCGACGGAGGAGCCAGCCGAATAACTCCTTCGGGTAGATAACGTCGGCAGTCCAGTTGTGAAGGCCCGGTGGGGCTCCGCGAAGGCAGTAAAACGGGTCCGGATAGGTGACTGCAGCCCAGGTGTGATTGATGGAACTCAGGAGTGATTGACGGAGCTTGCTAGCTCCGGAATAATTGATGTTTGCTCCGGAATCGACGAAGGCCGATAGTCACACGGATAGCAGCTAGCTAGCTGTGAGATCCGGGTATGAATGTCCAGAGAGCAGTCGAAATCCAGGGACATGGAGAGAAAAATTGGTCCGGTATGTTCCGTTCCGAGCCGCGCTGCGCCGTACAGAACTGGCGATAGATTTTCGAGCTAAAGGATAGCTGATGACCACAAACCGTGGTTAGCTGAATACTAACGATTTGCCAGTAAAGGAGCTAACTAGCTTCTGAACTAGCTTCTGGATTAGCTTCTGGCTAGTTTCAGGCTAGCTTCTTGGAGTTTCTGGCTAGCTTCTTGGAGGATTACAGATCTGAGGTAAATAATACTTTTTATAAATATACATTGGTGAGGAGAGTGTTTTGAAGATGAGTTGATGGAAAATAAAAATAAAATGTATGTGAAAAAGTTGTAAATATATATATATACAGGACACGACAAGACGAGGACAAAAGACGTCTGAACTGCTATGCCACCTTGGACCACCTTATGGATATGACTATTAGGCAATGCAGTTGGTAACTACCTGGTACCAAATGGTGTTTTGTAGTGGTGCTAGGTTTTAAATGAATCCCAAAGAAGCAAAAGTAATTCATAGGTTTTTACTGTGTAATTACCATTTTACCATGTCATTTATTGGTAAATACCTGGCATACCTGGATTGATGGTTTTCTAACCAAGCCCTCTTTCTGTTCTTTTGTCTCTCTCTCTCTCTCTCTCTCTCTCTCTCTCTCTCTCTCTCTCTCTCTCTCTCTCTCTCACTCTCTCCCTTCTCTCTCTCACTCTCTCCCTTCTCTCTCTCCTCTCTCTTCTCTCTCTCCTCTCTCTTCTCTCTCCTCTCTCTTTCCTCTCTCTCTTTCCTCTCTCTCCTCTCTCTTTCCTCTCTCTTCTCTCTCTCTCTCTCTTTCCTCTCTCTCTCTCTCCTCTCTCTCTCTCTCTCTCTTTCCTCTCTCTCCTCTCTCTTTCCTCTCTCTTTCCTCTCTCTCTCTCTCTTTCCTCTCTCTCCTCTCTCTCTTTCCTCTCTCCTCTCTCTTTCCTCTCTCTTCTCTCTCTTCTCTCTCCTCTCTCTTTCCTCTCTCTCCTCTCTCTCTTTCCTCTCTCTTTCCTCTCTCTCCTCTCTCTTTCCTCTCTCTTCTCTCTCTCTCTTTCCTCTCTCCTCTCTCTCTCTCTCTTTCCTCTCTTTCCTCTCTCTCCTCTTTCTCTCCTCTCTCTCCTCTCTCTCTCTCTCTCTCTCTCTCTCTCTCTCTCTCTCTTCTCTCTCTCTCTCTCTCTCTCTCTCTCTCTCTCTCTCTCTCTCTCTCTCTCTCTCTCTTTTCTCTCTCTCTCTCTCTCTCTCTCTCTTTCCTCTCTCTCTCTCTTCCTCTCTCTCTCTCTCTCTCTTTCCTCTCTCCTCTCTCTCTCTCTTTCCTCTCTCTCTCCTCTCTCTCTCTCTTCTCTCTCTCTCTTCCTCTCTCTCCTCTCTCTCTTTCTCTCTCTTTCCTCTCTCTCTCTCTCTCTCTCTCTTTCCTCTCTCTCTCTCTCTCTCTCTCTTTCCTCTCTCTCCTCTCTCTCTTTTCTCTCTCTTTCCTCTCTCTTCCTCTCTCTTTCCTCTCTCTCTCTTTCCTCTCTCTCTCTCTCTCTCTTTCCTCTCTCTCCTCTCTCTTTCTCTCTCTTTCCTCTCTCTCCTCTCTCTTTTTCTCTCTCTCCTCTCTCTTTCCTCTCTCTTCTCTCTCTTCCTCTCTCCTCTCTCTTTCCTCTCTCCTCTCTCTCTTTCCTCTCTCTCTCTCTCTCTCTCTCTCTCTCTCTCTCTCTCTCTCTCTCTCTCTCTCTCTCTCTCTCTCTCTCTCTTTCCTCTCTCTCTCTCTCTCTCTTTCCTCTCTCTCTCTCTCTCTTTCCTCTCTCTCTCTCTCTCTTTCCTCTCTCTCTCTCTCCTCTCTCTCTCTCTCTCTCTTTTCTCTCTCCTCTCTCTCTCTTTTCTCTCTCCTCTCTCTCTCTTTCCTCTCTCCTCTCTCTCTCTTTCCTCTCTCTCTTTCCTCTCTCTTCTCTCTCTTTCCTCTCTCTTTCCTCTCTCTCCTCTCTCTTTCCTCTCTCTCCTCTCTCTTTCCTCTCTCTTCTCTCTCTTCTCTCTCCTCTCTCTTTCCTCTCTCTCCTCTCTCTCTTCCTCTCTCTTCTCTCTCTTTCCTCTCTCTTCTCTCTCTTTCCTCTCTCTTCTCTCTCTTCTCTCTCTCTCTTTCCTCTCTTTCCTCTCTTCCTCTCTCTCCTCTTTCTCTTCTCTCCTCTCTCCTCTCTCTCTCTTTCTCTTCTCTCTCTCTTTCTCTTCTCTCCTCTCTCTCCTCTCTCTCTCTCTCTCTCCTCTCTCTTTCTCTCTCTTTCTCTTCTCTCCTCTCTCTCCTCTCTCTCCTCTCTCTCTCTGCAGTCATGGGATATTTTCTTCCGGAATGCCAACGCGGGGGCGCCACCAGGCGCAGCCTATCAGAGCCCTCCTCCTCTGGGATTGGCTAACGCCCAGGCGATGGTCGGGGTGCAACCTAACGTGGAGAAGCTGGTGGAGGACCATCTGGCTGTACAGTCGCTTGTACGAGCATACCAGGTACTGTACACACACACACACTGACACACTGAGTGTAATACCTGTGTTTAGGAGGTTCCTCTGAACACACACACACTTATGCACCTTATATTATACACACACACACACACACACTGAGTGTCATTGCACTGTATGTGTCTAGGTGCGGGGGCACCACATAGCCAAGCTGGACCCTCTGGACATCAGTGTTGTAGACTTTGATGAGGCCCCAGTAATGGTGGGCTTGAAAAAAGTTGGTGAGAAACGTGCGCCCGCCTGCCTCGCCTCGCTGCCGTGTGTGTGCCAACTCTGATTAAGCTACTAATTTTTTTAACCTTTCTGATTGATTGTCTTACTTTCTTCTTCCTCTGTTCTGTTTATTCTTTCTCTTTTTCCCTCCCTCTTGCTTTCTGGATTTATTTTGTCTTTCACCTCTTTGATTTTTCTGTCCTCTTTTGCGTTTTCGTTTATTTTCATATTTGAATTTGTCCCTTCCCTTCTTTCGAACTTACCCCCTGCCCCCCTGTAGATTCGGGGTCACCACGTGGCACAGCTGGACCCTCTGGGCATCATGGCTGCCATCGACCCAGGCCCTCCCCCCTCTGACATCATCACCTCCAATGACAAAACTGGGTGAGGAGAGGAGGGGAAGGGTTAAGGGGTAATTGAGACTGACAGGTTTTAGGCCTTAAATATAGTCTGTCGCCACATACTGTATCTAACCCTAACCCACACCCCTATCCTCATCCTCCACATGGTTTAACCCACCTGTCACCAGCCTGTCACCCAACTATGTCACTTCCTTAGCGTGTACTATAACACACATGCTGCTTCTTCTAGCAGTATGGTAAACTATATATTTGTCTGTGCTAGTGTTGCATATGCCATGGGTAAATATTGCATGCCGCCATTTTGTTTCATTCATTCTCACTCACATTTAGGGCACAAAGTCAGATTGTCACACTGTTAAACCATGGGATCTAGTTATGTTTCCAGTAGGGATGCACAATATATCAGGGAACATATCAGAATCAGTCGATATTAGCTAAAAATGGAAACATCGGTATCGGCCAGTCAAAGCTGACGTCCGTAAAATTTTGCGCTACACGTGCAACACAGCATTCCTATCCTAGCCCACAATGTCTGCTGTGTGGATCGAGCAGTCAACAAGTCGAGCAGTCATTTGAAAGAGTAAGAACATTTCAGCGAGACAACTCAAAGGCGAAATCCAATAATGCCAAGATAATGGGAGTCATTGCCCTTGACAATCAACAGTTCTCTGTCGTGGGTGATGTTGGCTTTTGCCGACCGGTCAAGCACCGGTACACGTTGCCCTACCAGAGTTACACAGTAATAGCGTCACTGCTATTAGCTTCACGACATACTATGGAAGGCCGTTTGGGTCAATGTTGTGTGTTCTGAATTTGCACGTGCAAGCCAAGCGCCACCACTACTATCAGTAGCACTGTCAAAGCTGTACAAAAAAGTCTGCAAACAAGCAAACACCAGCCACAAACGATGTGTTTACAATACCACGTTGGTAATAAAGCATTATTTGTTCAACTGCAACTTCTGGGGTAGCTAGCTTTAGCCTGGTACCTAGCTAGCACCAATACAATCAACCTGAAAACAATGACCAGTAGAAACTGCAGTCATTTTCATTTTTCTTAGCAATGATTTAGGAATCCTTGTGAGTAAATATTAGCAAGGTAGCCACTTGTTGTTCACCTATTGAAATTGAACTTCAGTTCATGAAAATAAATAGCTAGCCAGCTACTTAACACTGTTGCCCAAAGCTAACGTTATAAGCAGCCAGCTAGCTTCACCTGGCTAGTCAAGCTCGATCGGACCGGGTACCCCAGGTAATCTTAGGTTTTATTTCATACAGTCGGGAGGAACTACTGGATATAAAAGCAACGTCAACTCACCATCATTACGACCAGGAATAAGACTTTCCCGAAGCGGATCCTCTGTTTTACCCACCACCCAGGACAATGGAGTGGATCCCAGCCGGCGAACCAAGACAACGATGCCGTAAAAGAGGCAGACGAAGCGGTCTTCTGGTCAGGCTCCGGAGACGGGCACATCGCGCCCCGTTCCCGAGCATACCACTCGCCAATGTCCAGTCTCTTGACAACAAGGTTGATGAAATCCGAGCAAGGGTAGCATTCCAGAGGGACATCAGAGACTGTAACGTTCTTTGCTTCACGGAAACATGGCTCACTCAAGACACGCTATCGGAGTTGGTACAGCCAGCTGGTTTCTTCACGCATCGCGCCGACAGAAACAAGCATCTTTCTGGTAAGAAGAGGGGCGGGGGGGTATGCCTTATGATTAACGAGACGTGGTGTGATCATAACAACATACAGGAACTCAAGTGCTTCTGTTCACCTGATTTAGAATACCTCACAATCAAATGTCGACCACATTATCTACCAAGAGAATTCTCATCGATCATAATCACAGCCGCATATATTCCCCCCCCAAGCAGACACATCGATGGCCCTGAACAAACTTTATTTGACTCTATGTAAACTGGAAACCACATATCCTGAGGCTGCATTCATTGTAGCTGGGGATTTTAACAAGGCTCATCTGAAAACAAGACTCCCTAAATTCTATCAGCATATCGATTGTGCTACCAGGGCCGGTAAAACCCTGGATCATTGTTATTCTAACTTCCGCGACGCATATAAGGCCCTCCCCCGCCCTCCTTTCGTTAAAAGCTGACCACGACTCCATTTTGCTCCCTGCCTATAGACAGAGACTAAAACAGGAAGCTCCCACGCTCTGGTCTGTTCAACGCTGGTCCGACCAATCTAATTCCACGCTTCAAGATTGCGTCGATCACGTGGATTGGGATATGTACCGCATTGCGTCAAACAACAACATTGATGAATACACTGATTCGGTGAGCGAGTTTATTAGCAAGTGCATCGGGGATGTCGTACCCACAGCAACTACTATAACATTCCCCAACCATAAACTGTGGATTGATGGCACCATGCGCAAACCACTGCTTTTAACAAAGGCAAGGTGACCGGAAACATGACCGATTACAAACAGTGTAGCTAATCCCTCCGCAAGGCAATCAACAAGAAGTACTACAGTACTACAGGACTACAGTCAATCGCGGATTACAAAAGGAAAACCAGCCCCGTCGCAGATCAGGATGTCTTGCTCCCAGACAGACTAAACAACTTCTTTGCTCCGTCCTGTAGCACTCACTTCCGTCATCATGAAGTGCTTTGAGAGACTAGTCAAGGACCATCACCTCCACCCTACCTGACACCCTAGACCCACCCTAATTTGCTTACTGCCCCAATAGGTCCACAGACGATGCAATCGCAACCACACTGCACACTGTCCTAACCCATCTGGACAAGAGGAATACCTATGTGAGAATGCTGTTCATCGACTACTGCTCAGCATTTAACACCATAGTACCCTCCAAACTCGTCATCAAGCTCGAGACCCTGGGTCTCGACCCTGCCCTGTGTATCTGGGTACTGGACTTCCTGACGGGCCGCCCCCAGGTGTGAGGGTAGGTAACTACATCTCCACCCCGCTGATCCTCAACACTAGGTCCCCACAAGGGTGCGTTCTGAGCCCTCTCCTGTACTCCCTGTTCACCCATGACTGCGTGGCCATGCACGCCTCCAACTCAATCATCAAGTTTGCAGACGACACTGCAGTGGTAGGCTTGATTACAAACAATGACAGGACAGCCTACAGGGAGGAGGTGAGGGCCCTCGGAGTGTGGTGTTAGGAAAATAACCTCACACTCAACGTCAACAAAACAAAGGAGATGATTGTGGACTTCAGGAAACAGCAGAGGGAGCACCCCCCTATCCACATCGATGGGACAATAGTGGAGAGGGTAGTAAGTTTTAAGTTCCTCGGCGTATACATCACAGACAAACTGAATTGGTCCACCCACACAGACAGTGTGGTGAAGAAGGCGCAGCAGCGCCTCTTCAACCTCAGGAGGGTGAAGAAATCCGGCTTGTCACCAAAAGCACTCACAAACTTTTACAGATGCACAATCGAGAGCATCCTGTCGGGCTGTATCACCGCCTGGTACGGCAACTGCTCCGCCCACAACCGTAAGGCTCTCCAGAGGGTAGTGAGGTCTGCACAATGCATCACCGGGGGCAAACTACCTGCCCTCCAGGACATCTACATCACCCGATGACACAGGAAGGCCATAAAAATCATCAAGGACAACAACCACCCGAGCCACTGCCTGTTCACCCCGCTATCATCCAGAAGGCAAAGTCAGTACAGGTGCATCAAAGCAGGGACCGAGAAGCTGTTTTTCAGTCTCTATCTCAAGGCCATCAGACTGTTGCCATCAGACCACCACTAACATTGAGTGGCTGCTGCCAACATACTGACTCAACTCCAGCCACCTTAATAATGGAAAAATGTATGTAAAAAATGTATCACTAGCCACTTTAAACAATAGGACTTAATATAATGTTTACATACCCTACATTACTCATCTCATATGTATATACTGTACTCGATACCATCTTGGCTATGCCGGTCTGTACCATCGCTCATTAATATATTTTTATGTACATATTCTTCATCCCTTTACTTGTGTGTATAAGGTAGTTGTTGTGAAATTGTTAGGTTAGATTACTCGTTGGTTATAACTGCATTGTCGGAACTAGAAGCACAAGCATTTCGCTACACTCGCATTAACATCTGCTAACCATGTGTATGTGACAAATAAAATTTAATTTGATGTGTTGTGAAACTAGCCACAATAAGGATTAGGCACAACAGTGGAATTTGCGGTTTGTCTTCAAAATAAAAGTACCTCTTTGAAAGTGATGCAGAAGGTTACAATAGTGGACTCATGCCATATTTAGACTAGATAATGTTAAACAAGGTTGGAATGTGAAGCAATGAAATGGGGTTTCAGTCTACTCGGTGACACCCACAGAAGAGTTTACGCCAATATTAGCTTTGTAGTTCTTATGTGAAGTCACCTCCCCAGTCAGCCTATTGTGTGTATTGACATTCATATTGCACTGTACAGCTTTACCTAACGATTGGGGATCAATGAATTGGGGTATCAGTCTACTCAATACCCAAGATATTTTTCCCAATTTCCAACATCCTCCTCAGAGTTATCAGACTCCAAAACATCCACGCAGTATTGTTTTTCCTCGGGAATGGGGTTCAATGCACATGGGTTGACAATAAATGTGGCTCAATTCACAGTTGTTTCAGAGTCCCACAATAAGAGCTACAATGCTAATGTTCTCTGGGTGTCACTGAGTAGACTGATACCCCACGTCACTGATCCACAAACCATAGGTAAGGCTGTACAGTGAAATAAGTATGCCCCACAATGCAATTCTAAAGTATAATACATCCAGTGTGATTTCAACAGATTTTTGTCAAATTAAGAAATTATTGTTTTTGTGGATTTTATATAACATCATTCCAAACTTGTTTAGCATGATCTATTCAATTATGCCATAATTCTACTATTTGTATTAATTTGCATCACTGTTAATGACATACTTTTATTTTGAAGGCTAACTGCAAATTCCACTATTGTGCCTTATCCTTATTGTGGCTAGCTTTACATAGATGGGTCCGACCACCATTAATCAAATAAGAACTGTCTTATAAATTAGGGTTATTTTAGATGACACCTAGCTACATAGTTAGCTAGGTAACTATAGCTACTGAAACAGATTATGTCGTTTTGCTATGTTTTTGGGAAAGAACTTTGTTTGCATCAATGAGCTAGCTAGCTTTTTTTATGACCAGCACTGTAGGTGCGCAAGACAACTTTACCAGCATCATAGCATACGTATCGATAAATCGTTGTGACATATGAAATACGAGTGATAGTGTAATCAATGTGTATAAACTACGTTAAAAAAATTATGAACACGTAAAATTATCATGTGAGGTGCAGTCATATTCAGGTCCTGATTGGTCAACAAGCTTATTTGACACGGCATCCAAACGACATTCTATAGTATGAGAAATCCTGGTTGAGAATGAAACGACTGAACAAATGAACAACGAAACAGCACAGGAAGTAAGTGAAAGGAAATAGGTTTTGATTGGTAATGGGGACATGCCAACAAAATAACTATTTGGTCTGTGTGTGTGTGTGTGTGTGTGTGTGTGTGTGTGTGTGTGTGTGTGTGTGTGTGTGTGTGTGTGTGTGTGTGTGTGTGTGTGTGTGTGTGTGTAACCTTTATTTAACTAGGCAAGTCAGTTAAGAACAAATTCTTATTTACAATGAAGGCCTACCCCGGCCAAACCTGGACAACGCTGGGCCAATTGTGCGCCACCTTATGGGACTCCCAATCACGACCGGATGTGATACAGCCTGGATTTGAACCAGGGACTGTAGTGACGCATCTTGCACTGAGATGCAGTGCCTTAAACCACTGCGTCCATGTGTGTGTGTTAACTATTTAACTGTACTAGAATGCTTAAAACGCAGCAAACAATGTAAATATCGGTTATCGGTACCGGTATCAGGTTTTTTTGGCAAGGAAAATATCTGATATCGGTATCGGCCAAAAATGTCATATCTGTGCATCACTAGTTTCCAGGCATACTGTTATCTAATCCCCCCTTCCTCCTGCCTGGGTAATCTCTAGTTATGATCTCTGACAGAAAATGGTCACTGAGAGTGTGTGTGCATGTGTGATTGCATATGCATGTGTGTGTACTGAAAGGGTTACATAGTTTAAAAAAATGTGATTACATGGAATTTACAGTTGGCCTATTGCTAAGTAGTGTTGGGGTCATAGATTTCTCTTCTGCACTCTTAGAAAAAAGGGTTCCAAAAGGGTTCTTTGACTGTCCATAGGATAACTCATTTTAGATCTCTTTTGGGTTCCATGTAGAACCCTCTGTGTAATGGGTTCTACATGAATCTCAACATGGTTCTACCTGGAACGGAAAAGGGTTCTTCAAAGGCTTATCCTTTGGTTCTGTGTGACTCAAACTGGTATTGTTGAGCTTCAGTAGTGTGTCTGACTGGCTGTCACTTTTAGCTGATGTCAACAGGGCAATATCCGGGTTTGTGTGTGGGTTTGAGAGACATCTGTGGGTGTGCACCAGAATATGTGCGTGTGTTTGTGTTTGTGCGTGCGTGTGTGTCACCAACCTCTGTATGTGTACGTTCCACTAACCCATATGTGTGTGTCTCTCTCTGTGTCCCCCAGACCTCTCTGGGTATAAAGAGCGCCTGTATGATCTTACTGCTGAAGGTATGGACACAGCCCCTAGACTACAATATACAGGATCCTCTACTTCCTTTTTAGCTCTGCTACAGCTCTGCTGCTGCTGCGGCCTGGTTCCAAATCCATACCATGGCCCTGTCTCTATGTACTTGCCCCTAAGACTACGCTCTCAGATGGAGAAGCAAGGGCCTAGGGATCAGGTCACAGTATTGGTTTTTGAACTGGACCTAAGGATTTCTCTGTAGCTTTCAGGTGATATTTCCCAAGTCCCACTGATGAGTGATGGTAGGATAGTTCCTTAGTTTTTGTCTCTTCTTTTATCTCTCGGTTGCTCTGTGTGCAGTTTATTGTCGAAGTAAAGTAGTCCCAAGTTTATTTTCCTGAAGTAAACACGATTAATAGCATTGGGCCAATAGTCGAAAGGTTGCTGGTTCGAATCTCTAAGCCGGCTAGGTGAAAAGTCTGTCCATGTGCCCTTGAGTAAGGCACGAAACCCTAATTCCTCCTTTCAGTCGCTTTGGGTTGGAGCGTCTGCTAAATGACTAAAATGTAAATGTCCTAAGGGTCAGTGAGAAGGCTGTGTAGACATGTCTCTCCGGCTGCCTCAACTCTTTCACTTGATTAGATTTAATCTGCTTGGCTGGATTCCCACCAGTCTCTAGTAAAACAAGTGACAGAGTGGTAGAGAATGCTGTCTTGGCTGGATTCCCACCAGTCTCTAGTAAAACAAGTGACAGAGTGTTAGAGAATGCTGTCTTGGCTGGATTCCCACCAGTCTCTAGTAAAACAAGTGACAGAGTGGTAGAGAATGCTGTCTTGGCTGGATTCCCACCAGTCTCTAGTAAAACAAGTGACAGAGTGTTAGAATGCTGTCTTGGCTGGATTCCCACCAGTCTCTAGTAAAACAAGTGACAAGAGTGTTAGAGAATGCTGTCTTGGCTGGATTCCCACCAGTCTCTAGTAAAACAAGTGACAGAGTGTTAGAGAATGCTGTCTTGGCTGGATTTTTATTACCACAAGGTCATATTAGGGAATTGTGTGTGTGTGTGTGTGTGTGTGTGTGTGTGTGTGTGTGTGTGTGTGTGAGTGAGTGCGCTGGGTGATAGTGTGTGTTTTATTAGGTCAAATCCTGTTAAGTAACCCAGTGAGCTGGCTGACTGAACCTGAACCTCAGATCCAGTGGCGCCTTGCCAACCTGTTGCTGGCACACGCACACATACTGTTTGGCCCTAGGGGGAGTCCAGCTGGGGGGGTGAGAGAGAAAGAGACTGAGCAGTACTGTGCACATGTGTGTCTGAGGACATTCTGGGCTGTGCCGAGTCAATCCATTGAGGTTTGGACTGTTACTGGGACACCTACTAGGAAATCACACACACACACACCTACACGCTATAAGATTCCTTCTGTAATAAGCCGTGTATTATACACGTATTGGCTAAAAGTATAGACTTTGACCTATAGTCGTTCTGTTAATTGTAACTGTCCAGTGAAAATATATCTTATAAACATAATTCCACTTTGACATTATGGGCTGTTGTGTGTTGTGTGTAGGCCGGTGACACAAATTCGCAATTGAATCTATTTTAAATTCAGGCTGTAACACAACAAAATGTGAAAAAAGTCAGGAGGTGTGAATACATTCTGAAGGCACTGTGGTGGGACTCTGCTGACTCTGAGACAGCCTTTCACGTTCACGCCATTCCCTGCCACCATTTTGTATTTGCATCATCACTTACCCCTTCATTCCAGAAAAGGAATTGTTTTTGTCACCCCTCCATCTCTCCCCACCACCCCTCTTCATCCTACTGCTGACATTATTTCACCATCACCTCTTGCTGTTTCTTTTTCTCTCGCTCTACCTCTTCCTCTCTCATATGCTCTGTCTCTCCCGTCTATCTCGTGTAATGCAATAACCCTGTGGCCATCAAACTAACCAATCAATGTTCTGCTTTTTAGGATGTCTGTATAACTCTGATATTCAAATATAGAGTGGGTTTCATTCTGATGTTTAAATTATCCTTCCTTCTGTATGCCCCCTCTCTCTTTCTGCTTTTTTCCATCTCTCTCTCTCTTTCTCTAACTCTCTGATCACCTCTTCCTCTCTCCATTTGTCTCCCCCCATCTACTTGGTAACAATGGCAGAGTTCTATGGTCTGGATGAGTCCGACCTGGACAAGGTGTTCCGGCTCCCCACCACAACCTTTATAGGGGGCAGCGAGAGCACTCTGCCCCTCCGAGAGATCATACAGCGCCTCGAGGTAGATCCGACGCATTGCACACACTCACTGCTTGCAACAAAAACTCCCCACACACATGCGCACACACACAGACGCACTGACCTCTCCTCTCCTCTAGATGGCGTACTGTCAGTCCATTGGAGTAGAGTTCATGTTCATTAATGACCTGGAGCAGTGCCAGTGGATCAGACAGAAGTTTGAGAGGCCAGGCATCATGCAGTTCACCCTGGAAGAGAAGAGGACCCTGCTAGCCAGAATGGTTCGATCCACCAGGTCTGTCTATACACCGGTTTCACATAAAAAAATAGTGTGTGCATATTTACCTATTGTTCAGGTTACCAATGTCACAAGAATAAAAGGAATTCCTACCGCAGTTTATTGCATATTGCTATTACCACATTGCTTGTGCTATGATATGTTCAGTGTGATGCACATAGCTGGACAACATACTACACTTCCACACCTCATCCGCAGATGGCAGCAGCAACCGGTTTAAGTGATGTGCTCTGCCAGGAAGCCTTACATTTGACAGTTTAGTCATTTAGCAGACGCTCTTATCCAGAGCCACTTACAGTTAGTGCATTCATCTTAAAAACCTCTTAAGGATCGTACCCTTTTTTTTTTTTTCGCCTAAAATGACTTACCCAAATCTAACTGCCTGTAGCTCAGGACCTGAAGCAAGGATATGCATATTATTGATACCATTTGAAGGAAAGCAATTTGAAGTTTGTGGACATGTGAAATGAATGTAGAAGAATATAACACATTAGATCTGGTAAAAGATAATACAAACCAAAGAAACATGTGTTTCCTATTTGTTATTATTTTCATAATCTTTGAAATGCAAGAGAAAGGCCATGATATAATATTAGAGTTTAGATACAAGTTAGATTAGCAGTGTATGTGCAAAGTTTCAGATTGATTCAGTGAAGCATTGCAATACTGCCCCAAAAGTCTGCCCAAATGTGCCGAATTAGTCAATTGATACATTTCCAAGTACATAACTATAGAGAACATACAACAATGATATGGTAATAAAAAATGTAAGTTTACACACTCCCAGGAAGGTCATACATGATGGAAAATAGCTTCCCTACAGAAAATACATTAACCTTCACACATCTAGATGGCCGGTCGGGATGGGTGTGGGGCCAGAAACAGCAGGGGTTCTAACTTTAGAACCCAGTTATCAAACAAAGCTACATTTTATCTCTGGAACCCTCAGGATGACAAATCAGAGCCAGATTACTGAATGTAGATGCATTGTTTACCTTCAGAGGTGCTGGTGTTACTTCACAAAAGCCTTCATAATTACTCAAGTGTCCTCCTCTCCGTGAGAGAGGACCGAAGCCTCTCAGACGGCCTTTGTGTTAGTTAACCTCTTTAGTTGGGCATGCCTTTTTGTAGGTTGGTTTTTGTACATATATTCATTTTGTCACCATGAACATGAATAACCTTCTTGGGCTGGCCGACCAAGAGGTTAAGACGGAGCTGGCCCTGAACTCGGTAAGTTTGCTATCTCCTAGGTACATGTACATACAACATGGTCCGGACACTTCTATGTTCACACTAAAGCACACACCTAGTCAGGTCACAGAACAATTAGGCAAGCCTAGGTCCCCTAGACAAAGTGAGTATAGTGTTACAGAAGGTTGTCTAATCGATTCCGTAATACTTACACCTATCAAATCCTCTCAGATCTCCTCAAATGCACAGAGCGAAAGGGCTATTTGAAATTGGGAATAGGGTTAATTTCTGGACTTGGTGACATAGGTTTAACTTCCTGTTTAACTTCCTGTTTCCTGTTGGCAAGGTTTGAGGAGTTCCTGCAGAGGAAATGGTCATCAGAGAAGCGTTTTGGCCTGGAGGGCTGTGAGTCTCTCATCCCGGCCCTGAAGACCATCATAGACAAGTCCAGCATGAACGGAGTGGAGAGCATCATCATGGGCATGCCTCACAGGTACTGTTACCACAGAAACACCAATCACAGGCTGCCCCACAGGCAGCTTGTTCATGGAAACACCAATCATAGGCCCACCTACAGGTACAGTTACCACATGCACACCAATCACAAGCTGCCCCACAGGCAGCGTGTTCATGGAAACACCAATCATAGGCCCCCCTACAGGTACAGTTACCACATGCACACCAATCACAAGCTGCCCCATGCGTAGCTGAAAGTTGTTCTCCCTCTCTCCACCCTTCTCTCTCGCTCTATCTCTCCAGGGGGAGATTGAATGTGTTGGCTAATGTGATCCGTAAGGAGCTGGATCAGATCTTCTGTCAGTTTGACTCCAAGCTTGAGGCTGCTGATGAGGTAAATCCTACAGCTAGCAGAGAGTAGGGTCCTGTTCATTAACCACCAAACGGGGAAACAAATAACTGAAGCAGGGAGGGACTACCTGGATTTGTCCAATAAGAAACACAGATTTTCATTTTCTGTCGCAAAAAAATGTCAAATGTTGTCCATTGCGCACCCTAAAGATCACGACTCTGGTAACACAATATGGAAAGTGAATAACATTTAAAAAAATCTTCCATATCAGAAGCTAAAGAAAATGAAGAAGTTATACTCTTACAATTCACCTGCCCTCCCCCCCCCTCAGGGTTCTGGAGATGTGAAGTACCACTTGGGGATGTGGCACCGGAGGATCAACCGGGTCACTGATAGGAACATCACACTGTCACTCATGGCTAACCCTTCCCACCTGGAGGCTGTGGACCCAGTGGTGCAGGGCAAGACCAAGGCTGAGCAGTTCTACTGCGGGGACACAGAAGGCAACAGGGTAAGTACACACACAGACTGTGTATGTATTTGTATGTTTTTTGGTTTCTGTGTCTGTGTGTGTATTTATATTTCTGTTTGTGTGTATTTACAGGTGATGTCCATCCTGCTTCATGGTGATGCAGCGTTTGCAGGCCAGGGGGTTGTCTATGAGACCTTCCACCTCTCTGACCTGCCCTCCTACACCACACATGGCACTATTCATGTGGTGGTCAACAACCAGGTGACACATGCACGTGCGCGTAGGCACACATGCATGCACACACACACACCCTTCCCTTGATTTAACTTCCCTCTTTTCTCTCTCCCTCCCTGTAGATTGGTTTCACCACCGACCCCAGGGTGGCGAGGTCATCCTCTTACCCTACAGATGTGGCCAAGGTGGTGAACGCCCCCATCTTCCATGTCAACGCTGACGACCCCGAGGCTGTCATGTACGTGTGTAATGTCGCCGCCGAGTGGAGGGCAACCTTTCACAAGGACGTAGTCGTCGACCTGGTGAGTGTGTGTTTCCTGACCAGGGTGGTGTTCATTAGGCATGAGACAGAGGAAAACAGACTGAAACAGGGAGGGACTACTAAAAAAATGGTGTGAAAACATTTGTGACCAATTAGAAACTTGTCCAATAAGAATCAGGTGTTTGTAATGGTCATAATGAGATGATAATTATAATAGGGTTATTAAGCAGACACCTTTAGTGACTTACCAAACAGTCATCATTGACACTTTCTATAAATAAAGGGACTAATGTGACATCAGGGGGGGGGGGGCTTTATGTACATTTAAATATGATTTTCTTGCAACTTCACATGTGTATTTACAGGAATAAGAGTCTAGATAGGCAAAATGAGACCATAACTCCGAGCAACAACAGAACATCTACATATCATTCAAAATGTCACATGAAACATGGGCACTGCATTTGTCTTTGCCATGCCTAGTAGCAGGTCTGTTTGTGTTGTAGTCATCTTCTCTAACATTTATAGCCATGCGAAACATTCCAGAAGAATGCATTTCTGTATATTTGTATGGTTTATATAATTTAATGCAATAATATAATAGAATGGCCTCTGTCAACAAATCATTGACAATAATAATAACCAATAATGAAATCATTAAACTCTTCGTGTGTGTGTGTGTGTGTGTGTGTGTGTGTGTGTGCATGCGTGTGTGTGTGTGAAAACTAGACGTCACATTCTTGCTTCCTCTGTCCTTGTTTCCTCCACTCCATGCACCTCCGCTAAAGTGGGAGGAACCTTCCCACCTCTCCCCCAATGTGTTTTGAGAGGGTTGTGAGGAATGGAGGAAACAAGGGGAGAATCTCAATTGCATTTCCTTCATTCCTCACATCCTCTCCCCTTGCCCCCTTCTCAAAACCCATTGGACAAGAAGGTGACAGAGGAGGGACCTCTGAGCTTCTCATCCAATGGGTTTTGAGATGGAGATGAAGAGAGAGGATGCAACGAATCAAGGAAATGCAATAGAAATTCTCCCAAGGACATAGGAAGCAAGTATTTGACAGCTATTAACATGTTTTGACAGTGCCAGACTGACTGACTAGACACTTGTGGAGATCTGAGAGGGATTGATGAGTGGTGACATGGTGAGAGCTCCATCTTAACCTCTGATAGGCTTGGTGGTATTGCTTACACCTGTTCATTTCTCTCAGATCTCCACAAGTGTCTTGGGGTAGGGGCTAGGGAGTGTTTCTGGACAGGACCCCACAACCCTTAGGGTGTGTAGTGGACCTACAGCACAACACTTGAGGCATTGGTTGGATGTTTAATTCCATTGCTATACACACACAGATTTTCACAGGTGTAAGCTGGACACACCCACAGCACCCTGTCAGACTGATCAGACAGGTCTGAGCAGCTGGAGACCTGCTGCAAAACAGGATCTATTTACAAACCCTTCCTTCATTCAAATCAAATTTAATAACAATAACAATAACGAGGCTCCATACAGGGGGCACCGGTACCGAGTCAGTGTGGAGGCTATATACAGGGGGCACTGGTACCGAGTCAGTGTGGAGGCTATATACAGGGGGCACTGGTACCGAGTCAGTGTGGAGGCTATATACAGGGGGCACTGGTACCGAGTCAGTGTGGAGGCTATATACAGGGGGCACTGGTACCGAGTCAGTGTGGAGGCTATATACAGGGGGCACCGGTACCGAGTCAGTGTGGAGGCTATATACAGGGGGCACCGGTACCGAGTCAGTGTGGAGGCTATATACAGGGGGCACCGGTACTGAGTCAGTGTGGAGGCTATATACAGGGGGCACCGGTACCGAGTCAGTGTGGAGGCTATATACAGGGGGCACCGGTACAGAGTCAATGTGGAGGCTATATACAGGGGGCACTGGTACCGAGTCAGTGTGCGGGGGTACAGGTTAGTTGAGGTAATTTGTACATGTAGGTGGGGTGAAGGGACTATGCATAGATAATAAACTTCAAGTAGCAGCAGTGTACAAAAGGGGGGGGGGGGTTCAATGTAAATTGTCCAGTGGTGATTTTATTAATTGTTCAGCAGTCTTGGCTTGGGGGTAGAAGCTGTTGAGGAGTCTTTTGGTCCTAGACTTGGCGCTCCGGTACCGCTTGCCATAGCAGAGAAACTGACCATTTTATTGGCTTTCCTCAGACACCGCCTATTGTATAGGTCCTGGATGGCAGGAAGATTGGCCCCAGTGGTGTACTGGGCCGTTCGAACTACCCTCTGTAAGCGCCTCACGGTTAGATACCAAGCAGTTGCCACACCAGGCGGTGATGCAACCGGTCAGGATGCTCTTGATGGTGCAGCAGTAGAACCTGGATCTGGGGACCCATGCCAAATCTTTTCAGTCTCCTGAGGGGGAAAAGGTTTTGTTGTGCCCTCTTCCCGACTGTCTTGGTATGTTTGGACCATGATAGTTCGTTGGTGATGTGGACACCAAGGAAGTTGAAACTCTCGACCCACTCCACTACAGCCCCGTCAATGTTAATGGGGGCCTGTTCGGCCCACTCCACTACAGCCCCGTCAATGTTAATGAGGGCCTGTTCGGCCCGCCTTTTGCTGTAGTCCACGATCAGCTCCTTTGTCTTGCTCACATTAAAGGAGAGGTTGTTGTCCTGGCACCACACTGCCAGTTCTCTGACCTCCTCCCTATAGGTTGTCTCATCGTTGTCGGTTATCAGGCCTACCACTGTTGTGTCATCAGCAAACTGATTGATGGTGTTGGAGTCGTGTTTGGCCACGCAGTCGTGGGTGAACAGGGAATAGTAGGGGACTGAGTATACACCCCAGGGGGCCCCAGTGTTAAGGATCAGCGTGGCAGATGTGTTGTTGCCTATTCTTACCGCCTGGGGGTGGTAAAAATAAATACTTATTTTGGCACAGTGGCTTGGTATGGGCAGCTATTAATCAATTAATTAATAGATTCATAGAATGGAATTAGAAGGGTGACCTCTTACTTTGAAAGGACATGAAGTGTTGGCTGTGCACTTGACCAGGGATACCACATTTAACCCCACCCAAATTTGAACATCGAAATATCAAATTGTTTTGGGGTTTTAAATTCAGGAACGAATTAACAAGCTTTAACATTGCCGAGTGGTCAGTTTGAGCTATTTATCTTGACCACCGTAACAACAGACACCAAAGTGTTCTGCCAGTCCTCCAGATCAACATGGTCAGTTTGAGCTATTTATCTTGACCACCGTAACAACAGACACCAAAGTGTTCTGCCAGTCCTCCAGATCAACATTCATTCCTGCACTTTGGCTGTTGTTAAATCACGTGCTCTTTATCACTTGACTGTCATTCAGACAGTATCTCCGATGAGATACATTCAGGGGGGGCATCCATGAAAACAATTGTAGCAGCTCCAAACAGTTGTATACTACTAGAGATGCACACTGGTACCCTAGTTTATAGAAATACCCATATATGTAGCCCATGCAGGAAACATGCCATAACGAGCTGATTTCTAATGTGTGTGTGTGTGTGTGTGTGTGTGTGTGTGCGTGCGTGCATGCGTGTGTGTGTGTGTGTGTTACAGGTGTGTTACAGGCGTAACGGCCACAATGAGATGGACGAACCCATGTTCACTCAGCCTCTGATGTACAAGCAGATCAAGAAGCAGAAAGGAGTCCTACAGAAATACGCTGAGAAACTCATAGTAGAGGGAGCTGTCACCAGACAGGAGTATGAGGTATTTATGCCATATATACTGAGTATACCAAACATTAGGAACACCTTCCTAATGTTGCGTTGCAATCCCCCTTTTGACTTCTGAACAGACTAATTTCATCGGGGCATGGACTCTGCAAGGTGTCGGAAAGTGTTCCACAGGGATGCTGGCCCATGTTGACCCCAATGCTTCCCGTAGTTGTGTCAAGTTGGCTGGATGTCCTTTGGGTGGTGGACCATTCTTGATACACACGGGAAACTGTTGACTGTGAAAAACCAAGCAGTTCCTGACACAGGCAGGTGCGCCTGGCACCTACTACCATTCCCCGTTCAAAGGCACTTAAATATTTTGTCTTGCCCATTCACCACCTGAATGGCACAAATACACAAACCATGTCTCAATTGTCTAAAGGGTTAAAAACAAGTGACATCAATAAGGGATCATAGCTTTCACCTGAATTCACCTGGGCTGTCTATGTCATGGAAAGAGCAGGTGTTCTTAATGTTTTGTGCACTCAGTGTATACTATACACCATAGACTGCCCATATACATCATGTAGCATAAACAGTCCTTACAAACCTCTACTTGCAGTAGATATTATATTCTGTCCTCTGTCCTTTATATGAAAGACTGTCCTTATACAGAATGTAGTCGCTGATTGATATGAGGTACCAAGGTGTTGTTGAGGATGACTTAATTTAACATTAAATGGATATTAACCCTCTCCCCTCTAGGAGGAGATTGCCAAGTATGACAAGATCTGCGAAGAGGCTCACGCTCGCTCCAAAGACGAGAAGATTCTACACATCAAACACTGGCTAGACTCACCCTGGCCCGGTCAGTGTGTGTGTATGTGTATGTGTGTGTATGTGTGTGTGTGTGTGTGTGTGTGTGTGTGTGTGTGAGTGTGAGAGAACCTACGTTTTACAATATATTGTAAGTGCATACAGTACCAGTCAAAAGTGTGGACACACCTACACATTCAAGGGTTTTTATTTGTACTATTTTCTACACTGTAGAATAATAGTGAAGACATCAACACTATGAAATAAATCATGGAATCAGGTAGTAGCTAAAAAAGTGTTCAACAAATCAAAATAAATTTACATTTTAGATTCTTCAAAGTATGCACCCTTTGCCCTGATGACAGCTTTGCACACTCTTGGAATTCTCTCAACCAGCTTCACCTGGAATGCTTTTCCAACAGTCTTGAAGGAGTTCCCACATATGCTGAGCACTTGTTGCCTGCTTTTCCTTCACTCTGCGGTTCAACTCGGTCGGGTGATTGTGGAGGCCAGGTTATCTGATGCAGCACAGGTCAACTCATCCCAAATCATCTCAATTGGGTTGAGGTCAGGTGACTGTGGAGGCCAGGTTATCTGATGCTGCACTCCACTGATACAGCACTTACTCAGCCTGGAGGTGTGTTTGGTCATTGTCCTTTTGAAAAACAAATGTTAAGCGCAAACCAGTTGGGATGGCTTACTGCTGCAGAATGCTGTGGCAGCCATGTTGGTTAAGTGTGCCCACACCATGACACCTCCTCCTCCATGCTTCACGGTGGGCATTTCACATGCGGAGAACATCCTTTCACCTATTCTGCGTCTCACAAAGGTTGTAACCAAAAATCTCAAATTTGGACTCATCAGACCAAAGGACAGATTTCCACCGGTCTAATGTCCATTGCTTGTGTTTCTTGGCCCAAGCAAGACTCTTCTTCTTATTGATGTCCTTTAGTAGTGGTTTCTTTGCAGCAATTCGACCATGAAGGCCTGATTTCACGCAATCTCCTCTGAACAGTTTATGTTGAGATGTGTCTGTTACTTGAACTCTGTGAAGCATTTATTTGGGCTGCAATTTCTGAGGCTGGTAACTCTAATGAACTTATCCTCTGCAGCAGAAGTAACTCTGTATCTTCCTTTCCTGTGGTGGTCCCCATGAGTGCCAGTTTCATCATAGCTCTTGATGGTTTTTAAGACTGCCCTTGTAGAAACTTTTAAAGTTCTTGAAATTTTCCACATTGACTGACCTTCATGTGTTAAACCAAAGATGTACTGTCATTTCTCTTTGCTTATTTGAGCTGTTCTTGCCATAATATGGACTTGGTATTTTACCCAATAGTGTTGTCTTCTGTATAGCACCCCTACCTTGTCACAACACAGCTAATTGTCTCAAACGCATTAAGAAGGAAAGAAATTCCACAAATTAACTTTTAACAAGGCACACCTGTTAATTGAAATGCATTCCAGGTGGCTACCTCATGAAGCTGGTTGAGAGAATGCCAAGAGTGTGCAAATCTGTCATCAAGGCAAAGGGTGGCTACTTTGAAGCATCTCAAATATACAATATACATATACCAGTTACAAGTTTGGACACGCCTCCTCATTCCAGGGTTTTTCTTTATTTGTACTATTTTTTACATAGTAGAATAATAGTGAAGACATCGAAACTATGAAATAACACATGGAATCATGTAGTAACCCAAAAAATGCCCACACTTTTGACTGGCACTGTATTTGTGTGTGTGTGTGTTTTATTCTCTGTGTAAGCATACACTAACAGTGTGTATTCTTTATCAATGTGAGTGTGTGTAGGTTTCTTCAACATGGATGGCCAGCCCAAGAGTATGACCAGTCCGTCTACAGGCCTGACTGAGGAGGAGCTGGGACACATAGGACACATTGCTTCATCTGTCCCTGTGGAAGACTTCACTATACATGGAGGTAGACAACCACGCACATACACTCAAACACACAAGTGCATGCACAAACCCATACACACACGTGTGGACACACACACTACCTGTGGAAGACAAGTACAGCGTAACCTATGTACATGCTCACATATCCTCATATGTGTGTGTGTGTGTGTGGTTCAGGTCTGAGTCGTATACTAAAGGGTCGTGCGGCGATGGTGGGCCAGCGTGTGTGTGACTGGGCTCTAGGAGAGTACATGGCCTTTGGCTCGCTGCTCAAGGAGGGGACACACATACGTCTCAGCGGACAGGACGTGGAGAGAGGAACCTTCAGGTACTACCGTTACTAAAGTCTCTTGTTTGACAGCGTTATGTGTTATTTGTTTGCTGAATTATATATTTACGGTTTATTTGGAATTGTACACATTTGCTGCTAAATGCTGAATTAAATATAATACAATAAAACATGAAAATATGAGATATACAGGGCATTTGGAAAGTATTCAGACCCCTTGACTTTTTCAACATTTTGTGACATTACAGCCTTATTCTAAAATGGATTACATCGTTTTTTTCCTCATCAATCTACCCACAATACCCCACAATGACAAAGAATAAACAGGTTTTTAGAAGAAAAAAAATATGAATTTACCACATAACTGAATTTATCACAGATGGACTCCAATCATCTCAAGGATGATCAATGTAAACAGGATGCACCTGAGCTGAATTTCGAGTCTCATAGCAAAGGGTTTTCGCTTTGTCATTATGGGGTATTGTGTGTAGATTGATGAGGAAAAACATTCATTGAATCAATTTTAGAATGAGGCTGTAACGTAACACAATGAGGAAAAAGTGAAGGGGTCTGAACACTTTCCGAATGCACTGTAGTATACAATATTACAGTTAAGCAGCATTAAGCAGTCTCACCAAGTAAGGCTGTTGTAGTATCTGTCAGTCCGAGTAGGGGGAAGGTTCAGTTCAGTTTGTGACTGGATAGATCTGACATGGACTCTTGTCTGAGGCAGCCATTTGTTGTAGTCCTGGGATTTTGCAAGCTTCTGGGCAAAGGATCTGCAGAGGTGGGTGCGGCGGGACTCCAAGGACTGCAAGCCCATGTCACTGCATGCAGTCGTAGGATGTGTAGGTGGGGCTCATGGGGATTTTGGTTGCACGTGTTGGATCTTCTCCAGTTGGTTGTGTTGGTGGGCTTTGAGACCTGGGTGCCATACTGAAGCACTATTGTCACATATTGGTGGTATATTAACTCTTGTTTACTCTCTCTCCCTCACTTCTACCCTCTACCTCTCCCCTTCCCTCTCTTTTCTCTACCCATAACTCTCTCCTTCTCCATCTCCCTCTATACAGTCACAGACACCATGTTCTCCATGACCAGAATGTAGATAAGAGGATCTGTATTCCCATGAACCACATCGCTCCTAACCAGGCTCCATACACTGTCTGTAACAGCTCTCTGTCAGAGTACGGAGTACTGGGTTAGTACACACACATATACACACACATACACACACACGTACATGTACGCAGACATGCGCACACACATGCAGATTCAGTCTATTATTTTGCTGTCTTTACGGTACATGCCACAGCATTGTGAGGAGTTGTCTGTTTTTTTAGTTCCCTCATGCTTTCTGACCTGAACATCTCTCTCTCTCCTTTCCTCCCCCCTCTAGGTTTCGAACTGGGTTTTGCCATGGCTAGTCCCAATGCTCTGGTTCTGTGGGAGGCCCAGTTTGGGGACTTCCACAATACAGCCCAGTGTATCATAGACCAGTTCATCTGCCCAGGACAGGCCAAGTGGGTCAGACAGAACGGAATAGTCCTACTGCTACCCCATGGCATGGAAGGAATGGTAGGCACTACTGTCTGTCCGTCCATCCATCTGTGAGGCAGAGTATGTGAGTGTAAACCTGTGTGTGTGTGTGTGTGTGTGTGTGTGTGTGTGTGTGTGTGTGTGTGTGTGTGTGTGTGTGTTTACGTCCGCCCGTCTGTCTGCCTCAGTCTCTGAGAACAGAATAGCACTGCTGCTCCCACCACTAATCTATAAGTCTGTCTTCGCTTTGAAGAACATTGTCTATTCTCGTAAACGGATGATAAACTACATATCCCATGATCCTATACTCAGGGTCCAGAGCACTCGTCAGCCCGACCAGAGAGGTTCCTGCAGATGTGTAATGAAGACCCGGATGCATACCCTGTAAGTGTGTGTGTGTGTGTGTGGGTGGGTGGGTGGGTGCGTGTGTGTATGACCTGTCCCTTCTCTCATGCATAGAAATTCTCTGCTGAGGAGTTTGCTGTGCGTCAGCTGTATGACTGTAACTGGATCATAGTCAACTGCTCTACACCAGCTAACTACTTCCACGTCCTCCGTAGACAAATACTACAGCCCTTCAGGAAGCCTGTGAGTGACACACACACACACATACATTCAGGTTTACAGAACCACGTCCTTCACATACACTCTACACACACACATCTCTCCTCTTTTTCCCTTATTTTCTCCCTCTCTCTTTCTCTCTGCCCTCCAGCTGATAGTCTTCACCCCCAAGTCTCTGCTGCGCCACCCTGACGCCAAGTCCAACTTTGACGACATGCTGACAGGTGAGGGAGGGATGGAGGGAGATGAGGGAGGATTTAGGTTAGCAAGGCGAGGAGGTTGGAAGCTAGCTATGGTCATGATGGCTCCTTCTAACATCTGATATACAGTACTGTACATCTAACATACAGTACTGTAGTTAAGTTATTTGGTAGCAAAGCTATCTTAGCTAAGATATCTGGTGGAACGGGATGAGAGCGATTGTCTGAAGTGTCTGCTTGTCACCAGACCTGAGTTCAAATGGTATTTGCTTTCAATCAAATGCGCTGAGCAGGGGTTGCACTTTGGGGACTATTCCATTGGGCACCAGGCAATTATTTGAAAGAAAACAAATACTATTTAAATACTGCTTATCAGACCAATGAGAGACGTGTGTGTGTTTCTATACTGTGTGCTTGTGTGTGTGTGTTTCAGGTACCCACTTCCAGCGTCTGATCCCAGACAGTGGTCCTGTGTGTGAGAAGCCAGATGGGGTGAAGAGGATTGTGTTCTGTACTGGGAAGGTCTACTATGAACTGACCCGAGAACGCAAGAACAGAGGAATGGATAATACTGTGGCCATTGCACGCATAGAGCAGGTATACACACACACACACACACATGCATACATGCACACAGGTACAGTTCACACACACACACACTTCCAATCTCATCTCTCTCTCTCCTCCATCTATCTCTTTCTCCTCCAGCTCTCTCCCTTCCCGTTTGACCAGGTGAAGGTGGAGACAGATCGTTATCCCAACGCTGACCTGGTGTGGTGCCAGGAAGAGCACAAGAACCAGGGTTACTATGACTACGTCAAACCCCGCCTCCGCACCACCGTTGACCGCACCCGCCCCGTTTGGTACGACCAGCCTCCTTCGCGCACACCTGCTCACAGGGGAAGATATCAATGAACCATTTGATTGAACCTGGTCAAAGAGTTGTGTTTTGTATTAAATGTGTTCTCGCTTCTTTCTCATGTTTGTATGTGTGTATGTGTGAATGTGTGTTTATGTATGTGTGTGTGTAGGTATGCTGGTCGTGGGCCAGCAGCAGCTCCAGCTACAGGGAACAAAGCAGCTCACCTGGTGGAGTTACAACGCTTCCTAGATACAGCTTTTAACCTGGACGCATTCACTGGGCAGTCCTAACACGCTTATACTATACTCCCTATGCCCTATACCCCTCCATCTCAACTCTGGACCTCCCAGCCAGTCCTAACACGCTTATACTATAATCCCTATGCCCTATACCCCTCCATCTCAACTCTGGACCTCCCAGCCAGTCCTAACACGCTTATACTATAATCCCTATGCCCTATACCCCTCCATCTCAACTCTGGACCTCCCAGCCAGTTCCACTGCATTTTTTCATTGTCCCCTCTAATCAGGGACTGATTTAGACCTGGGACACCAGGTGGGTGCAATTAATTATCTGGTAGAACAGAAAACCAGCAGGCTCCGGACCTCGTAGGGCTGAATACCACTGACCTATACACCACACACTACCCTTACCTCACCTGCTGAAGTTACACTGCTTTTTAGTCAGGTTTTAACCTGGATGTATACACTTGAGTCTTAGTAGACTTATACCCTAGACTCTAACCCCAACACCCTTAATCCTACTCGTATCCCTAAACCAGCAAACACTGGATAGTCTTAACACCCTGAACCCTCATTCAGTTTCTCTATATTATGTATATATCAAGACACACTATGAACTATCTGCTATGAAAGACCTTAGATACAATGATACGCACACTGACTGACCATAGGTCCTCTTGCACTGTTGAGCAATATAGGGAAATGTCCATGCAGTTTGACAATGGATCCATTTTAAGAGGAATGTATTCAACCATACAAATGCCCTCCATTTTCCTCTCTCACTTTCTATCTCTCACTACTCATTCTCCATTTTCTCCATCCCTCTCTTCCTGTGTTTTAACCTTCTTTCATTTATTCTTCCCATTCATCATCTCTTTCATTCCCCTCTTATTCTTTCTCTTTTCTTGACCACTCACCTCCTTCTCTTTTCTCCTCCTCCCTACTTTTCCCTCTCTTCCACCTCCTGTGCCAAATGTCAACAAACTGTTGGGAGATGAGAAATGACTATTATATTATATAAAAACAGTGTATAAGCTTTGCTAGTAACTTATGAAGAGACGAGGTAAAAATGCCTACTGGTCTGGATCTCTTTCGGACTAAGTAAAGGATTTATTTATTTCCGCATAGTGTTCTGTTTGTTTAATCATTTATTCATTCAATAAAGACATTGTTGGTGTCATCGTGTGAGCCTTCAAATGCTTTTCAGGTATCTCATATCTTACATATGAATAACTTATCAATAACATATCACGGGTGTGTCAGCAGTGCTCAGTTTATTTTACCAATAAACATTGTGACGTCATCAAAACTCATTCCGATTAGCTGGGCCTGGCTCCCCTGTGGGTGGGCTCCAAAGTAGGTGGGCCTGGCTCCCTGTGGGTGGGCCTGGCTCCAAAGCGGGTGGGCCTGGCTCCAAAGCGGGTGGGCATTTGCTTCCCAGGCCATAGATTAGGGCCTAATGAATGTATTTCAATTGACTGATTAGCCCTAATGAACTGTAAACCAGTCAAATCTTTGACATTGTTTAACGTTAGTTTTATATGTTTCTTCAGTACATACAAATGATAGTCCCACTAAGCGCAAACCAGATGGGATGGCGTATCGCTGCAGACTGCTGTGGCAGCCATGCTGGTTAAGTGTGCCTTGAATTCTAAATAAATCACAGACAGTATCACCAGCAAAGCACCCCTACACCACCTCCTCCTCCATGCTTCATGGTGGGAACCACACTCGCGGAGATCATCCATTCACCTACTCTGCATCTCACAAATACATGCCGGTTGGAACCAAAAATCTCAAATTTGGAGTCATCAGACCAAAGGACAGATTTCTACCGGTCTAATGTCCATTGCTCGTGACTCTTCTTCTTGTTGATGTGCATTAGTAGTGGTTTATTTGCAGCAATTCGACCATGAAGGCCTGATTCACGCAGTCTCATCTGAACAGTTGATGTTGAGATGTGTCTGTTACTTGAACTCTGTGAAGAATTTATTTGGGCTGCAATTTCTGTGGCTGGTGTCACGTATACTCCCTCTCCGGCCTCTAGGTCATCAGGTTGCTGATTATCCCGCACACCTGTCACCATCCTCTTGCACACCTGCGCCTCATGACACTCACCTGGACTCCATGACCTCCTTGATTATCTTTCCTATATCTGTCACTTCCCTTGGTTCTTTTCTCAGGTGTTGATTCATGTCTGTGCATTGTTTGTTTTCCGTGTTCATTGTTTCTTTATTTATTAAAACACTATCTCCCTGAACTTGCTTCCCGATTCTCAGTGCACTTGTTACAGCTGGTAACTCTAAAGAACTTATCCTCTGCAGCAGAGGTAGTGGCGGTCCTGATGAGAGCCAGTTTCCCATAGCGCCTGATGGTTTTTGCGACTGCACTTGACATTTTCCAAATTGAAAAGGGGGATACCAAGTCAGTTGTACAACTGAATGCCTAAAACTGAAATGTGTCTAACGCATTTACCCCATCAGAGAGGTACGGGGCCTTAATCAACATCCATGTCTTCGGCGCCTGGGGAACTGCCTTGCTCAGGGGCAGAACAATAGACTTTACCTTGCCAGCTCGAGGATTTGATCCACCAACCTTTCAGTTACTGGCCCAACGCTCTAACCACTAAGCGACCTGCCGCCCCTGACCTTCATATCTTAAAGTAACGATGGACTGTCATTTTTCTTTGCTTATTTGGCTGTTCTTGCCATAATATGGACTTGGTATTTTACCAAATAGGGCTATCTTCTGTATATCACCCCTACCTTGTCACAACACAATTGATTGGCTCAAATGCATTAAGAAGGAAAGAAATTCCACAAATTAACTTTTAACAAGGCACACCTGTTAATTGAAATGCATTCCAGGTTACTGCCTCATGAAGCTGGTTGAGAGAATGCCAAGAGCGTGCAAAGCTGTCATTAAGGCAAAGGGTGGCTACTTTGAAGAATCTCAAATATACAATATATTTCAATTTGTTTAACACTTTTTTGGGTTACTACATGATTCCATATGTGTTATGTCATAGTTTTGATGTCTTCACTATTATTCTACAATGTGGAAACAGTGAAAATAAAGAAAAACCCTTGAATGAGTAGGTGTGTCCTAACTTTTGACTGGTACATTTAAAAGCCGTACCGATGCTGGTACAAAACTGTTAGTGGCTCTCTTGGTTTTAGGAGGTAAAGACCGGTGTATGCACCCTGATGACAGTATCTTATTTTTTGTTGATTGTTGAGTGGATGTGTTAGATCCAAAATGATTTCTTTATCCCTCTTACCAGTGAGGTCTCGGAGAGCCTTTTGGTTTCTCCCTACAAACTTACCACTGACATGCACAACTTTCTCTAGGGTATTCTGACTTGCCCATGTGAGGGAGCCAAACCAGGCAACTAAACTAAATGTTAAGACAGGCTCAATAAACATCTGTAAATTGACCGTAAAACAGATTGATTAACACTCAGCCTTCTAAATTTACACAGAAAGCACAGCCTGGAATGAGATTTTGATAACACTGTTGACTCCAAAATGTTGCTTATTATCCACTATGTGCCGAGCTACTTACAGTGCATTCGTAAAGTATTCAGACCCCTTCCCTTTTTACACATTTTGTTATGTTACAGCCTTATTCTAAAATTGATAGAATAGTTGTTTTCCTTCATCAGTATACACACAATACCCCATAATGACGAAGCGAAAACAGGTTTTTAGAAATGTTAGCAAATTTATTAGAAATAAAAAACAGAAATACCTTATTTACAGAAGTATTCAGACCCTTCCCTATGAGACTCAAAATTGAGCTCAAGTGCATTTCTGTTGATCATCTTTGAGATGTTTCTACAACTTGATTGGAGACCACCTGTGGTAAATTAAATTGATTGGACATGATTTGGAAAGGCACACACCTGTCTATGTAAGGTATCACAGTTGGCAGTGTATGTCAGAGCAAAAACCAAGCCATGGGGCCGAAGGAATTGTCCATAGAGCTTCGAGACAATTGTGTCGAGGCACAGATCTGGGGAAGGGTATCAAAAAATGTCTGCAGCATTGAAGGTCCACAAGAACACAGTGGCCTACCACATTCTTAAATGGATGAAGTTTGGAACCACCAAGACTCTTCCTAGAGCTGACCGCCCGGCCAAACTGTGCACTCGATGGAAAAGGGCCTTGGCCAAGAACCCAATGGTCACTCTGATAGAGCTCCAGAGTTCCTCTATGGAGATGGAGAACCTTCCAGAATGACAACCATATCTGCAGCACTCCACCAATCAGGCCTCTATTGTAGCGTGGCCAGATGGAAGCCACTCCTCAGTAAAAGGCACATGACAGCCCTCTTGGAGTTTGCCAAAAGGCACCTAAAGGACTCAGACCATGAGAAACAAGATTCTCTGGTCTGATGAAACCAAGATTTAACTATTTTGCCTGAATGCCAAGCGTCACATCTGGAGGAAACCTGGCACCATCCCTACGGTGAAGCATGGTGGTGGCAGCATCATGCTGTGGGGATGATTTTCAGCGGTAGGGACTGGGCGACTATTCAGGATCCAGGGAAAGATGAACGGAGCAAAGTACAGAGAGATCCTTGATGAAAACCTGCTCCAGAGTGCTCAGGACCCAAATCTGTCAT
Source organism: Oncorhynchus kisutch (assembly GCF_002021735.2). Lineage (NCBI taxonomy): Eukaryota > Metazoa > Chordata > Actinopteri > Salmoniformes > Salmonidae > Oncorhynchus > Oncorhynchus kisutch. Next base: position 4,500,921 of record NC_034202.2, read on the forward strand.
CAAGGCAAAGGGTGGCTACATTTAAGAATCTCATATATAAAATTCAATTTTTGTTTACATCCCTGTTAATTAGCATTTCTCCTTTGCCAATATAATCCATACACCTGACTGGTGTGGCATATCAAGAAGCTGATTAAACAGCATGATCCTTATACGTGTGCACCTTGTGCTGGGGACAATAAAATGCCACGCAAAAGTTTTGAGGGAGCGTGCCATGTGCATGCAGACTGCAGGAATGTCCATCAGAGCTGTTTCCAGATCATTTAAAGTTAATTTCTCTACCATAAGCCGCTTCCAATGTGGTTTTAGAGAATTTGGCAGTACATCCAACAGGACTCCGAACCGCAGACCAAGCCAGCCCAGGACCTCCACATCCGGCTTCTTCATCTGCGGGATTGTCTGAGACCAGCCACTTGGGCAGTTGATGAAATTGAGGACTATATCAGTCTGTAATAAAGCCCTTCTGTGGGGAAACTCATTCTGATTGGCTGGGCCTGCCTCAAAACTCATTCTGATTGGCTGGGCCTGGCTCCCCAGTGACAGATGTATTTATATGAATTGTAACTCAGTACAATAATACAAATTGTTGCATGTTGCGTTTATATTTTTGTTCAGTATATATTTAGTTTGTTTGTCTTTGAAATAACACCAAAATGAAGTCAGATTAATCCAGATTAATCTATATAATCAAGTTGTCACATTGACACTGAGAAGTGTTAAGAGTATAACCAAAAGATGATGGCAATTGCATCAAAGAAGTAACTTTAGTTGCATGATTGTTTATTTCTGAAGAATATAAATAGCCTATGTTAGTTTCAGAACGCATCTAGAAAGCTTCGCTGACTGAACGTGAAAGAGGAGGATTTATGAAAATGAAAGTGAAATGTAGTCTTGGTTGATGGGGATTATTTCAAGCACGTCGCCTGTGTATATGACGTATAAAGCCTTACATTGACTCACTTTTTTTCAATGCATACCTTTGATAATTTATCATTCCCACATTTAGCCAGCAAAGTTGCGCCACATGGTCCTAAAACACACCTTTGCCTCATTTTTATTCCATTCCAATGATACAACTGGGGGGGAATAATACAACATCACAACAACATGCAAATTGGCTATGTGATAGAGTAATCGTCAATTCCGCTCTTGAACAGAAGGTGGCAGTGAAGTACAGTAATCCACAGGCCACGCGCTTCCTCATACTGCAGCGTACCATTTCCCATTTGTGCTGATCTGAAAACACAGAATATGAGACAAGGAAAGGATGGGCTATTAGGACACAGCATCTGTCTTTCATCAACATGTTTCTGAGCAGATGGAGCGGCTGTGTGTGCGTGTGCGCGTGAGTGAGTGAGTGTGTGTGTGTGTGTGTGTGTGTGTGTGTGTGTGTGTGTGTGTGTGTGTGTGTGTGTGTGTGTGTGTGTGCGCGCATGTGTGGGCGTCTACCTGTATGTGTGTGTGTGTGTGTGAAAACACCGACACAAGTGTGTAGGGTCAGTAGGGCTGTCTGCAGCAGTGAGTGTAGAGAGGCAGATGGTAGCTGTATCGGCTTACCTTAGGCATGTGGTCTGCAGATATGAGGGGGAAACCAGGGACTACTACTACTCTGCTGGAGCAGGATATTGTGTGAGCAGTACTGTCTGTGTCTTTACATGCACAAATTGAGTGTGTGTGTGTGTGTACAGTGCATTTGGAAAGTATTCAGACCCCTTCAGTTTTTCCACATTTTGTTACGTTACAGCCTTATTCTTAAATGAATTCAATTGTTTTACTTTTCTCATCAAAAACTGAAATATTACATTAACATAAGTATTCAGACCCTTTACTCAGTACTTTATTGAAGCACTTTTGGCAGTGATTACAGCCTTGAGTCTTCCTGGGTATGGCGCTACAAGCTTGGCACACTTGTATTTTGGGAGTTTCTCCCATTCTTCTCTGCAGATGCTCTCAAGCTCTGTCAGGTTGGATGGGGAGCGTTTGCTGCACAGCTATTTTCAGGTCTCTCCAAAGATGTTCGATCGGGTTCATGTCCAGGCTCTCGCTGGGCCACTCAAGGACATTGAGACTTGTCCCGAAGCCACTCCTGCATTGTCTTGCCTGTGTGCTTAGGGTCGTTGTTTTATTTATTTATTTATTTCACCTTTATTTAACCAGGTAGGCAAGTTGAGAACACCTTTATTTAACCAGGTAGGCAAGTTGAGAACAAGTTCTCATTTACAATTGCGACCTGGCCAAGATAAAGCAAAGCAGTTTGACACATACAACAACACAGAGTTACACATGGAGTAAAACAAACATACAGTCAATAATACAGTATAAACAAGTCTATATACGATGTGAGCAAATGAGGTGAGATAAGGGAGGTAAAGGCAAAAAAAGGCCATGGTGGCAAAGTAAATACAATATAGCAAGTAAAACACTGGAATGGTAGATTTGCAATGGAAGAATGTGCAAAGTAGAAATAAAAATAATGGGGTGCAAAGGAGCTAAATTAATTAATTAATTAAATACAGTAGGGAAAGAGGTAGTTGTTTGGGCTAAATTATAGGTGGGCTATGTACAGGTGCAGTAATCTGTGAGCTGCTCTGACAGTTGGTGCTTAAAGCTAGTGAGGGAGATAAGTGTTTCCAGTTTCAGAGATTTTTGTAGTTCGTTCCAGTCATTGGCAGCAGAGAACTGGAAGGAGAGGCGGCCAAATAAATAATTGGTTTTGGGGGTGACTAGAGAGATATACCTGCTGGAGCGTGTGCTTCAGGTGGGAGATGCTATGGTGACCAGCGAGCTGAGATAAGGGGGGACTTTACCTAGCAGGGTCTTGTAGATGACATGGAGCCAGTGGCTTTGGCGACGAGTATGAAGCGAGGGCCAGCCAACGAGAGCGTACAGGTCGCAATGGTGGATAGTATATGGGGCTTTGGTGACAAAACAGATTGCACTGTGATTGACTGCATCCAATTTGTTGAGTAGGGTATTGGAGGCTATTTTGTAAATGACATCGCCAAAGTCGAGGATTGGTAGGATGGTCAGTTTTACAAGGGTATGTTTGGCAGCATGAGTGAAGGATGCTTTGTTGCGAAATAGGAAGCCAATTCTAGATTTAACTTTGGATTGGAGATGTTTGATATGGGTCTGGAATGAGAGTTTACAATCTAACCAGACACCTAAGTATTTGTAGTTGTCCACGTATTCTAAGTCAGAGCCGTCCAGAGTAGTGATGTTGGACAGGCGGGCAGGTGCAGGTAGCGATCGGTTGAAGAGCATGCATTTAGTTTTACTTGTATTTAAGAGCAATTGGAGGCCACGGAAGGAGAGTTGTATGGCATTGAAGCTTGCCTGGAGGGTTGTTAACACAGTGTCCAAAGAAGGGCCAGAAGTATACAGAATGGTGTCGTCTGCATAGAGGTGGATCAAAGACTCACCAGCAGCAAGAGCGACCTCATTGATGTATACAGAGAAGAGAGTCGGTCCAAGAATTGAACCCTGTGGCACCCCCCATAGAGACTGCCAGAGGTCCGGACAGCAGACCCTCCGATTTGACACACTGAACTCTATCAGAGAAGTAGTTGGTGAACCAGGCGAGGCAATCATTTGAGAAACCAAGGCTGTCGAGTCTGCCGATGAGGATGTGGTGATTGACAGAGTCGAAAGCCTTGGCCAGATCAATGAATACGGCTGCACAGTAATGTTTCTTATCGATGGCGGTTAAGATATCGTTTAGGACCTTGAGCGTGGCTGAGGTGCACCCATGACCAGCTCTGAAACCAGATTGCATAGCAGAGAACGTATGGTGAGATTCGAAATGGTCGGTAATCTGTTTGTTGACTTGGCTTTCGAAGACCTTAGAAAGGCATGGTAGGATAGATATAGGTCTGTAGCAGTTTGGGTCAAGAGTGTCCCCCCCTTTGAAGAGGGGGATGACCGCAGCTGCTTTCCAATCTTTGGGAATCTCAGACGACACAAAAGAGAGGTTGAACAGGCTAGTAATAGGGGTAGCAACAATTTCGGCAGATAATTTTAGAAAGAAAGGGTCCAGATTGTCTAGCCCGGCTGATTTGTAGGGGTCCAGATTTTGCAGCTCTTTCAGAACATCAGCTGAACGGATTTGGGAGAAGGAGAAATGGGGAAGGCTTGGGCGAGTTGCTGTGGGGGGTGCAGTGCTGTTGACCGGGGTAGGAGTAGCCAGGTGGAAAGCATGGCCAGCCGTAGAAAAATGCTTATTGAAATTCTCAATTATGGTGGATTTATCAGTGGTGACAGTGTTTCCTATCTTCAGTGCAGTGGGCAGCTGGGAGGAGGTGCTCTTATTCTCCATGGACTTTACAATGTCCCGGAACTTTTTTGAGTTAGTGTTGCAGGAAGCAAATTTCTGCTTGAAAAAGCTAGCCTTGGCTTTTCTAACTGCCTGTGTATAATGGTTTCTAGCTTCCCTGAACAGCTGCATATCACGGGGGCTGTTCGATGCTAATGCAGAACGCCATAGGATGTTTTTGTGTTGGTTAAGGGCAGTCAGGTCTGGAGAGAACCAAGGGCTATATCTGTTCCTGGTTCTAAATTTCTTGAATGGGGCATGTTTATTTAAGATGGTTAGGAAGGCATTTAAAAAAAATTCCGGGCATCCTCTACTGACGGGATAAGATCAATATCCTTCCAGGATACCCCGGCCAGGTGGATTAGAAAGGCCTGCTCGCTGAAGTGTTTCAGGGAGCGTTTGACAGTGATGAGTGGAGGTCGTTTGACCTTGAAGTTGTCCTGTTGGAAGGTGAACATTCGCCCCAGTTTGAGGTCTCATGGCTTGATCTTTCCTCTGACATGCACTATCAACTGTGGGACTTTATATTGACAGGTGTGTGCCTTACCAAATCATGTCCAATCAATAAGATGTACTGCATGTGGACTCCAATCAAGTTGTAGAAGCATCTCAAGGATGATCAATGGAAACAGGATGCATCTGAGCTCAATTTCGAGTATCATAGGGAAGGGTCTGAATACTTATTTTTAATATATAAAATTAAAAAAATTCACTTTGTCATGAATGGGGTATTATAGTGTGTAAATTGATGAGGGAACATGTTAATCTAATCCATTTGAGAATAAGGCTGTAACGTAACAAAATAACAAAAAATATATAATTTATACAGCTGTTTGAAGCTTGTGGACCAAAACCACTGTTTGAAGCTTGTGGACCAAAACCACTGTTTGAAGCTGATGGACCAAAACCACTGTTTGAAGCTAATGGACCAAAACCACTGTTTGAAGCTAATGGACCAAAACCACTGTTTGAAGCTGATGGACCAAAACCACTGTTTGAAGCTGATGAACCAAAAGCACTGTTTGAAGCTGATGGACCAAAACCACTGTTTGAAGCTTGTGGACCAAAACCACTGTTTGAAGCTGATGGACCAAAACCACTGTTTGAAGCTGATGGACCAAAACCACTGTTTGAAGCTGATGGACCAAAACCACTGTTTGAAGCTGATGGACCAAAACCACTGTTTGAAGCTTGTGGACCAAAACCACTGTTTGAAGCTGATGGACCAAAACCACTGTTTGAAGCTAATGGACCAAAACCACTGTTTGAAGCTGATGGACCAAAACCACTGTTTGAAGCTAATGGACCAAAACCACTGTTTGAAGCTGATGGACCAAAACCACTGTTTGAAGCTTGTGGACCAAAACCACTGTTTGAAGCTGATGGACCAAAACCACTGTTTGAAGCTGATGGACCAAAACCACTGTTTGAAGCTGATGGACCAAAACCACTGTTTGAAGCTGATGGACCAAAACCACTGTTTGAAGCTGATGGACCAAAACCACTGTTTGAAGCTTGTGGACCAAAACCACTGTTTGAAGCTGATGGACCAAAACCACTGTTTGAAGCTGATGGACCAAAACCACTGTTTGAAGCTGATGGACCAAAACCACTGTTTGAAGCTGATGGACCAAAACCACTGTTTGAAGCTAATGGACCAAAACCACTGTTTGAAGCTAATGGACCAAAACCACTGTTTGAAGCTGATGGACCAAAACCACTGTTTGAAGCTTGTGGACCAAAACCACTGTTTGAAGCTGATGGACCAAAACCACTGTTTGAAGCTGGTGGACCAAAACCACTGTTTGAAGCTGATGGACCAAAACCACTGTTTGAAGCTGATGGACCAAAACCACTGTTTGAAGCTGATGGACCAAAACCACTGTTTGAAGCTGATGGACCAAAACCACTGTTTGAAGCTTGTGGACCAAAACCACTGTTTGAAGCTTGTGGACCAAAACCACTGTTTGAAGCTGATGGACCAAAACCACTGTTTGAAGCTGATGGACCAAAACCACTGTTTGAAGCTGATGGACCAAAACCACTGTTTGAAGCTTGTGGACCAAAACCACTGTTTGAAGCTGATGGACCAAAACCACTGTTTGAAGCTGATGGACCAAAACCACTGTTTGAAGCTGATGGACCAAAACCACTGTTTGAAGCTGATGGACCAAAACCACTGTTTGAAGCTGATGGACCAAAACCACTGTTTGAAGCTGATGGACCAAAACCACTGTTTGAAGCTTGTGGACCAAAACCACTGTTTGAAGCTGATGGACCAAAACCACTGTTTGAAGCTGATGGACCAAAACCACTGTTTGAAGCTGATGGACCAAAACCACTGTTTGAAGCTGATGGACCAAAACCACTGTTTGAAGCTGATGGACCAAAACCACTGTTTGAAGCTGATGGACCAAAACCACTGTTTGAAGCTGATGGACCAAAACCACTGTTTGAAGCTGATGGACCAAAACCACTGTTTGAAGCTGATGGACCAAAACCACTGTTTGAAGCTGATGGACCAAAACCACTGTTGAAGCTGATGGACCAAAACCACTGTTTGAAGCTGATGGACCAAAACCACTGTTTGAAGCTGATGGACCAAAACCACTGTTTGAAGCTGATGGACCAAAACCACTGTTTGGAAGCTGATGGACCAAAACCACTGTTGAAGCTGATGGACCAAAACCACTGTTTGAAGCTGATGGACCAAAACCACTGTTTGAAGCTGATGGACCAAAACACTGTTTGAAGCTTGGGACCAAACCACTGTTTGAAGCTGAATGGACCAAAACCACTGTTTGAAGCTGATGGAACCAAAACCACTGTTTGAAGCTGATGGACCAAAACCACTGTTTGAAGCTGATGGACCAAAACCACTGTTTGAAGCTGATGGACCAAAACCACTGTTTGAAGCTGATGGACCAAAACCACTGTTTGAAGCTGATGGACCAAAACCACTGTTTGAAGCTGATGGACCAAAACCACTGTTTGAAGCTGATGGACCAAAACCACTGTTTGAAGCTGATGGACCAAAACCACTGTTTGAAGCTGATGGACCAAAACCACTGTTTGAAGCTGATGGACCAAAACCACTGTTTGAAGCTGATGGACCAAAACCACTGTTTGAAGCTGATGGACCAAAACCACTGTTTGAAGCTGATGGACCAAAACCACTGTTTGAAGCTGATGGACAACCTTAGCTATACACCACTGTTTGAAGCTGATGGACCAAAACCACTGTTTGAAGCTGATGGACCAAAACCACTGTTTTGAAGCTGATGGACCAAACCACTGTTTGAAGCTGAATGGACCAAAACCACTGTTGAAGCTTGTGGACCAAAACCACTGTTTGAAGCTGATGGACCAAAACCACTGTTTGAAGCTTGATGGACCAAAACCACTGTTTGAAGCTGATGGACCAAAACCACTGTTTGAAGCTGATGGACCAAAACCACTGTTTGAAGCTGATGGACCAAAACCACTGTTTGAAGCTGATGGACCAAAACCACTGTTTGAAGCTGATGGACCAAAACCACTGTTTGAAGCTGATGGACCAAAACCACTGTTTGAAGCTGATGGACCAAAACCACTGTTTGAAGCTGATGGACCAAAACCACTGTTTGAAGCTGATGGACCAAAACCACTGTTTGAAGCTGATGGACCAAAACCACTGTTTGAAGCTGATGGACCAAAACCACTGTTTGAAGCTTGATGGACCAAAACCACTGTTTGAAGCTTGTGGACCAAACCACTGTTTGAAGCTGATGGACCAAAACCACTGTTTGAAGCTGATGGACCAAACCCACTGTTTGAAGCTGATGAACCAAAACCACTGTTTGAAGCTGATGGACCAAACCACTGTTGAAGCTGATGGACCAAAACCACTGTTTGAAGCTGATGGACCAAAACCACTGTTTGAAGCTGATGGACCAAAACCACTGTTTGAAGCTGATGGACCAAAACCACTGTTTGAAGCTGATGGACCAAAACCACTGTTTGAAGCTAATGGACCAAAAACCACTGTTTGAAGCTTGTGGACCAAAACCACTGTTTGAAGCTGATGGACCAAAACCACTGTTTGAAGCTTGTGGACCAAAACCACTGTTTGAAGCTGATGGACCAAAACCACTGTTTGAAGCTGATGACCAAAACCACTGTTTGAAGCTGATGGACCAAAACCACTGTTTGAAGCTGGTGGACCAAAACCACTGTTTGAAGCTGATGGACCAAAACCACTGTTTGAAGCTGATGGACCAAAACCACTGTTTGAAGCTTGTGGACCAAAACCACTGTTTGAAGCTGATGGACCAAAACCACTGTTTTGAAGCTGATGGACCAAAACCACTGTTTGAAGCTGATGGACCAAACCACTGTTTGAAGCTGATGGACCAAAACCACTGTTTGAAGCTGATGGACCAAAACCACTGTTTGAAGCTGATGGACCAAAACCACTGTTTGAAGCTGATGGACCAAAACCACTGTTTGAAGCTGATGGACCAAAACCACTGTTTGAAGCTGATGGACCAAAACCACTGTTTGAAGCTGATGGACCAAAACCACTGTTTGAAGCTGATGGACCAAAACCACTGTTTGAAGCTGATGGACCAAAACCACTGTTTGAAGCTTGTGGACCAAAACCACTGTTTGAAGCTGATGGACCAAAACCACTGTTTGAAGCTGATGGACCAAACCACTGTTTGAAGCTGATGAACCAAAACCACTGTTTGAAGCTGATGGACCAAAACCACTGTTTGAAGCTGATGGACCAAAACCACTGTTTGAAGCTGATGGACCAAAACCACTGTTTGAAGCTGATGGACCAAAACCACTGTTTGAAGCTGATGGACCAAAACCACTGTTTGAAGCTGATGGACCAAAACCACTGTTTGAAGCTGATGGACCAAAACCACTGTTTGAAGCTTGATGGACCAAAACCACTGTTTGAAGCTGATGGACCAAAACCACTGTTTGAAGCTGATGGACCAAAACCACTGTTTGAAGCTGATGGAACCAAAACCACTGTTTGAAGCTGATGGACCAAAACCACTGTTTGAAGCTGATGGACCAAAACCACTGTTTGAAGCTGATGGACCAAAACCACTGTTTGAAGCTGATGGACCAAAACCACTGTTTGAAGCTGATGGACCAAAACCACTGTTTGAAGCTTGATGGACCAAAACCACTGTTTGAAGCTGATGGACCAAAACCACTGTTTGAAGCTGATGGACCAAAACCACTGTTTGAAGCTGATGGACCAAAACCACTGTTTGAAGCTGATGGACCAAAACCACTGTTTGAAGCTGATGGACCAAAACCACTGTTTGAAGCTGATGGACCAAAACCACTGTTTGAAGCTGAGTGGACCAAAACCACTGTTTGAAGCTGATGGACCAAAACCACTGTTTGAAGCTGATGGACCAAAACCACTGTTTGAAGCTGATGGACCAAAACCACTGTTTGAAGCTGATGGACCAAAACCACTGTTTGAAGCTGATGGACCAAAACCACTGTTTGAAGCTGATGGACCAAAACCACTGTTTGAAGCTGATGGACCAAAACCACTGTTTGAAGCTGATGGACCAAACCACTGTTTGAAGCTGATGGACCAAAACCACTGTTGAAGCTGATGGACCAAAACCACTGTTTGAAGCTTGTGGACCAAAACCACTGTTTGAAGCTGATGGACCAAAACCACTGTTTGAAGCTGATGGACCAAAACCACTGTTTGAAGCTGATGGACCAAAACCACTGTTTGAAGCTGATGGACCAAAACCACTGTTTGAAGCTGATGGACCAAAACCACTGTTTGAAGCTGATGGACCAAAACCACTGTTTGAAGCTGATGGACCAAAACCACTGTTTGAAGCTGATGGACCAAAACCACTGTTTGAAGCTGATGGACCAAAACCACTGTTTGAAGCTGATGGACCAAAACCACTGTTTGAAGCTGATGGACCAAAACCACTGTTTGAAGCTGATGGACCAAAACCACTGTTTGAAGCTGATGGACCAAAACCACTGTTTGAAGCTGATGGACCAAAACCACTGTTTGAAGCTTGTGGACCAAAACCACTGTTTGAAGCTGATGGACCAAAACCACTGTTTGAAGCTGATGGACCAAAACCACTGTTTGAAGCTGATGAACCAAAACCACTGTTTGAAGCTGATGGCAGATGTTGAGCTGATGGACCAAAACCACTGTTTGAAGCTGATGGACCAAAACCACTGTTTGAAGCTGATGGACCAAAACCACTGTTTGAAGCTTGTGGACCAAAACCACTGTTTGAAGCTGATGGACCAAAACCACTGTTTGAAGCTGATGGACCAAAACCACTGTTGAAGCTGATGGACCAAAACCACTGTTTGAAGCTGATGGACCAAAACCACTGTTTGAAGCTGATGGACCAAAACCACTGTTTGAAGCTGATGGACCAAAACCACTGTTTGAAGCTGATGGACCAAAACCACTGTTTGAAGCTGATGGACCAAAACCACTGTTTGAAGCTGATGGACCAAAACCACTGTTTGAAGCTGATGGACCAAAACCACTGTTTGAAGCTGATGGACCAAAACCACTGTTTGAAGCTGATGGACCAAAACCACTGTTTGAAGCTTGTGGACCAAAACCACTGTTTGAAGCTGATGGACCAAAACCACTGTTTGAAGCTGATGGACCAAAACCACTGTTTGAAGCTGATGGACCAAAACCACTGTTTGAAGCTGATGGACCAAAACCACTGTTTGAAGCTGATGGACCAAAACCACTGTTTGAAGCTGATGGACCAAAACCACTGTTTGAAGCTGATGGACCAAAACCACTGTTTGAAGCTGATGGACCAAAACCACTGTTTGAAGCTGATGGACCAAAACCACTGTTTGAAGCTGATGGACCAAAACCACTGTTTGAAGCTGATGGACCAAAACCACTGTTTGAAGCTGATGGACCAAAACCACTGTTTGAAGCTGATGGACCAAAAAAGTACCTTTGTTTTGGTCCATCAGCTTCAAACAGCTTTCAAGACGATATTTGTTGTTATTTAAAAGGTATAATTTAGATGGTATAATTCCCTACACTATTCACTGCTTGTTTTCTCACATAAACTGAAATTTATGTGAGAACAGTGTAGAATCTTTGCAACCAGGAAATAACAGAGCGATTTTCACTAAATAACACAGTCACAAAGTGATTTTGACAACAGACTTCAGCGGAGAAATCAATAGGCAAATATCACAGCCAATCACAACACAGGCTGGTAAGTAATACTGTGAAACACTACCATTCCACTGATACACAACCATTCCCAAATTTCTGAAAACCTGTTTTCACTTTGTCATTATGGGGCATTGTGTTGGGAAAAATAAATATTTTAATCCATTTTAGAATAAGGCTGTAACATAACTAAATGTGGAAAAAGTCAAGGGGTCTGAATACTTTTCGAATGCACTGTATGTGTGTATTTCTGTATGTAGGCTTACTCTTCCTACCTTACTCTGTGTGTGCGTGTGTGTGTGTTTGTGTGTGTGTGTGTTATTGTGGGTCAGCCATTTCTGTGGAATGTTCCACCCTTGGCTAGAGAGGAGTCACCACAATGGAATGTACTGAGAAACCAGAAAAACACAACACAAATACTTTGTGTGTGTGTCAATCTATCATTTGTAAAATAATGTTAGAGGGTTTAAGAGACAGAAGCTTAGCACAGGAGAAAGAGAAATGGAAAGAAAGAGAGATAGAGAGGGGGGGGGGGGGGACCGACTGCTCAAGAGCAGAGCTTTCCTTCCCTTTGTCTCCGTCATCAGTTCCACCAATAGCAGTGCAGACAGACATCATCACATGCACCCAGTGGCATTCACACGCTCTCTCCTCCTTCTTTTCTCTTTTGTCCCTGCTTTTTCTCCCCCACCTCTCTCTTTCTCTCTCTCTCCTCCCTCTCCTCTCCCTCCCTCCATCTCTTCTCTGCTTAGAGATTAGCTAGAGGTCCGATTGCCGCAGCAGTGATCCTCATGCCTCGACCACACACACAAAGGGGAAAGTCAGGAAAGTCAGACCAATACTGAAGCACTATTTGACCCTGTGTCCTGTTTCAAATGAAATAAAATGCTATTGGTAAGAGTGCAGTAATACATAACAATACACAATAATACGTACAGATCTATGGAATGTCGGAGTCCGGAGTATGTAGGTATGTATGTATATATATATATATATATACAGTATGTTTGATGGAATGTATAGACATTATGGACAATATGAATAGAATATGTAGTATATCTGTAGAATATGTAGGATAGAATAGTATATGTACAGTAATAGGATGGCCTTGACTAGAATACAGTTTCATACATATGACATTTGGAAGTGACCAGTGTTCCATGTCTATGTACATAGGGCAGCAGCCTCTAAGGTGTAGGGTTGAGTAACCAGGTTGGTGCAGGCTAGTGACAGTGACTAAGTTTAGGACAGGGTACTGGGTGGAGGCTGGCTATGGATGGCTATTTGTCCAAAGGCCTTGAGATAGAAGCTGTTTTTCAGTCTCTGGTCTGTGCTGATCTCGCATTCTGGATGATAGCGGGTGAACAGGCCATGGCTCGGGTGTCTGAGGTCCTTGATGATCTTTTTGGCCTTCATGTGACATGGGGTGCTGTAGGTGTCCTGGAGTGCAGGCTGTGTGCCCCAGGTAGTGTGTTTTGCAGACCGCACCACCCTCTGAAGAGCCTTGCATTTGCCATGTCTGTGTAGGTGGACCATTTCAGATTGTTTGTGTATGTGTGTGTTTGTGTGTGTGTGTGTGTGTGTTTGTACATGCTTGAGTGTCTGGTTTCAATCCGTGTGTTAGTTTGTGAAGTGGAAGACAGGACGAGTTCCCATGACATTGCTATATTACTGCAGTGGACTGGAATGGTGATGAGGTGGTGTGTGTGGTGTATGTGTGTGTGTGTGTTTGCGTTGCAGCAGGTTGTGAGGGGAGGGGGCACAGGAGGGAGCTGGAGAAGGGGGTAGGAAGGAATGAAGGAGGAGGAGGAGGGTGCACTGATATGGATAGCGGAGAGAAATATGAAGAAAAGGAAAGGATATCTACCTGTTTCCAGGGCAACGGAAAACTGCAGGTCGGAGTGTTTTCTTCACGCTATGCTGCCCTCTAGCAGAATACTGCAGACACTTCTACACATACACACACACACACGCACGCACGCACACACACTGTGACAGCCCTGAATTTTTCTGAACCGTCTCAGTGCTTCTCCTTCTCCAAGCGAGCTTGGCCGAGAAGAATTGTTCAAGTAAGGATGAGAGCGAAGCCCGATCACGAAGCTGGAACTGCATGTCTCGTCTGTTTGACAGGACAGTAGCACATGTAAGATGAGGGCCACCCCACTTTTGCGCAGCTGATGCTGGCTATTTAATTGGGAATTAAAGGGAAAGCGCCCTATTGGAAGGAGAAGCACTGAGACGGTTCAGAAAAATTCAGGGCCGTCACAACACACACACACACACACAGACTTACCTCAGTCAGTGCATACTGAGCAGTGTGTCCTTGCTTCTAAATCTCTCTGCCAGTGATGCGGTATGAACAGTTATGTACCTGCCACTGCCTAACTTTGTGTTGAACATAAGGCTAGGACTGTATATGTAAGGTGTGTGTGTGTCTGACCCCCCACTTCCCCCCCAGCTTTAGTTTATAACCACTACATGTTTATGAATCATCTATAAGGAATGAATCATCTATAAGGAATGAATCATCTATAAGCAGAGTAGTAATTGTGTACTCAGTCTTGTGTGATGGTCTCATCTGACACCATCCCCAGATACTTTCTCCCCTCCCTCCCTCCTTTCCTATTCAATTTCAATTTAAGGGGCTTTATTGGCATGGGAAACATAGGTTTACTTGCCAAAGCAAGTGAAATAGATAATAAACAAAAGTGCAATAAAAATCCTCAGTTAACAATACACTCACAACAGTTCCCAAAGAATAAAGACATTTCAAATATAATATTATGTATATATACAGTGTTGTAATGATGTGTAAATAGTTAAAGTACAAAAGGGAAAATGAATCAACATAAATATGGGTTGTATTTACACTGGTGTTTGTTCTTCACTGGTTACCCTTTTCTTGTGGCAACAGGTCACAAATCTTGCTGCTGTGATTGCACACTGTGGTATTTCACCCAATAGATATGGGAGTTTATCAAAATTCGATTTGCTTTTGAATTCTTTGTGGGTCTGTGTAATCTGAGGGAAATATGTGTATCTAATATGGTCATACATTTGGCAGGAGGTTTGGAAGTTCAGCTCAGTTTCCACCTAATTTTGTCGGCAGTGTGCACATAGCCTGTCTACTCTTGAGAGCCAGGTCTGGCTTTGGCGGCCTTTCTCAATAGCAAGGCTATGCTCACTGAGTCTGTACATAGTCAAAATGTCCTTAATATTTGGTCTGTGTACTCTCTGTTTAGGGCCAAATAGCATTCTAGTTTGCTCTGTTTCCAATGTGTCAAGGAATTAACTTTTTGTTTTCTCATTATTTGGTTGGGTCTGATTGTGTTGGTCCTGAGGCTCTGTAGGGTCTGTTTGTGTTTGTGAACGAAGCCTCAGGACCAGCTTGCTTAGGAGGCTTTTCTCCAGGTTAATTTCTCTGTAGGGGATGGTTTTGTTTTGGACAGTTTGGGAATCGCTTCCGTTTAGGTGGTTGTACTTTAGGTGGAAGACTTACAGAAAACGTTTGACCTCTGTCATTGCCAACAAAGGATATATAACAAAGTATTGAGATAAACTTTTGTTATTGACCAAATACTTATTTTCCACCATAATTTGCAAATAAATTCATTAAAAATCCTACAATGTGATTTTCAGGATTTTTTTTCTCATTTTGTCTGTCATAGTTGAAGTGTACCTATGATGAACATTACAGGCCTCTCTCATATTTTTAAGTGGGAGAACTTGCACAATTGGTGGCTGACTAAATACTTTTTTGCCCCACTGTATGTATGATTCCCAATCAGCGACAACGATAGAGAGCTGTCCCTGATTGAGAACCATACCCAGCCAAAACATAGAAATAAAGAAACCTAGAAAACAAAACATAGAATGCCCACCCCACATCACACCCTGACCTAACCAAATAGAGAAATAAAATGGCTCTCTAAGGTCAGGGCGTGACAAGAACTCATATGGCAGGCAAAAACCAGAGAAAAATTCCAGCCAGGAAGTGGAAAATCTGAGGTTTGTAGTTTTTTTAACTCTTTGCCTATCCAAGATACAGTGTAAATTTGGTCCGATTGCACTTCATAAGGCTTCCACTAGATGTCAACAGTCTTTAGAACCTTGTTTGAGGCTTCTACTGTGAAGGAGGGGGGAATGAGAGCTGATTGAGTCAGGTGTCTGGCAGAGTGCCATGAGCTCATTCAGGCGCACTCCCGTGATAGGTAGCTGCATTCCATTGCATTTCTAAAGACAAAGGAATTCTCCGGTTGAAACGTTATTGAAGAATTATGTTAAAAGCATCCTAAATATTGATTCTATACCTGCGCGTCGTGATTTTGTGAACTCAAGGCGTGAAAAGGAGGTATTTGGACATAAATGATGGACTTTATCGAACAAATCAAACATTTATTATGGAACTGGGATTCCTGGGAGTGCATTCTGATGAAGATCATCAAAGGTAAGTGAATATTTATAACGCTATTTCTGACTTTTACTGACTCCACAATATGTTGGATATCTGTATGGCATGTTTTGTGTCTGAGCGCCGTACTCAGATTATTGTATGGTGTGCTTTTTCCGTAAAGCTTTTTTGAAAACTGACAAAGCGGTTGCATTAAGGAGAAGTTTATCTAAAATAACACTTGTATTTTCATCAACATTTATGTTGAGTATTTCTGTAAATTGATGTGGCTCTTTGCAAAATCACTGGATGTTTTGGAAGCAAAACATTACCTAACGTAATGCGCCAATATAAACTGAGATTTTTGGATATAAATATGAACTTTATCGAACAAAACATACATGTATTGTGTAACATGAAGTCCTATGAGTGTCATTTGATGAAGATCATCAAAGGCTAGTGATTAATTTTATCTCTATTTCTGCTTTTTGTGACTCCTCTCTTTGGCTGGAAAAATGGCTGTGTTTTCTGTGACTAGGTACTGACCTAACATAATCGTTTGGTGTGCTTTCGTCGTAAAGCCCTTTTGAAATCGGACACTGTGCTGAGATTAACAACAAGTTTATCTTTAAAATCGTGTAAAATACTTGCAGGTTTGAGGAATTTTAATTATGAGATTTCTGTTGTTTGAATTTGGTGCCATGCACTTTCACTGGCTGTTGTCATATCGATCCTGGGAGCGGGATCTAAGCCATAAGAAGTTAAATAATGTTGAGGTTAGTGTACTGTATATTTACTTGCAAAAAAAGCCAAGTTTACATTTATTCAACTCTATATTTATATTTTTGCAGAAGAACTAAGGAGCCCATGAGCTCACCTCTCTCTCTCTCTCTCTCACACACACACACGTTTCCTTTTGTTTTTGGGATTCCGAGTGGCGCAGCGGTCTAAGGCACTGCATTTCAGTGCAAGAGGCATCACTACAGTCCCTGGTTCGATTCCAGGCTGTATCACATCTTGCTTTGATTCGGAGTCCCACAGGGCGGTGCATAATTGGCCCAGCATCTTCCAAGTTTGGCCGGGGTTGGCTGTCATTGTATATAAGAATTTGTTCTTAGCTGACTTAGTGTGCCCTAGATAAAAATAAATAACATAAACAAATGTGTATTGCTCTGACCTCACATCATGAGGTCAGCTATGCTTAACAGCACCTCTCATCTATTGTTCTCCTCAGTCCTCACCGCCCTCTGTCTCTATTATCCACTCCTCTTCCTGTCGTTCCCTCACGACCCCCCTCTCTGTCGTTCCCTGTCCATCGCACATTCTCCCTCTCTCCCACCCTATCCACCCCCCCCCCTCTGCCTCTCCACCACCTCTCTTTCTACACCCCTCTGCCCTCTCTCTCCCACTACAACGCTCCTCCCCCCTCTCTCTCCTGATATGTGATTGCCTTAGGGTGGAACTGATGGAACATACCAACCACATTAGACCAAAGGAAGAGGGAAGGGACAGAAAGGAAGGAAAGATGTTTTGTTTCCATCTTGACACATTTTAAAGCCTGTGTTCTCTACTACAGCAGTGTTTCTCAAAGTAATCGTCAGGAACTCCCAGTCGTTTCACATATGTAACTGTTAACTTCCACCACTAGCACCTGATTCAGCTAATTTAGGGCTCGCTGATTAGCTCATTCACTGAATCAGGCTATGGAATTAAACAGTTATGGGTTTGCGGTTCATGAGAACAAGTTTGTTGAGAAACAATGATACACAGTTGAAGTCGGAAGTTTACATACGCTTAGGTTGCAGTCATTAAAACTCGTTTTTCAACCACTCCACAAATTTCTTGTTGACATACTATAGTTTTGGCAAGTCTGTTCAGACAACTACTTTGTGCATGACACAAGTCATTTTCCAACAATTGTTTACAGACAGATTATTTCACTGTTTACATATACTAAATTCACTGTGCCTTTAAACAGCTTGGAAAAATCCAGAACATTATGTCATGGCTTTAGAAGCTTCTGATAAGCTAATTGACATCATTTGAGTCAATTGGAGGTGTACCTGTGGATGTATTTCAAAGCCTACCTTCAAACTCAGTGCCTCTTTTGCTTGACATCATGGGAAAATCAAAAGAAATCAGCCCAAAAAATTGTAGAGTCTGGTTCTTCCTTGGGAGAAATTTCCAAACACCTGAAGGTACCACGTTCATCTGTACCAACAATAGTACGCAGGTATAAACACCATGGGACCACACAGATGTCATACCACTCAGGAAGGAGACACGTTCTGTTTCTTAGAGATAAACGCACTTTGGTGCGAAAAGTGCAAATCAATCCCAGAACAACAGCAAAGGACCTTGTGAAGATGCTGGAGGAAACCGGTACAAAAGTATCTATATCCACAGTAAAACGAGTCCTATATCGACATAACCTGAAAGGCTGCTCAGCAAGGAAGAAGCCACCGCTCCAAAACCACCATAAAAAAGCCTGACTACGGTTTACAGCTGCACATGGAGACAAAGACCGTACCTTTTAGAGAAATGTCCTCTGGTCTGATGAAACAAAAATAGAACTGTTTGTCCATAATGACCATCGTTATGTTTGGAGGAAAAAGGGGGTGGCTTGCAAGCCAAAGAACACCATCCCAACCATGAAGCACGGGGGTGGCAGCATCAAACATGGGGGTGCTTTGCTGCAGGAGGGACTGGTGCACTTCACAAAATAGATGGCATCATGAGGTAGGAAAATTATGTGGATACATTGAAGCAACATCTCAAGACATCAGTCTTGTTAAAGCTTTGTCGCAAATGGTTGAGGATGGTGTAGAATGTGACTCGTTCTGCCAGTCACATTCTGTTAAGTTAATTGTCCCCAAAGCAGACACATTCCTGAATTGCTCCTCTTTTCAGTTCGCTGCAGCTAGCAACTGAAACAAGTTGCAAAAAAACTTTTTTCTCCATCTCTTCATTTCATTTAAAGACTCAATCATGGACACACTTACTGACAGTTGTGGCTGCTTCGTGTGATGTATTGTTGTCTATACCTTCTTGCCCTTTGTGCTGTTGTCTGTGCCCAATAATGTTTGTACCATGTTTCGTGCTGCTACCATGTTGCTGCCATGTTGTGTTGCTACCATGCTGTGTTTTCATGTGTTGCTGCCATGCTATGTTGTCGTTTTAGGTGTCTCTTTATGTAGTGTTGTAGTGTCTCCCTTGTTGTGTTTTGTCCTATATTTTTATTTAATTGTTTATTTTTAATCATAGCCCCTGTCCCTGCAGGAGACCTTTTGCCTTCTGGTAGGCTGTCATTGAAAATAAATAAAAATCTTAACTGACTTGCCTAGTTAAATAAATAAAATCTATCTTTATAGGGCTATATTCAATAGAGCAGGGATTTATACGTTTTGTTCTATGATATAATCAGTCTGTTAACATGACCTTGATGAATATTATGAGAATTCAACAAAAAAAATACCTTAGCTGATGAAGATTATCTCATAGAACAAATCGTATAAAATCTCATAAACATGTGTTTACCACAGACCTTATTTTCAGAGTTTATTCAAAGCCCTTCAAAAACGCCATTCATTTCCCCCATATTCTTTGTCAACGAACCATGGCGGAGGTAGTGCCTTCAAAAAGACCATTACTATTTCTCTCTATAAAAAGCATTACCATTAGATTATTCTCAAATATGTATAATATACGATAGGCCTAAACAAAACGTAATCGCCAGTGGGAATCTGATTAACGATCGTTACAGAACCGAAGTCACCGTGGAGGCAGGGGTGACGTCTCTGTCGATGACTCCTATAATGATCAGCTACTCTGGTCTAGGTGGCGAGAAGTCAGCCGGGAGCGAGCCTTGTGGAGGGTGTGTGAAAAATGCCTTTCTCCCGTCAGAGAAACCAGACCCGTGATCTCTTGAATTTATTATAGCTGGTTTGCCATTGTGCAATAGTCAGGGAGGTATGCAATCCAGTTTCTAGGCGAACACGGCCACTCAGAGCAAGGACTAACAACACAGCGATTCGTCTCAGTTTTGTGCATGGTTACATTCCGAGTAGTGACGATCGGTTCTAGGCGGATCAAGTAGTGAGTGATACGAATCTTTTTTTGAGTTGCATTGGAATACGCTGCCAGCTACAGTTTTGAAAGGGAAACGATTCGCCACAATTGCAGACATGGGCGCTACAACTTGAAGATAGACTAGGCAAACTGTTGCGGATACAAGGAAAAATAACGAACATAGCCTAATTTTCTTGTTACCCACCGACATTTTATTGGAGCTATCTAGCAGCTGAAGAATACGGAATCAAATACACAATTCTAACCACGGGTAGAGTCAAAGGTAAGCCCCCAGCATAAAACCAGATGGCTAGGCTAGCATTGTTGAATAGGCTAATTTAGCCACTAGCTTAAGCTATTTGCTAATATATCCCATCCTAAATATGCAGTCAAAAGGTTGTATAATGTTAGAGCAGTGTGAATTTCGGTTGGTTTTTACAAGCGCTCAGTACACGTTACACATCTAACTATAAATTGTTTAGTAATGCCTTGTTACCTAACGTTACCTACCGTTCATTATTCAAGTTGAGCAACACAAGTTAGGAAAAAGTCGGTGGTTTATTCGCTAAGTTTGTATTAAAAGTATGAATTTCAGCACCCCACGGAAGGACCGCTGTTGTACAGGACAAAGATAGGTACAGGTAACCGTAATAAAAATGACATTTTTCAAAAGTATCGACTGAATGGTGACCCAATGTTGCTGCAAATAAATCTTGCGACCAATTATCAAAACTCAACTCCGCCTCGATATGAGAACAGAGTTGAACGTTCCTCGGCTAACAAGGCATACGCTAATTTAGCTACAAAGTAGCTAGCCTAATTCCGCCGTTGAGTCCGTTTCTCGCATGGGGAAATAAATGACAGGAAGATAGAGGCTGGTTGTAGGCCTAAACAAACCGTGTTGCAACACCTCTGGGCAGCCTCCAGATAAAGGAATTGCAAGGTGAAACAAAATGTCTTCCATTGTTACTTCAAGCCGAGCAGCACGTTTAACATGGTGGCTACAATGTAGCATTGACTGCTTTGGAATTCTCTGACATCTGTAACGTTAAGCGACGTACGCTTTCAGTAGAAACATGTCTGTGCATTAACTACGTTGTATCTGTGCAAAGTGTAACCACAGTAGGCGAGGTCGATGTTTTTCAGCTGTGTGTGGATTAGGTTGAATGTTTTCGTATTAGGCTACAACAAATAAACTGTCAGTGTGTATCTTGTGATCCATCTCTTGTCATGATGAGATCTGAGATGCTAAGTAGCCTAGCGCCAAAAAGCTTCACCCATCATGAGAATAGTAGTAATTTAGCTCCTTTAAAAAATTGTTTTTAACGCAGTCAAATAATATTATTAATGAGGAATTTGTATATGTAAATGGTGGTGTTTGCACACTTATACCCAGACCTACAAGTATAACGATACACCAATAACAACACTCAGGAAATGGTTTAACATCAGTTGTATCCTGTGGACCAGGGGATCTTCCTACTCGTAGGACCAAACTAGACTAAGATTTGAAAACAGACTCAATTGGAGTGAGTCAGACAAGACAACCATCTGAATGACCGGTCAGCACCATCCCAGGGACCAGTGCTGGTTCAGAGACTGAGGGGTTGAGGGGTGCTGCTCCAAGTGATTTGGGGTCCAGCTGCAGCTAGGTGAGGCAGCTGGCTATCAGAGGTTAACGGTGAGACTAGGTGACAACAGATGGCATGGGTGCCTATCAGCTGACCTGCTAGATGGAGTTCAACCCGGAGGTGGATGAGATTAGGCATATTCCATATACACACATTCTGTACAGGGCTGTGTGGAATATCAGATCTTTACAATGCCTGCATAAGTGTTGAACTCAGGAACCACGTCAATATGATACAATGATTTTGTAATCTGTAGGCCTGTGCTGAATTGCACTGTATACTGTATACCTTTCTGCTCAATGCTAGACTTGGACTGAAATAAGTGCATGCTCATGGGTGCTGACACTGTTTATATTTAGGTGCAGGAACTCCAGAATATCTATGAGATAATATTATATAACCAAAAATGGGCAAGTGCCTTTCAGACCTTAAAACCTTTTGTGACTAGGGGGCAGTATTTTCATTTTTGGAAAAATAATGTTCCTGTAGTAAACAGGATATTTTGTCAGGACAAGATGCTAGAATATGCATATAATTGACAGCTTAGGATAGAAAACACTCTAAAGTTTCCAAAACTGTAAAAATATTGTCTGTGAGTATAACAGAACTGATGTTGCAGGCGAAAGCCTGAGAAAAATCCAATCCGGAAGTGCCTCATATTTTGAAAGCGCTGCGTTCCAATGCGTCCCTATTGAGCTGTGAATGGCCTATCAACCAGATTACTCTTTCGCGTATTCCCGAAGGTGTCTACAGCATTGTGACATAGTTTTACGCATTTATGTTGAAGAATACCCGTAAGCGGCTACATTGCGCAAGTGGTCACCCGATGGCTCCCAGAGTGACTCTCGCGTAAAATACAGAGGTAGCCATTATTCCAATCGGTCCTACTGAAAAACGAATTGTCCCGGTGGATATATTATCGAATAGATATTTGAAAAACACCTTGAGGATTGATTATAAACAACGTTTGCCATGTTTCTGTCGATATTATGGAGCTAATTTGGAATATTTTTCGGCGTTTTCTTGACTGCAATTTCCGGGCGATTTCTCAGCCAAACGGAGCTATTTGGGCCTACAAAAATAATATTTTTGGAAAAAAGGAACATTTGCTATCTAACTGGGAGTCTTGTGAGTGAAAACATCCGAAGCTCATCAAAGGTAAACAATTTAATTTGATTGCTTTTCTGATTTCCGTGACCAAGTTACCTGCTGCTAGCTGGACAAAATGCTATGCTAGGCTATCGATAAACTTACACAAATGCTTGTCTAGCTTTGGCTGTAAATGACAGGGGGATTAATAAAAGGCTAAGCTGTGTCTCAATATATTTAATTTGTGATTTTCATGAATAGGAATATTTTCGAAGAATATTTATGTCGTTGCGTTATGCTAATTAGTGTCAGTCGATGATTACGCTCCCGCATGTGGGATGGGGAGTCACTACTCATTCATTTTATACAATAATTAGATGCAAATCTCATAACGGAGACTCTTGTATAAACAGAGTTATGGTAATGTGGCTGTGTTGTCTCTCATGCGGTCACAAACATTAGACAAATTGGACCGGTCGTAGCTGGATTCTCCACCGACCGTTTACACATTCTCCAAAACATGGATATTGTTCAGTTTTCAAATTTTGTGAGGTAGAAGAAGTTCCTTTGTTCTACTGTGAACCCTCTCTCTATACTGCTTGGCCCGGGGGGAAGAGAGTCTCCTCCATGAATTTACGACCTAAGATAACAGAGCCTGGGTGTAGGGGGAAGAGAGAGGTGGCGAGAGAGAGTTGGTGCTTGCTACATCCAAAGAGGGCCACGTCATGTCAGTAGCATAGGCCTAACTGTCACAAAGTTACCATGATGAGATGATGGGTCTACATGTATTGTGAACTGCGCTCCATACTGAGATGGGCTGTCTGTCCCCACCCTGAGCTTTGATGATTCATCACTTAGAGAGAAGGAAGAAGAAAAGCTACATTTAAACATTGCTTACAATAACAGTGCCATTCCATTTGACCTCATGCTGTTCATATAATTTATTCGAATTTACCGATTTCTCAGTTATTTATCCTGGGAAGGGAGTGGTTTTGGGTGGTAAATCTCGCTAACCAGGTTCCTGACATTGTGTTCTGAGGTCATTTCTGATTGCCCTTCCACCGGCTGCATACCCTTAGATACGTAATGACATTAAGATACCCAATTTAAATTCTCCCGACGAGTGAATGAATTGTGTATTGAGGACTTGCTAGTAGCTCTACTCACACTGAGTGACATAGACAGGATATTATAAATATTCAAACCTGTGTGTGTGTGCGGCTCGGTCAGTGAGTCAGAAATGTGGGTGGGACTCCCTCTCTGACACGTAGCTGTTCTGTCTCCATGCAAAACCCCCTCAGAAAGAGTGACACAGCTGATGGAGGCACACACGTTGTCTATGTAAGAGGGAAAACGAGGCAGTGGTTGGACAGTCAGGTGGTGTTTTGGTCTGGGAGAGATGGTAGTGTGAGGAGAGGGGGAAGGAGAGTGAACAGAGTGTTCTGTTCATCACAGTGCTGGAACAATCTGAGCTACTATTCCCTCACAAGCGCACACTGACACAAGGTTGGGGGGGGGGGGGGGGGGGGCAATTCCATGGTAACGGAATTGCTCTGAGACTCCGATTCTTTTTACTTAAAATGTGTGCCAAACATTGATTTAAAAGTTTATCAAACATACAACTCTATGCAGAAGTACACTTACATTTTTTAAACTTGAAAACGTTAAACATTTGCTAACTAACACATATCTACAGTACTACATGTGTGTGTGTGTGCGCGCATGTCTGTGCCAATGTTTGTGTTGCTTCACAGTCCCTGCTATTCCATAAGGTGTGTTTTTTTTCTGGTTTTTAAAAATCTAATTTTACTGCTTGCGTCAGTTGCTTATTCTGGAATAGAGTTCCATGTAGTCATGGCTCTAGTACTGTGTGCCTCCCATAGTCTGTTCGGGACTTGGGGACTGTGAAGAGACCTCTTGTGGCATGTCTTGTGGGGTATGCATGGGTGTCCGAGCCTTGTTCCAGTAGTTTAGCCAGACCGCTCGGTGCATTCAACATGTCAATACCTCTCATAAAAGTAGTGATGAAGTCAATCTCTCCTCCACTTTCAGCCAGGAGAAATGTACATGCATATTATTAATATTAGCTCTCTGTGTACGTCAGCTGTGCTGCCGTTCTGAGCCAATTGCAATTTTCCTAAGTCCTTTTTTGTGGCACCTGACCACACGACTGAACAGTAGTCAAGGTGCGACAACTAGGGCCTGTAGGACCTGCCTTGTTGATAGTGTTGTTAAGAAGGCAGAGCATTGCTTTATTACAGACAGACTTCTCCCCATCTTAGCTACTACAGCATCAATATGTTTTGACCGTAACACTTTACAATCTAGTGTTACTCCAAGCAGTTTAGTCATCTCAACTTGATCAATTTCCACATTATTTATTACAATATTTAGTTGAGGTTTAGGGTTTAGTGAGTGTTTTGTTTCAAATACATTGCTTTTGGTTTTAGAAATATTTATGGCTGACTTGTTCCTTGCCACCCACTAACTGCAGCTCTTTGTTGAGTGTTGCAGTCTTTTCAGTCACTATAGTAGCTGACGTGTATAGTGTTGAGTCATCCGCATACATAGACACTCTGACTTTACTCAGTCAGTGGGATGTCGTTAGTAAAAAGCAAGGGGTCTAACAGCTACCCTGGGGAATTCCTGATTCTAACTGGATTATATTTGATAGACTTCCATTAAAGAACACCCTCTGTGTTATTTTACCAGGTAAGTTGACTGAGAACACATTCTCATTTGCAGCAACAACCTGGGGAATAGTTACAGGGGAGAGGAGGGGGATTAATGAGCCAATTGTAAACTGGGGATTATTAGGTGACCATGACAGTTTGAGGGCCAGATTGGGAATTTAGCCAGGACACTGGGGTTTCCACTCTTACGATAAGTGCCATGGGATCTTTAATGACCTCAGAGAGTCAAGACACCCATTTAACGTCCCATCCGAAAGACAGCACCCTACACAGGGCAGTGTCTTCAATCGCTGCCCTGGGGCATTGGGATAATTATAATTTTTTTTGACCAGAGGAAAGAGTGCCTCCTACTGGCCCACCAACACCACTTCCAGCAGCATCTGGTCTCCCATCCAGGAACTGACCAGGACCAACCCTGCTTAGCTTCAGAAGCAAGCCAGCAGTGGTATGCAGGGTGGTATGCTGCTGGTTAGACATGTAACTCTTTATCCACAGGGGGGGGGTAAAGCCATAACACACGTTTTTCCAGCAGCAGACTATGATCAATAATGTCAAAGCCACACTGAAGTCTAACAGTATGTTTTACTGGTATTATGTGACTTGCAGTCATATTCGGGTCCCGATTGGTCAAGAAACTTATTTGACACGTCACATTGTGTTATTTAATGTGTTTCTTTGTTGACATGCAAAGACCCAAACGGCGTTCCAAAGAAATCCTGGTTGAGAATGAAACGACTGAACAAATGAACAACGAAACAGCAGCGCAAGTTAGTGAAAGCAATAGGTTTTGATTATGTTTTACTGGTAGTGTGTGTTCATAATTTGTTCATAAGTCGGTTATGAACAAATTCTTATTTACAATGAAGTCCCCGACAACGCTGGGCCAATTGTGCGCCGCCCTATAGGACTCCCAATCACGTCTGGATGTGATACAGCCTGGATTAGAACCAGGGACTGTAATGACACCTCTTGCACTGAGATGCAGTGCCTTAGACCGCTGCGCCCGTGTGTGTGCGTTAACTATTCAATTGTACTTGAATGCTTAAAAGGCCACAAAAATGTCCAATATCGGTTATCGGTAGCGTTTGAAAATATAGGGTATCATTATAAATGTTGATGAACATTTAAGTGTTATGCATGGAACATTAGAAAAACATCTCCTTGACGTAACCGCTGTGTCAGAAAAAAAAAACTTTATCTGCATAATCTGAGTATGGCGCTCAGAGCCCAAACCAGCCAAAATAAATATCTGCCATGTTGCGCAGTCAACATTAGTCAAAAATAGCATCATAAATATTCACTTACCTTTGATCTTCATCAGAATGCACTCACAGGAATCGCAGTTCCACAAATGTTTGTTTTGTTTCGATTATGTCCATAATTTATGTCCATATAGCTTATTTTGTTAGGGCGTTTCGTAAACAAATCCAAACGCGCGTTCAGATCCGACGAAAAGTTACAAAAGTTATATTACAGGTCGAAGAAACTTGTCAAACTAAGTATAGAATGAGTCTTTAGGATGTTTTTATCATAAATGTTCAATAATGTTCCAACCGGAGAATTCCATTGTCTGGAGAAAAGCAATGTAACGAGAGATACCTCTCATAACGCGCGTGACTGAGAACGAGGTTGCTGCCAGACCCCTTAGTCAAACAGCTCTCATCCGGCCCCCCTTCAATGTCGGAGCCTGAAACGTTCTAAAGACGGTTGACATCTAGTGAAAGCCTAAGGAAGTGGAAAATAACCCATATACCACTGTGAATTCGATAGGGGCTGAGTTAAAAAAACGACATACCTCAGATTTCCCACTTCCTGTTAGCTTCTGGGCCTGAGTAGCAGGCAGTTTACTCTGGGCATCCAAGCTACTCATCCAAGCTACTCAATCCAAGCTATTCATCCAAGCTACTCAATACTGCCCCCCCAGCCATAAGAAGTTAAACACTGTTTCCCATGCTTGTTCAATTAACCATAAACAATTAATGAACATGCACCTGTGGAACGGTCATTAAGACACAAACAGCTTACAGACGGTAGGCAATTAAGGTCAATTTTGAAAACTTAGGACACTAAAGAGGGCTTTCTACTGACTCTGAAAAACACCCAAAGAAAGATGCCCAGGGTCCCTGCTCATCTGCGTGAACGTGCCTTAGTCATGCTTTCAAGGAGGCATGAGGGCTGCAGATGTGGCCAGGCCAATAAATTGCAATGTCTTTACATTGAGATGCCTAAAACAGCACTACGGGGAGACGGGACGGACAGCTGATCATTCTCGCAGTGGCAGACCACATGTAACAACACCTGCACAGGATCAGTACATCCGAACATCACACCTGCAGGACAGGTACAGGATGGCAATAACAACTGCCCGAGTTACACCAGGAACGCACAATCCCTCCATCAGTGCTCAGATTGTCCACAATAGGCTGAGTGGCTGGACCCTAACCCTCACCAGACATCTCTGGCAACAACGTCACCTATGAGCACAAACCCCCTGTCACTGAACCAGACAGGACTGGCAAAAAGTGCTTTTCACTGACGAGTTGTGGTTTTGTCTCACCAGGGGTGATGGTCGGATTCGTGTTTATCGTTGAAGGAATTAGCGTTACACCGAGGCCTGTACTCTGGAGCGGGATCGATTTGGTGTTGGAGGGTCCGTCATGGTCTGGGTCGGTGTGTCACAGCATCATCGGACTGAGCTTGTTGTCATTGCAGGCAATTTCAACGCTGTGCGTTACAGGGAAGACATCCTCCTCCCTCATGTGGTACCCTTCCTGCAGGCTCATTCTGACATGACTTTCCAGCATGACAATGCCACCAGCCACACTGCTCGTTCTGTGCATGATTTCCTGCAAGACAGGAATGTCAGTGTTCTGCCATGGCCAGCGAAGAGCCCGGATATCAATCCCATTGAGCACGTCTGGGACCTGTTGGATCGTCTGGGACCTGTCTGGTTTAACACTTTTTGGGGGGGGGGTACCACATGATTCCATATGTGTCATTTCATAGTATTGATGTCTTCACTATTGTTCTACAATGTAGAAAATAGTAAAAATAAAGAAACTCTTGAATGTGTCAACTTTTGTGTGTATAGATATAGATATAAACAACCTCCCTGACCACTCTGTTGCGTCTGCATGGTCGCAAAGCACACTGTTGCCTCGTTTTGTATCACATTCGATGTGTGATAACTAGGGGGACAAAAATGCAAAATCAGAATGTGGGGGATCGGGCTTTTAGTAGTTAGCCTTTTTCGTAGTGGACACATTGTTTGCAGAGCAACAACCTCGGCTACACTTGTGAGAAACAAGTTTTGGTTTATTTCATTCCATTTACAAGTTGTCAATTTATTTGTTTTGTTTTGAGCGCTCCTGTCGATGTTGATTAAGGAGGCTACCTGGCCTGCACGCAAATGTAGGCTTTTATAAATGTGCCCATTTGATGGTGATCTGATAGTATTGTATTTCTGATTTTCTTAACTCACCACCGAAAATGAGAATAATAAATGTTTTCTTCACCTCAAATAGCAAGTAAATTAACTCTGTTTTTACATCCATTGAATGACAATAGTTCCTCAATGTAGCCTATTAGAAACATGTTTTAGAGCTCTCTCCCTTTCAATAACCACTCCATTTGAAAGGGGGAAAAATGACATGCTCTGATCTGGTGGAAATGTCATAAAATAGCGCCACTCATCCCTCGCTCAAATACAGCTGTGTCTGTATGGAGCACAGTGGTGCAGAAAACTGAGGGTCCACAATATTTTATACAATGTTGCAAGTTTGTTAGCATAAACTGGCTGGACCAAATTGATAGTTTCATTTTCTTTGCAGACAGGCCATGCGTAGCCAATGTGATTTGTTTTATCAGGATATTTTCTACCTGCAGGCTGCAATGTCTTTGTTTGATTTGTAGGCTATTTGACATAGTTGGCAATAGAAGCTACTTTTAGATTTGTATAACCTGAATGCATTCAACCGAAATGTCTTCCGCATTTAATAACCCAGCCCCGCTGAATCAGAGGTGCGGGGTGCTGCCTTATTCCACACCCACGTTACTGTCCCAAAGCTCTACCTGCCGCCACTTTAGCCTGTCAATTAGCGGAGTGTCGTAAAAAACACAACTATGGACTTTTCCCTCATAGGAGTTTACTCTTGAGATTAAACGTAATTTACTGCGAAACAGAGAGCGGGATGGAGAGGGTGATTGTGTTGAAAGCCTGTGATCTCTCGGCAGTTAACGAGCTGTATGTGTGTCAGGGTTTCTATGAGGAAAATGTTGCGCCAGACACACGCAACGTGTGCATTCAACGAATTCTGTTGCGCAATTTTAGAGATTAGAATATCTGTCCACGTTTACTTTTCCTCAGCCAACAAGAGTAAGGAACAGCAAAATCACTAGCCGATGTCAATGTCGGTCTACCATCCCCCATAGTAGAAACGTGTATATATTATATTAGTTAGCTTGCCGTTCTGTGCGAGGAAGAAATAACCTATTCAAACAAACTCTGGACAGTTGTGGGACAATAGAGCCCATATTCATACGCTAAGTAAAACTAAACAAAAACGGAAGAAGCAATGAGGCTCATGCAACAGATCAGAACATATAGCTTAAAATGTTGATACACTATTATTTATTCACATTATAAGCGCAGCGGTGTGCACAAGTGTTGGCACAAGGCAGTAAATTGGCTACGCATAAATGTTAGTTCCATAATGCAATTAGCGGGAAAACTTTGTCAAAAGCGCACGGCACCATGCGAGTTGTTTCATGAGACTGAGATTAAAATATCTGTTTAGAAATTTGGATAAAGGGGAGCTCTACAGGTGCGACAACTAGCATGGGTTTCTAATAGGACTAGGATTGTGCCTTTGGCTACTGGACAATGGAAGTTGATTTGAAAACCAATAGAACATGAGAGAAATAGGCTATACTGGTTTCAATGGCATTCTCCAGCCTATAAAATAATTTCCTTCACGTTTGGTTGTATTTTGTCTAGGCTACTTTGAAGCAAGGTAAGCCATGCCTCAAAACCATCAGTGTTAACACACGATTGCATTTAGAGTTGTTGCGCAATGAAGGGGCTAATAAAAGCCCGTTTCGTTCTCCAGCAGTGAACAAACCGTAGCAGCAGCTCTCGCGCTACATCGACTGGTATTTCAATCAATTAATAGGCAAAAATCTATTTTTTGCAATGGGATTTATTTTCTTCTCCCTGGCGATGGTCGGTGGCAAAAGCCGGCTATTACGTGCCGGCTATTACGTGTCGGCTATTACGTGACGGCTATTACGTGTGTAGCTTCATTTGCTGTTCTCTTGAATTCCTGTAGAAATCAAAGAGCTAAATTTAGACCCTGCTGCCTGCCCCTCCCTTCTATGAGAACCATTATGCCAGGCAGTAATAGGCTAACTCTTTCGCTCTTTCACACACAGACCAACAGACAGACCGAGATACACACAGAGCAGAAGCTAAAGGGGAGAGGAAGGTAAGCGTGTGTGTGTGGCTATGATGGTGGTGAAGTCACTGCTTCAGTTCAATGAGTCGATTCGATTAGCTTTATTTACATGATATTGATAATACATGGCATAATGAATAATTGCACGATTAAAATAATAAGAACACAATACAACATACCGTTTCAATACTTCTCTCTCTCTCAGGCTGCCTGTCAGGGTCTCGTTGACCCCCCCGTTCCTCCGATGAACCCCCTCAACTCCATGAAACCCGGTCTGCCTCCCACTCCGCACAGGTACACACACACACACTCTGAATGACTCCGAGAGGAAGTGCTGAGTGCATTGTCCTCAGACAAATCGTTAGTTGTCTTCTGGTTGGCTTTCACCTCTCCCGCTATTAGCTGGGCTCTGGACTCAATGGCTGCTGCTGGTGCTGGAACGCTGGTTTCCTGTACCAGCGAGATTATGTCCTGTGATTTCAGTTGAGGGAGTGGAGGGTAACCTCAGCCCCCCCCCCCACACACACACGTACACACTCAGGAGCCTCCTCTTGTTAGCAGGGATACCCTCACCAGTTTCTACGTACTATTAGCTCGGCTCTGGAACTCAATGGCTGCTGCTGGTGCTGGAGCGAGATTACGTCCTGTGATTTCAGTTGAGGGAGTGGAGGGTAACCTCAGCCCCCCCCCACACACACACACGTACACACTCAGGAGCCTCCTCTTGTTAGCAGGGATACCCTTACCAGTTTCTACGTACTATTAGCTGGGCTCTGGAACTCAATGGCTGCTGCTGGTGCTGGAGCGAGATTACGTCCTGTGATTTCAGTTGAGGGAGTGGAGGGTAACCTCAGCCCCCCCCCACACACACACGTACACACTCAGGGGCCTCCTCTTGTCAGCAGGGATACCCTTACCAGTTTCTACGTGACTGCTTTGTTGTTGTTAAGGAAATGTTGTGTAGTGCCTCTTGTGTAGTGCCTCGTGTAGTGCCTCTTGAGGATGTGATGTGCTGTCATTCAACACTTACAAAGACTCCCACTAGTTTTCCTCTTCAACAAACAAATAGTCTAATGCAGGGGTTCCTAAAGTTTTTCACTCAGGCCTCGCTTCCAGCACTGTTCATGACACAAACTGTTCACACCCATCTTGTTGCATGTGTTTAAGCTTACTTCCTGCAACACACATTTTGTCAGGAGGTGCAGATAAAATGTTGCAGATTTAAAGCAAATTTTCTTGCAATTCTATATATTTTGCATTGTCTAATGTGTATTCATGTGTTGAGTGACTAACATTACAGCAAAATATATGGGCTAAAAAAACATTAACTGACATGGGCTAGTTGATTTTGACATTTTCTGACAAGTTATAAATAACTCTAAGGTCTGCTATGACTAACACGATGAGGATTATACTCGTGTTTTCTACTAAAACCACTTTCAAGAGAAAGTTGAAATCTGGACTAAGTTTGTTCTGTCTGCACTAATCTGAAAATAACTGTATAGGTGAGAGTACTATGGTATGTATACGTCCACCTACCAGGTATTTGTTCTGTCTGCACTAATCTGAAAATAACTGTATAGGTGAGAGTACTATGGTATGTATACGTCCACCTACCAGGTATTTGTTCTGTCTGCACTAATCTGAAAATAACTGTATAGGTGAGAGTACTATGGTATGTATACGTCCACCTACCAGGTATTTGTTCTGTCTGCACTAATCTGAAAATAACTGTATAGGTGAGAGTACTATGGTATGTATACGTCCACCTACCAGGTATTTGCTTCCCCTGTCCAGTGTCTGTATGTATCAAGCGTCTCAGAGTATTGAGTGCTGATCTAGGATCAGCCCCACCCCCCATGTTATTCATTTTGATTTAAAATGCAAAACTGATCCTAAATCAGCACCCGGATTCTGACATGCTTGAAGCACAAGGCCCGGGTCTTTCACGATCAGTGCAGATGGAGAGGAAGCCACATTCACTATTGCAATGCACATTACTGCTGTACATGAATCCATCCCATAATGCCTTTGCTTCCTGGCTCTATCTTCCTTAGTGACGGTAACTTCCTGTATGACTCTGCCTCCTGGCAACAAGGCACCAATCAACAGCCAGGAGCACTCTCCGTGGTAACTACTGTCTGGGGCGTGACCAATCCCTCGCACAGCCAGGTAACAACCAGTCAATCATGGCTCTCATCCTTCCTTTCTCTCACCCATCCTTCATAACTGTCTCTAATCCATCATTCTATCATCCCCTCCTTTCAACCAGTCCATCTATTTATTTAACCTTAATTTATCAAGGAGAGCAAATATCTTTTGCCACGTGTAGGTTGCCTACATAGCAGCTGTGCACCAAAACTCACAAGGCCTGAATGAAGTGTATAACTATCAGAATCCACATCAATGGTTATTGCAATATATGACATGACATTCATTAATTGTTTAATATGTAAAGCAGACAGTCTGGGATGTCACATGGCCTTTTTCTTCTTCTCTAACACTTTGCTGTTTCCACTACCTCACTTTCTGTGTTTCCCCGTCTAGGTGTTTGGAGCGCCCATGGGTCCGGGCGGGAACTCTGGAGGTCACATGATGCAGAGCAGCAGTGGAGGTGGGGGGATGAGTCCCGGTATGAGCCACCAGTACCAGAGCTACGGTGATAAGGGCTACGGACAACCAGGCCTTTACGGCCGCCCCAACACCGCCTATAACCAAGCACCGCCATACGGACAGAGGTAAACATCTTTTGACTTGTTTTTGTGGTTCACCAGGGTCTTGTTTATTGGGCACCAAACAGAGTGAAATGTAGACGTACTACCTGGGAAGTGTTCGCTAGGCACGAAATGGTAGAAAATTGACTGAAAGAGGGTCAGACTACTTGAACATACAGTTGAAGTCAGAAGTTTACATACACCTTAGCCAAATACATTTAAACTCCGTTTTTCACATTTCCTGACATTTAATCAGAGTAAAAATTCCCTGTCTTAGGTCAGTTAGGATCACCACTTTATTTTAAGAATGTGAAATGTCAGAATAATAGTAGAGTGATTTATTTCAGCTTTTATTTCTTTCATCACATTCCAAGTGGGTCAGAAGTTTACATACACTCAATTAGTGTTTGGTAGCATTGCCATTAAATAGTTTAACTTGGGTCAAACATTTCGGGTAGCCTTCCACAAGCTTCCCACAATAAGTTCCTCCTGACAGAGCTGGTGTAACTGAGTCAGGTTTGTAGGCCTCCTTGTTCGCACATGCTTTTTCAGTTCTGCCAAAAAATGTTCTATAGGATTGAGGTCAGAGCTTTGTGATAGCCACTCCATTACCTTGACTTTGTTGTCCTTAAGCCACAACTTTGGAAGTATGCTTGGGTCATTGTCCATTTGGAAGTCCCATTTGCAAGCAAGCTATAACTTCTAACTGATGTCTT
Source organism: Oncorhynchus kisutch (assembly GCF_002021735.2). NCBI lineage: Eukaryota > Metazoa > Chordata > Actinopteri > Salmoniformes > Salmonidae > Oncorhynchus > Oncorhynchus kisutch. Next base: position 4,535,200 of record NC_034202.2, read on the forward strand.
GAGATGTTGCTTCAATATATCCACACAATTGTCCTCCTCATGATGCCATTTATTTTATGAAGTGCACCAGTCCCTCCTGCAGCAAAGCACCCCCACAACATGATGCTGCCACCCACGTGCTTCACGGTTGGGATGGTATTCTTCGGCTTGCAAGTCTCCCCCTTTTGGCGGTTTTGGAGTAGTGGCTTATTCCTTGCTGAGCGGCCTTTCAGGTTATGTTGATCTAGGACTCGTTTTACTGTGGATATAGATACGTTTGTACCCGTTTCCTCCAGCATCTTCACAAGGTCCTTTGCTGTTGTTCTGGGATTGATTTGCACTTTTCGCACCAAAGTGTGTTCATCTCTAGGTGACAGAATGCGTCTCCTTCCTGAGCGGTATGACGGCTGCGTGGTCCCATGGTGTTTATACTTGCGTACTATTGTTGGTACAGATGAACGTGGTACCTTCAGGCATTTGGAGATTGCTCCCAAGGATGAACCAGACTTGTGGAGGTCTAAAATATTTTTCTGAAGTCTTGGCTGATTTCTTTTGATTTTCCCATGATGTCAAGCAAAGAGATTGGCCTTGAAATACATCCACAGGTACACCTCTGATTGACTCAAATGATGTCAATTAGCCTATCAGAAGCTTCTAAAGCAATGACATCATTTTCTGGAATTTTCCAAGCTGTTTAAAGGCACAGTCAACCTAGTGTATGTAAACTTCTGACACACTGGAATTGTGATACAGTGAATTATAAGTGAAATAATCTGTGTAAACAATTGTTGGAAAAATTACTTGTGTCATGCACATAGTAATGTCCTAACCGACTTGCCGAAACTATAGTTTGTTAACAAGAAATCTGTGGAGTGGTTGGAAAAACTAGTTTTAATGACTCCAACCTAAGTGTATGTAAACTTCCGACTTCAACTGTATATAAGAAACGCACATTTTTGTTTGCAAACAATTTTACTAAAGTTGTTCATTTTCATTGGCTGAATGAAAACAACCCAGGGCTCCATTCAGTCGGTCATGCACATGGGGATAATGTCAATTGCATTTAATTAATTCCTTACGTTCTCTCAATTTGCATCCTTTTCCAAAACCATTCGTTGAGAAGCTGAGGTCTTTCCCTTCTGACCCTCTCATCCAATGGGTTTGGAAAAGGAGGTGACGAGAGAGGACTCAAGGAAATGCCATTGTTTATAGTGCTTAACCTTGGGAGTGAGTTCCAAATAATTCTATCTCTCTGTCTGTGTATCTTAGTTACTCTAATAATGGTGGTGGCGGAGGAGGTATGGGCCAACGCCCTCCCTCTGACTTCACCCAGGCTGCTGCCGCCGCGGTTGCCGCTGCCGCAGCCACGGCGACCGCCACTGCTACGGCTACTGTTGCTGCCATCCAGGAGAAGCAGAACCAGGAACTGAACTATGGCCAGGTATGCGGCTAAGCCGCCTTGTGTGTGCGCATGCGTGTTATAGTTGGGACAATAAACCCCAAATTATCGACACGACCACAACATTTTGCTGATATCATTCACTAGCCCTGCCACACACACACACTTCAGACTCCAGAGACATGGCTTTGATTAGAGAGAGAACATAAGTCTTTTCTAGCAGACTGTTGACACGTCTCTGTCTCTAGGAAGAAACCACACTGTAAATCCTACAAGGAATCCTCTCCCTGCCACAGTTTTGTGTATCAGGGTTGGTGTCAATTCTAATTGAAGTCACATGATTTTCATGTAAAAATGCTAACACATTTCAAATAAATAGCTTCTCCTTTTCAGTTTGAGAATTAATTGAAAATATATGTGCTTTTTTCTATATTTGAATTGGAATTTCTGTTTACTTCCTGAATTAACTGACTTCAATTCGAACACCAATTCTGCCACTGGGTGTGTGTGCTCTGCATTTTTATAGCATCTAGCTTCTCTCTCCTCTCTTTCTCCTCCTCTTCTCTCTCTTTAGATGGGTGGAGGCCCCTCCTACAGTACCCAGTTCCTGTCCCACCAGGGCCCCCAGCAGGGTGGCCCCCGCGGCCCCCCGGGCATGAGCCCCAGTGGGATGGTCCAATCCCGGCCCGGGCAGCACCCCTCCATGGGGGGCATGGTATACCCTTCGCACCCCTCCCAGGGTCAGGGCCAGAGGATGCCCCAGCAACACCCAGGCTACCCAGGAGGCCAACAACAAGGGCTCAAACGCCCCTACCAATCAGAGGTACAAAGCTGGAAAACACATGGGTGTTTGCTAACACACTTCACATAAATTGTTTACTAGTTTCCACACACTCATCCCTTCCATCTCTCCTCCATCCCTCCCCCAGGGTTTCCCAGGGCAGCAGCAGTATGGTTCAGGGGGGATGTCTCCGTACCACAGTGGCCAGCCCCTCCAGTATCCCCCTGGCCCCCAGCAGCACCAGCCCCAGTCCCCCTCCTACCACCCCAGCCAGCGTATGCCCCCAATGGGGCAGTACCAGCAAGGTCCACCCAATCCTGCACAGTACTACAAGGTAAGCAGGGAGACCACACACACAAACACTAGTTAAAGGAGCAATCAGCAGTAGCTACATACTTTAAAAAATATGTTTTTTGGAAATGCCATGTAGCGGTACCCATTTGTTTCTTGAAGAACATAACTTCTAAATGCCCCACGGTCTTAGTTCAACTGTTGTACCCCATCAAAATATAAACTTGTTTTACTCCAATGTCTATAAACAAAGTAAATGTAAACAAACACTATATATCCTCAAAACTTGGTTAAAACTATCATTTTGATGTCATGGATGGTCAGTCCTTGCATCTATAGCGCTGTCTGTGAATTTGAGTGGTAACATTTCTCCAGCCCACAAAACGGGTCAAATGCTTTGTTATTGTTCCTACTGCTGATTGCAGCGTTAAGCTATGAATGTGTATTTCAAAGGATTATAGCCTTTTTAACACACTGCCAGTATGAACCCGGCTCCAAAGAGACTTCTCCCTGACATGTTTGTAGTGTAGAGACAGGATCTAGCATCAAATCTGACCAGGGCCTATATTCACAAAGCATCTCAGAATGGGAGTGCTGATCTAGGATCAGTTTTGCCTGTTAATGTGTGTGTGTGTGTGTGTGTGTGTGTGTGTGTGTGTGTTTTCAGCAGGAGCCTCAGTATAACGGGCAGCAGGGTAACATGCCAGCAGGAGCATCAGGAGGCTACAATGCCTTCACACAGGCTGCTGTCAATGCGGTAAGCCAACCTGGTGTGTGCCTTGGCAGTGTGGAGGAGATGGTGCTTTTTGTTTCCATGACATTGTCCAGGCTTCTGTATGACCTTTGTAATTTTGGGGTCCTTTGCAAATGTATTGTAATTTGTGGACCCAAATTAAGTACATTTATTAATTAAGCAATGGCCACACAGGGTTTTGTGTCCACAAATTACGGATTGATACAAATGTTGACATATAATGGACGGAGATGATTGTTCGTCAAACTATGTCTGCCCTCATGCCGAATGTAACATGTCCGAAAATGGTTAACTGGAGAAGTTTTGACGGACGAAAACCGACAATTGATTAATTCATGTACAATTTCATGTGTCCGTACGTCTTTGTGGCCCTAGCCTTATATATGTTTTTCTATGTTTCAAATTCTCCCTCCCTCTTTCAGCAGGGTAGCCTGGTGATGCCGGGGTACCCCAGTTCTCCTCTGGGTGGTAACCCCACCCCTCCCATGACTCCGGGCAGCATGCCCCCCTACCTCTCCCCCGGTGGGCCAGGACCAGACACCAAGCCCCCCTACCTCCCCCAAGGCCCCGACGTCAAGCCCAACATCAACTCCCTTCAGCCCCCCACTGGTGAGACCCACTTCAACACTCCTTTACTCTATTCAATCTGTATCGCTGAAGTGTTACAGGTTGTGCTGGAGAAATGTAAAGGTCATTTCCCCCCCGCTTGAGATGACATATGCAGCGTTTACCGTGAATGCAGTATCCACTAATGCGGGAACATTGCATTTCAATGGCGCTGTAACGCTGAACTTCCGCGATACGGATTGAATAGAGCCCTAACTCATTGGCTTGATGGAAATGTATATAGGGATCAGACCTGAGTCGTGTTCATTAGACAGCAAATGGAAGATTTTTTATATTTTTTGCATTCCCTAATGTAGAGGACCCTGGGCCGAATGCGTACTTTAAATACTCTCATCTCCCCTCCCCTCCAGGTAACCCTAGCGACGACCTGCGGCTGACCTTCCCGGTGCGCGACGGCGTGGTGCTTGAGCCGTTCCGATTGGAGCATAACCTGGCGGTCAGCAACCATGCCTTCCAGCTGCGAGACTCCGTCTACAAGACCCTCATGATGAGGTCCGAACCCACCGATTCAGCCAATTAAAGCAGCAGTTACTGTGACATGATCCAGTGTTTTAATACCATAGTTTGGATGTTTTCCATATTTATTAATCGACGATTCTGGTGTGTCTGTCTGTTTGTGTGTCTGTGTTTGTGTGTTTTCATGTGTCTGCCTGTGTGGATCTGTTGACTGCATGTGTGCCCTCTAGGCCGGACCTGGAGCTGCAGTTTAAGTGTTATCACCATGAGGACAGACAGATGAACACTAACTGGCCCGCCTCCGTACAGGTACAATCACACTTACAGGTACCCACTCACATACATACACACACACACACACACACACACACAGATGTAAATGCAACATCAAACAAAACACAATATTACAGACCTTTCCCAAGATGTGGGTTTAGATGTATTTTTGGGGGGGACATACAACCTGATCTTTGTGCATTTACACACACCCCTATCACAATGGGTTAGGCTGGGTTTACACTCCCCCAAGTGCTCTCACTGTTCTCTTGCGTAAAGTCACAAATTCTACCAAGCACTGACATCTCTGTGTGGAGCCCTCAATGAAGTCATGAAGCCTTTAAAACTAGTGGAGTGGAGATCCAGCCTTATATCTGGGTTAGCAAGGTGATGACTATGAACTTGATTGGCTAGACAGGGTTGCATTCAGGAGGGTGCAACATACTGAACGATTTAGGTAGAAAACCAATGTATTTATGTAGCCCTTACATCAGCTGATATATCAAAGTGCTGTACAGAGGATCAATCCCATCAATAGAACTGAGGGCGGCAGGGTAGCCTAGTGGTTAGAGCATTGGACTAGTAACCGGAAGGTTGCAAGTTCAAATCCCCGAGCTGACAAGGTACAAATCTGTTGTTCTGCCCCTGAACAGGCAGTTAACCCACTGTTTCTAGGCCGTCATTGAAAATAAGAATTTGTTCTTAACTGACTTGCCTGGTTAAATAAAGATACAATAAAATAAACTCTACATCTCCATTCTGCATGTCTTTTCTACACAACGTATTTCTATCTGAACATTCCACAATATTGCACCCTATGCTAAAGGTGGCCCAGGGCCTGTATTCACAATGGTCTCGAGTAGAAGTGCTGATCTAGGATTAATGATTCAAAAGGCATAATATTGCACCCTATGCTAAAGGTGGCCCAGGGCCTGTATTCACAAAGCGTCTCGAGTAGAAGTGCTGATCTAGGATTAATTGTGCCTTTTGAATCATAACAAATAAGATTATATGGAAGGAGGGGGGGGGGCGCGCTGATCCTAGGTCAGAACTCCTACTCTGAGCCCAGTGTGACGACTGTGACTAGCGTGTTAGCCGATCCTCCATTCACCTGTCTGTCATGTAGGTGTCTGGTCCTTGCTTACAGGTGAGTGTGAATGCCACACCGCTCACCATCGAGAGGGGCGACAACAAGACGTCCCACAAGCCCCTCTACCTCAAGCAGGTGTGTCAGCCGGGACGCAACACCATCCAAATCACTGTCACCGCCTGCTGCTGCGTAAGTAGAACCATACAGGCAAAAATGCTTGATGAAGTCCTAGTCTGGTTGCGTGCTGGTTGTATAATGTTTTGTTAAGTCTTCATCTGGTTCTGGTTTTTGATAGCAACCAAAATATGACCTCTTTCCCATATCTTTATCTTGTCATGAAAAGGACATATTTACTAGTTTGTAATCCAATTTCTCTCTCTCTCACCCTATCTAGTCCCACCTGTTTGTGTTGCAGCTGGTCCACAGGCCGTCAGTACGCTCGGTTCTTCAGGGATTAATGAAGAAGAGACTACTGCCTGCAGAGCACTGTGTCACTAAGAGTGAGTGGAACGGAACACACACACACACACACACGTCTGACTGGCTGGTTGGTTCTCAGAAAAATATAGACTTCTTCTCACTGCAATTCTCACCTGTTCTCTTCCCTGCTCTCTTGTCTATTCCTCTCCCTCTCTTTCTCTCCCTCTCCTCAGTTAAGAGGAACTTCAGTAGTGGGACCATCCCCGGGACCCCAGGGCTGAACGGAGAGGACGGTGTGGAACAGACGGCAATCAAAGTCTCCCTGAAATGTCCTATCACCTTCAGGCGCATCCAGCTGCCTGCACGCGGGCACGACTGTAGACACATACAGGTGAGAGACTAGGCACACGTACTCGCATACACACGTGCATATCATCACTCTTAACATATTGTGAGAGACAAACGTGCGCACACACACGCTAAACCTCTTTCTGTCTCTCTCTCTTTCGGCAGTGTTTTGACCTGGAGTCGTACCTGCAGTTGAACTGTGAGAGAGGGACCTGGAGATGCCCTGTGTGCAAGTATGTTAACGCAACAATTTACACATCTTTTAGCCTTGTCTTTCCCGTAGACAAAGACCTGTTGTTTTTTTAGTCATCCGGACCATGTGTGTCTCTCCACCACAGTAAGACGGCGCTACTGGAGGGCCTAGAAGTGGACCAGTACATGCTGGGCATTCTAATATACATACAGAAGTAAGTGTCTGTCTGCAAATCCGCTACTACATGGGTATTTAAATCTGAGCCTGGAGGTCCGGAGTACTGCTCGCTGGTTTTCTGTTCTACCTGATAATTAATTGAACCCACCTGGTGTCGAGGGGAAGAATGAAAATCAACTGATTTTGCCTGCCCTACTATGTTCATATTTAGTTTCTTTAGCTTAACCATAATTAGGTCTACAGTTTGCCTTATCTTGCTCTTCCTTGTCGAACCTCTTCCCTCAGTTCGGACTATGAGGAGATCACCATTGACCCAGTGTGTGGCTGGAGGCCGGTGCCCGTCAAACCAGATATCCACATAAAGGAGGAAGCAGACGGACCGGTGTTGAAGCGCTGCCGGACGGTCAGCCCCAGTCACATGATGATGCCCAGCGTCATGGAGATGATCGCTTCCCTGGGACCAGCCTCACCCTACCAGGGTCAACCACCAGGGGGCAGGAACACACCTGACTACAGCAGCCAAGGTAGGGAGGAGACAGACAGATGCACGTGCGCACACACGCACACAAAAGTGTCCTTATATTTGTGTTGTTCATCCAGCAGGCACAGGATACTCCAGCCAGTCAGGCTTCTCTGACTTCCCCAACACCCCTGGAACTCCCACCCTGAGAGACTTCACCTCCCCCGGGCCCCCTAACATCTACCAACAGGACCAGGTAACACACCCACAGATAGGCACACACTAATGCACAGGAAAACACTCACAGCGATAAACAGGCAGTAGTGCTGAGCTGAGCGATTAGTGCTTTTTGAGGTCTGTTCGATTATTTAAAAAATGTGCACTTTTTAAAAATGTTTTATGTGGTTTGAATGCTGTTACAACACAGAATAAAACAATTAATACAAGTCCCATGATGGTAGAGACTGCCCATTACTGCTTATTAACCATCATCACCACATTACTTTAATATAATATTTCAGTTACATTTGAGCCTGACAATCACTTCAGCCTTCGTTTATGACTGCTGAATACCAACTATCAATCACTTAGATCGTGTATTTTCAGGTAGAGATGCATCCCGAATCAACTGATCTCTCTTCGTTTATGACTGCTGAATACCAACTATCAATCACTTAGATCGTGTATTTTCAGGTAGAGATGCATCCCGAATCAACTGATCTCTCTTCGTTTATGACTGCTGAATACCAACTATCAATCACTTAGATCGTGTATTTTCAGGTAGAGATGCATCCCGAATCAACTGATCTCTCTTCGTTTATGACTGCTGAATACCAACTATCAATCACTTAGATCGTGTATTTTCAGGTAGAGATGCATCCCGAATCAACTGATCTCTCTTCGTTTATGACTGCTGAATACCAACTATCAATCACTTAGATCGTGTATTTTCAGGTAGAGATGCATCCCGAATCAACTGATCTCTATCTGCTGTATATCCAGCAATTTTCTCTCTTTTAGGTAGCAGGCGTAAAAAAAACAGACGGGACAAGTAGGCGGGCAATGGATTATGGTCATTATACACGGAACAAAAATATAAACGCAACATGCAACAATTTCAAAGATTTTACTGTAGATAAGAATTTGTTCTTAACTGACGTGCCTAGTTACATAAAATAAAATAAATTACACACGTGCACCTTGTGCTGGGGGCAATAAATCAGTCAATTTAAATAAATGCATTAGGCCCTAATTGACTTCTTTTTTTTTTCTTTTTTAAGTAGGGGCGTGGATAAGAAAACCAGTCAGTATCTGGTGTGACCACCATTTGCCTCATGCAGCATGACATCTCCTTCGCATAGAATAGATCAGGCTTTTGATTGTTGCGTGTGGAATGTTGTCCCACTCGTCTTCAATGGCTGTGCGAAGTTGCTGGATATTGGCGGGAACTGGAACACGTTGTCGTACACATTTATCCAGAGCGTACTAAACATGCTTAATGGATGACTTTGCAGGCCATGGAAGAACTGGGACATTTTCAGCTTCAGGAATTGTGTACAAATCCTTGCAACATGGGCCTATGCATTACCATGCTGAAACATGAGGTGATGGCGGTGGATGAATGGCACTACAATGGTCCTCAGGATCTCATCACGGTATCTCTCGGCATTCAAATTGCCATCGATTAACTGCAGGTCAAGACACTGGTGAGGACTAAGAGCATGCAGATGCGCTTCCCTGAGATGGTTTCTGACAGATGGTGCAGAGATTCTTCGGTTGTGCAAACCCACAGTTTCATCAGCTTTCCCAGTGGCTGGTCTCAGACGATCCCGCAGGTGAAAAAGCTGGATGTGGAGGTCCTGGCCTGGCGTGGTGACACGTGGTCTGAGGTTGTGAGTCCGGTTGGACGTACTGTCAAATTCTCTGAAATTATGTTGCTTATGGTAGAGAAATGAGAAACTCTGGTGGACCTTGCCAATTTGAGCACTCCCTTAATTTGAGACATCTGTGGCATTGTGTTGTGACAAAGCATAATATTTTAGTGGCCTTTTACTGTCCCCAACACAAGGTGCACCTGTGTATTTTGTTATTTAACTTTTTATTTAACTAGCTAAGTCAGTTAAGAACAAATTCTTATTTACAATGACGGCCTACCAAAATGCAAAAGGCCTCCTGCGGGGATGGGGGCTGGGATTTAAAATATATAAATGTATTAAATTTAAAAAATACGACAAAACACACATCACGACAAGAGACAATGCTACATAAAGAGGGACCTAAGACAACAACATAGCATGGCAGCAAACATGACAACACAGCATGGTAGCAACAACATGGTAGCAGCACAAAACCGGGTACAAAATTTACTGGGCACAAAATTTACTGGGCACAGACATCCGCACAAAGGGCAAGAAGGCAGAAGAGTTGAAACTGGAGCAGCAGCATGGCCAGGTGGAATGGGGACAGCAAGGAGTCATCATGTCAGGTAGTCCTGAGGCATGGTCCTAGGGCTCAGGTCCTCCGAGAGAAAGAGAATTAGAGAGCGCATACTTACAGTGCCTTGCAAAAGTATTCGGCCCCCTTGAACTTTGCGACCTTTTGCCACATTTCAGGCTTCAAACATAAAGATATAACTGTATTTTTTTGTGGGACACAATCATGAAGTGGAACGACATTTATTAGATATTTCAAACTTTTTTAAACAAATCAAAAACTTAAAAATTGGGTGTGTAAAATTATTCAGCCCCTTTGCTTTCAGTGCAGCAAACTCTCTCCAGAAGTTCAGTGAGGATCTCTGAATGATCCAATGTTGACCTAAATGACTAATGATGATAAATACAATCCACCTGTGTGTAATCAAGTCTCTGTATAAATGCACCTGCACTGTGATAGTCTGAGGTCCGTTAAAAGCGCAGAGAGCATCATGAAGAACAAGGAACACACCAGGCAGGTCCGAGATACTGTTGTGAAGAAATTTAAAGCCGGATTTGGATACAAAAAGATTTCCCAAGCTTTAAACATCCCAAGGAGCACTGTGCAAGCGATAATATTGAAATGGAAGGAGTATCAGACCACTGCAAATCTACCAAGACCTGGCCGTCCCTCTAAACTTTCAGCTCATACAAGGAGAAGACTGATCAGAGATGCAGCCAAGAGGCCCATGATCACTCTGGATGAACTGCAGAGATCTACAGCTGAGGTGGGAGACTCTGTCCATAGGACAACAATCAGTCGTATATTGCACAAATCTGGCCTTTATGGAAGAGTGGCAAGAAGAAAGCCATTTCTTAAAGATATCCATAAAAAGTGTCGTTTAAAGTTTGCCACAAGCCACCTGGGAGACACACCAAACATGTGGAAGAAGGTGCTCTGGTCAGATGAAACCAAAATTGAACTTTTTGGCAACAATGCAAAACGTTATGTTTGGCGTAAAAGCAACACAGCTCATCACCCTGAACACACCATCCCCACTGTCAAACATGGTGGTGGTGGCAGCATCATGGTTTGGGCCTGCTTTTCTTCAGCAGGGACAGGGAAGATGGTTAAAATTGATGGGAAGATGAATGGAGCCAAATACAGGCCCATTCTGGAAGAAGACCTGAGACTGGGACGGAGATTTGTCTTCCAACAAGACAATGATCCAAAACATAAAGCAAAATCTACAATGGAATGGTTCAAAAATAAACATATCCAGGTGTTAGAATGGCCAAGTCAAAGTCCAGACCTGAATCCAATCGAGAATCTGTGGAAAGAACTGAAAACTGCTGTTCACAAATGCTCTCCATCCAACCTCACTGAGCTTGAGCTGTTTTGCAAGGAGGAATGGGAAAAATGTTCAGTCTCTCGATGTGCAAAACTGATAGACATACCCCAAGCGACTTACAGCTGTAATCGCAGCAAAAGGTGGCGCTACAAAGTATTAACTTAAGGGGGCTGAATAATTTTGCACACCCAATTTTTCAGTTTTTGATTTGTTAAAGTTTGAAATATCCAATAAATGTCGTTCCACTTCATGATTGTGTCCCACTTGTTGTTGATTCTTCACAAAAAAATACAGTTTTATATCTTTATGTTTGAAGCCTGAAATGTGGCAAAAGGTCGCAAAGTCTTTCGCAAGGCACTGTAAATTCACACAGGACACCGGATAAGACAGGAGAAGTACTCCAGATATAACAAACTGACCCTAGCCCCCCGACACAAACTACTGCAGCATAAATACTGGAGGCTGAGACAGGAGGGGTCAGGAGACACTGTGGCCCCATCCGATGATACCCCCGGACAGGGCCAAACAGGAAGGATATAACCCCACCCACTTTGCCGAAGCACAGCCCCCACACCACTAGAGGGATATCTTCAACCACCAACGTACCATCCTGAGACAAGGCCGAGTATAGCCCACAAAGATCTCCGCCACGGCACAACCCAAGGGGGGCGCCAACCCAGACGGGAAGATCACATCAGTGACTCAACCCACTCAAGTGACGCACCCCTCCTAGAGACGGCATTAAAGAGCACCAGTAAGCCAGTGACTCAGCCCCTGTAATAGGGTTAGAGGCAGAGAATCCCAGTGGAAAGAGGGGAACCGGGCAGGCAGAGACAGCAAGGGCGGTTCGTTGCTCCAGAGCCTTTCCGTTCACCTTCACACTTCTGGGCCAGACTACACTCAATCTTATGACCCACTGAAGAGATGAGTCTTCAGTAAAGACTTAAATGTTGAGACCGAGTCTACGTCTCTCACATGAGTAGGCAGACCATTCCATAAAAATTGAGCTCTATAGGAGAAAGCCCTGCCTCCAGCTGTTTGCTTAGAAATTCTAGGGACAATTAGGAGGCCTGCGTCTTGTGACCGTAGTGTAGGTATGTACGGCAGGACCAAATCAGAGAGATGGGTAGGAGCAAGCCCATGTAATACTTTGTAGGTTATCAATAAAACCTTGAAATCAGCCCTTGCCTTAACAGGAAGCCAGTGTAGTGAGGCTAGCACTGGAGTAATATGATCAAATGTTTTGGTTCTAGTCAGGATTCTAGCAGCCGTATTTAGCACTAACTGAAGTTTATTTAGTGCTTTATCCGGGTAGCAGGAGGGTAGAGCATTGCAGTAGTCTAACCTAGAAGTAACAAAAGCATGGATGAATTTTTCTGCATCATTTTTGGACAAAGTTTCTGATTTTTGCAATGTTACGTAGATGGAAATAAACCTTCCTTTTGAAACAGTATTGATATGTTCGTCAAAAGAGAGATCAGGGTCCAGAGTAACGCCGAGGTCCTTCAGTTTTATTTGAGACGACTGTACAACCATCAAGATTAATTGTCAGATTCAACAGAAGATGTCTTTGTTTCTTGGGACCTAGAACAAGCATCTCTGTTTTGTCCGAGTTTTAAAAGTAGAAAGTTTGCAGCCATCCACTTCATTGTGTCTGAAACACAGGCTTCTAGCGAGGGCCATTTTGGTGGATGTCAGGTGGATGGATTATTTTGGCAAAGTAGAAATGATCACTAACAAGGATGTGCACAGAATTAGAGAAATTCGCACTTCTGGAACATTTCTGGTGTCTCTTTTTAAATACAGCTCATGAAACAGAGAACCAAGACTTTACATGTTGCATTATTATTTTTGTTCAGTGTAGTTAATTACCACCGTTTCTGCGCTAAACTATGTAGAATACAACTTCCTATTACATTGCAAAGTTGGGTCTTGATCTGATTTATGACTAGAGAAACTGCAGTTTTAGCTTTCACCACAAACACATACATACAGTGACTCTGTTCAGGGGTCATTTGTAGTCAGGGTCAGAGAAAGGGAGGGAATGAGCACACATACAGGACCAAAGTACTCACCTGATGTTCTTACATCGGGCTTCTCTTGTCTCTATAAAGAGACCTAATCACAGACTCCAAGTAGGTCACTTAAAAAATTTAAAATAAAGTTTAATGGTCAACATGTGCAAATGGACTCTGGAGTACTCGGAAAGCATTGGCTACATTTTCATCCTCGATCAAATGGACTCTGGAGTACTCGGAAAGCATTGGCTACATTTTCATCCTCGATCAAATGGACTCTGGAGTACTCGGAAAGCATTGGCTACATTTTCATCCTCGATCAAATGGACTCTGGAGTACTCGGAAAGCATTGGCTACATTTTCATCCTCGATCAAATGGACTCTGGAGTACTCGGAAAGCATTGGCTACATTTTCATCCTCGATCAAATGGACTCTGGAGTACTCGGAAAGCATTGGCTACATTTTCATCCTCGATCAAATGGACTCTGGAGTACTCGGAAAGCACTGGCTACATTTTCATCCTCGATCAAATGGACTCTGGAGTACTCGGAAAGCACTGGCTACATTTTCATCCTCGATCAAATGGACTCTGGAGTACTCGGAAAGCACTGGCTACATTTTCATCCTCGATCAAATGGACTCTGGAGTACTCGGAAAGCACTGGCTACATTTTCATCCTCGATCAAATGGACTCTGGAGTACTCGGAAAGCATTGGCTACATTTTCATCCTCGATCAAATGGACTCTGGAGTACTCGGAAAGCATTGGCTACATTTTCATCCTCGATCAAATGGACTCTGGAGTACTCGGAAAGCATTGGCTACATTTTCATCCTCGATCAAATGGACTCTGGAGTACTCGGAAAGCACTGGCTACATTTTCATCCTCGATCAAATGGACTCTGGAGTACTCGGAAAGCACTGGCTACATTTTCATCCTCGATCAAATGGACTCTGGAGTACTCGGAAAGCACTGGCTACATTTTCATCCTCGATCAAATGGACTCTGGAGTACTCGGAAAGCACTGGCTACATTTTCATCCTCGATCAAATGGACTCTGGAGTACTCGGAAAGCACTGGCTACATTTTCATCCTCGATCAAGCACTTTTTATTTATTTTCCATCGTGATCTGCCCAGGTAATGGAACTAGTTACATTTCAGATGCAGATAAAATGATCTGTACTGAAATAAGTAAAACATACACATTTGTTCCTGTGTTGGGACTGTGAACCAAACCACAATATTTTGGGTACCTCAGCTTCATTTTACGGTACTATTTTGATTCTTTACCTGGTATTTGAAATCATGTGCATAATAAACCCTAGTGATACAGTCAATTAACCGAAGCATATAATTATACAGATGCATGAAATAGTATATTTGCATGGATACTGGCACACAACCCAATCCCTTATCAGATGCACACTTGTTAGGGCTTAAGAATCCTCTATATTTTTATATTTGCATAGTACACTTTTAAAAAAATATGAACATATTTGGCATCTTGAAGTGCCTAACAGTCAATGAGTAAAAGTGGCACTTCACATAGGGTAGACACACGCTAGTATAGTAATGGAGTTACTCCTAGGAATGTGTCCCATATCAGATTACCGTCTCGTGCTTCCAATTACTCACATTGTTTATGTCCCAAATGGCACCCTATTCCCAAAAGTCCACTACTTTTAACCAGAGGTCTATGGCCCTGGTCAAAAGTAGTGCACTATATAGGGAAACTGGTGCCATTTGGGATCCAGCCATTACTGTGTCAAGGACAGTCAGAGTAGTCGGAGACATTTTGTCTTCCTTTGGTTCCAGTGGCACAGTTGGTTAAAGCAACACCAGTTGGGTGGATTTCTGAGTAGAGCGAAGATTGTGTGTCTGTGTTCACCATAAGTGACTTTGAATAAAAGCATGTTATTAAATTCATTTTCCTGAAGCCACTTACTGTGTTTTTATATAAAGTGATGTATTCATCTATGTTAGTTATGTAAGAGTGACTGTCATGCCCTTGCTCGTATGCACAGTAAAGAGCCTTTTGACTGGGCCTGGAGGAGACAGCATTTACACTCATACCCACACACCCTCTTACACACACACACACACAGGCGCTCAGTTGTACAAGAAAGGTTTTTAGAGGAACACAAAATGTCCACCATTCCCTCGCTTCACTTCTCTCTCACACACACACACACACTGGAGTCGAACAGGATTGCACTTTGTTGCACCATTTTGAACGCGTTCACAACTGTTCAGCAATGGTGAACTTAACCTCCATGTAACGTCATACAATGTGAAACTCGATATCGTCTCTTTTTCTTCCCCCTTCCTATCTCTCTCCTGTCTCTCTCTCCTGTCTCTCTCTGCCTGTCTCTCTCTGCCTGTCTCTCTCTGCCTGTCTTTCTCTGCCTGTCTCTCTCTGCCTCTCTCTCTCCTGTCTCTCTGCCTCTCTCTCTCCTGTCTCTCTCTGCCTCTTTCTCTCACCATCAGATGTCCCATTCTGGCCGTATGGACCCTTCCCATAATGCCCTGCAGCAGCAACAACAACAGCAGCACCAGCAGGGTGTCCACGGTAACCAGAGTCTCGGAAGCAGCGTTGGCGGACAGATGCAGCAGCGGAACTCCAATACCCAGAATGCCCGGCTACAGGCGGAGGGCTCGTTCGGCCAGGGGGGTCCAGGAGGAACGGGGGTAGCGGGAGGAGGAGAGGGAGCGGATCACGCCTTGGATGTAAGTCACCACCTCAGCCCTGTCTAGACACACCCATATGGAAATGCGGTCCGATATTGATACAGATATGGCACAACCACATTTTTTCCTTGTGATATTCGGGCAACAGCCGCGATAGCAAACAGTCACTTTTTTGCAAATTTACAGAAACAGTTTGAAGATTCAACACCAATGACGAAGTGGTGATAATTCATGCAGGTGTGAGTTAAGAGTGTACATATGATGCATGCGATGCCATTATGATTTTTAGCCGTGGGCTCTGTTCCAATATCCACTCTAGCAATATCACTTAGACTGAAGTCCTATATTGGGCATGCTGCGCATGCATCCTAAGTGATATTACTAGTGTGGATATTGGACTGTGGCCCTGTGCCCATGTGGGTGGTCTTATACTAACCCCCACCCTCCCTCTTTTACTGGGGACGGGGCGAACCGGGTGCAAGGGAGGAACTTCCACAGATCAATCTACTACGACAACCGTAAGACAACCGTTAGACAACTGTAAGGCAACCACACAGAGCCAGCTAGCTGCTCGTTCAGCGATAATGTGGATTGAGTGATATTGGGCATGTGGAACTGAAGCTATCTGAAGCTACCTTCACTCTTGGAAAGAGCTTGTTTTTTGCCACATCCATGTGCCACAAACAAACCTTCCTCTCTTTGTTCTCCCTCTCTACCCCTTTCTCTCTGCTTTTCTAAAATTAATTCATTTCAATTCTAGAGGCTTTATTGGCATGAAAAGCGAAGGAACATGTCAAAGCAAACAATGACAACAATAACACTGTCTCTCCCTCTTCTCTTTCCCCTTTCCAGCTTCTCCCTGAGCTGACCAATCCAGATGAGCTGTTGTCCTACCTAGGTCCTCCAGATCTACCTAGCAACAACAACGATGACCTGCTCTCTCTGTTCGAGAACAACTGAAGACTCCCTTCTCGTTAAGGGACAGCTTCATCCTTCTAGAGGGGGGCAAAAAGAAGAGAGTGGGTACAGACCGAGGGATCCATGTTTGTATACTCTCTGTGGACCAGACCAACAGGCTTTCCAAGGGAAGGTGTAGGTAGTGAGAGAGACATGACTGTTTCTGTCTGGGAACTCTGTCAAGACTATATTGTTTTTAGACTTAATGTAAAGCGTCCCATTGCACTCTGGATCCATCAAGTACGTTTTTAAAAAATTCTGAGAAAGAGAATGACTGTCTGACACATGGGACTGCCTGCACAGGCCAGCCGCTAGAATTGTAATTCAATGTTCTCAAAAAATCACAAGTCGAAGGATTTAACTTTTTAAAGGATATTTTTAGAAACAAGAAAAAGAAAGTGTAATGTTGACTTTCCATTGTGTATTTATGATTGTGGATCTCTGTTGACTTGTCATAAAGAAAGTAAGAGGTGGTGTTCATCCTAAAGAGGAGTTATGAATGCTGAAATCAGGATATGCAGCCTCACACCTGGGCAGGACATACAGTACTCGGCTTACTGTATCTATACTTACTTACACTGATCTAGACTTGTAGAGCAAGAGATACAGAGAGAGAGGTGTTGTTTTTCTACTGGGTAGGGCACAAAGAGAAGGTAAGGGGGGTGGGAGGAGAAGAGGGTTAGTCGGATGAGTCCGAAGCCAGATGGGGAACTCTCACCTCCATTCACACCCTGTCTCTGGTAATCCTCCCTTCTCTCTTGCTCTCCCTCCTTCACGATAACAACTATACTGCTGAGACATTTAAACATGCACAATTGTACACACATACACTTTCAAGAAGGGATCCCCAGTAAAGTCCTGTGTGTTGATGGAGAGGGGGAGAAGTTGTTTCCCTTGTGTCAGGGAGTGAATGTGTATTCTCTCTCTTCCTCCTCTCCAGCCCATCTCTTTCCAGCCCCGTAACACACATTTGAAACAATACCACGGTTTAAACGACCTTTCTGCTTCCTCTCTCTTGGTCTTTATCTACCTGTCCCCACTCCTTTCTGAGGTTGTCATTGGTTTGTAAAGTGTTTTATAATCATGACCATATTGTTATTAGAGTAATTCCAGAGGTGGTGAAGCTGTTTCCTTTCTGTCCGATGTTTGTTTAACCTAGCAGAGGTCATGAGTTCAGAAATATGTCAAATTCATGATGTCAGCCGACGTACGGGGGCCTGCATTCACAAAATGTCTCAAGGTCCTGATCTAGGATCAGTTTTCCTTTTCAGACCATAATTAATACAATTATATGGGGGGGTCTTGGTCCTAGATCAGCCCTCCTATTCTGAGATGCTTTGTGAATACAGGCCCTGGTTACTATACCAGACTGTACAAGGGATTTCAGAGACAACACCACATCTGCTAGGTAACAATTGTTCATGTTTTATTGTCTAGATGATGATGATGCTTAAGAGGCCCATGTCAGTGAATACAATGAATACACTGGTAAATTGTCCTATTAACTGCACACCCGTTTTTCTAAACATGTGAAATATTTCCATTATGTTTTATAAGTAAAAAAAATGTCACTTCTGATCATGTTTCCCTAGTTCTTTACTGTATTTGGTCCCCCTAGCTACAGGAAAGAACACCCTTACTTATCCCATGTGCGAGCAGAACCAGAGAGCAGAAACCAGGTTTTGTCTAGATAGGATGCAGCAATGACACTTCGTTGCAGGTTAGGAGAATTATGTTAGGAAACGGTTTGGGGTTTGCTAAAATGCTAAAATGTACTCTGACGCGACTCGAACCTGTTACTTTGACATTAGCAGCATCCCTTTTTTATATATTACAACACAAAACAGCACATCGCTACAAATATATTTTCTTATGAAGCATAAAATAAATGAAGCAAAAAAAAGAATACAAATGACTACACATGAATTGCCAGCGACATCCGTTTCACAAAGGTAAACACAACCCTTCTAGCCAATATAACGGTCATGGCTAGAAAGGATCCAGCTTTTGTCATAATTTAATTTCTACTGCAGGTTTAGAATTTAAGCGGCAGGTTAAGGTTAGCTAAAATGCAAATAAACAAAATTTGAGCGTAAATTTGATCAACTGCATCCCATCTAGATATTACCAACACGCTACAACCGCAACATTTTAGGCGTGCCCCCCCCCACACACACGGTAGTTGACCCAGACACACATACAACACTTGCTAATCCGGCATACATACAAAATAGCGGTGTATTTGATTAAACCTACAATAATTCGTGATCATGCCGCATACATTCCACGAGCGCTTTGTCCAGTGGTGAAAGACAAACACTTGCCAGTTCGTATACATTGCGCCATACATTGTCATTAGTAACTCAGTTTTATATTTGAGCCATAGTGGCGATTTTATTCCGCGGGAGACGCCCTGTACAATCCAGCCAGCGACAGTCCACGCCTAGACTTTCCCTGGCAGAACATTGGGCAGTATGTGTTATCGTCATTTGTATGCACCATAATGAGCCAATCACGAGTACGTCCCCAAACCTCGCTGATCAAACCGGCGTGCAGGGAAGGGACCATTGTTCTAATTTATTCCCCCCGAGACATCTAATTGGTTTAAACTCATGCTACTCAGTGGTCCCAGTCTTGTAATTGGTTTGCATTGGCTCCTGAGGCTTCCCTGGGGTGCGCATATATATTTTGTGTACACAGTAGTGATTCTGTTCCGAGTCAGCTGCGGCACGGTCCAGTAAATTTGGCCTGTACGCGTGTATTGTCACGAAATTAAAATCCTTTAATCCCAATCATGCCTAACCCCAGAGTTTTCTTCGACATCACTATCGGCGATTCCGCCGCCGGCAGGATTGAAATTGAGGTAAGGAGCAGAACAACTGGTCTTGTTTGGGAGTAAAGGTGCTTTTTAACTTTAAAAGGATTGCTTAATTCTCGTTAGGGTCTGCTTTAACTAGCTGCCCAGTAGTTGCATGCAACCGGGATGCTGTCAGACTCTGGTCCACGTGCTTTCGTCTTTGACATGTTGATTAACTAGCTAATGTTAGCTTGCTATTGTATTTTGTTTCATTGAAAGCTCCCCAATTTTGCTCCAACTTCAGTTGAGCTGCAAAAATGTTCCACAATGATTGTGCTTTGTTTTTTGCTCTTCTTACGTTTTACTTTGGCATTGTTTTCTTATCGGTATCTAAATCGTGACGTAAAATAACGATCCATAGTTTTCGAAAATTACTGCGATCTTGGAACTCCAAAATGCGTTAATGGTCAATTGCGTTGTTTATATTAACATGGCTAGATAACCTTAGTTTCTGTTTCACTGATGTTTTCCGGACATGACATTTTTAACCAGTCGCCATTTTCAGCATATTTTTTTCATCGCGCCAGATGCCATTTTGAGAAAGAAGGGATGTGGTGTTGGAAGGCCGGGAGCCAATGTACCTCAAAAGCACATTGCACCAAATCAAAGTATTGGCTTCGATCAATGAATTGCTTAATCTGGTAATTCACCCATCTCCATTAGCATTCTAAGGCACCAGGGAGAATGTGGACCATGGTCCCTCTGCAAACCAAATGTACTGCGGTGTAACGTTATGCTAACTGTTTATTGTTATGAAATATGCTGTTAAGGTCATACATTTTCAGCTGCCTGGCATTTCTCTCTATGCGGTAAAACCTTGCTGCTGTTAGCTACTGCAATCATGTTTTCCATTCAAACAGCATGTGGCACTAGAGAGCCAGGATGCCCGTTCCCTCTTAAATAATGATATTGTGAATGGTCTTAATCTCAGATTTTGTTGACTAGGTGCTGTGGCGCACACGAAAAGCATTTAAGGTCAGCGCGAAATCCAGGATGATTAACCGCTAATTTGCCTTTCCCTTTTTAAGATGAACCATTACACAGTAGCTTCCAAATAGCAAAATGGACTGTAGTACTTGGTGATTATTGTCGCATTTCCTTTTGATTCCTTTCTGACAATTTGATCTTCAAGCCTTTTGTCATCACGTGGGAGGGCGCACGTGGCGGTGCAGATGATTCCATTGTTTATGACCCATAGGCCATGATACCAGCAGCTCTGGTACTGCTTGCTGAGCTAAACATTGGAGCCTATCCGGCCTAGTGTAGTACAGAGGTTGGGCAAAATTACAGATCCAGGAGAAGTCTATGCTCCCTAAATCTTTACCTTCCACATTAAGGCATGTGAGACTCAAAACTGACCTCAGACCAGCCTCTACAGCGTTTGCCCAATGACTGCAGTGGTCACTTCCTTTTTTCCTAAAGTTGTTCCTCATCTAAGGAGTGGAAAAGTACTGGGGTGTGTCAGGAGGGAAGCGAGAATAGTGGCTGTGTCAGCTGGAACCTGGTGGAGGGAAAGGCATGTTGTAAAGGGCCTATATGTCAACATTCACGTTTCGCAGGTGGTTGACACTTGGTAGGAATAGAATATAGCCAAATTGGCTCTAGACATTGATCTAACATAATCCCATCCCTCGTAATGCATTTAAAATGATTTTGTGTGAACCGATCCTTAATCAGTGCCTTAAGGGAAGAGTGCCATAATAAATTTGTGGTAGCCTGTATGCCCTGCCATCTGTTTCATACCTCTGGTAGCCTGTATGCCCTGCCATCTGTTTCATACCTCTGGTAGCCTGTATGCCCTGCCATCTGTGTTTCATACCTCTGGTAGCCTGTATGCCCTGCCATCTGTGTTTCATACCTCTGGTAGCCTGTATGCCCTGCCATCTGTGTTTCATACCTCTGGTAGCCTGTATGCCCTGCCATCTGTGTTTCATACCTCTGGTAGCCTGAGAAAGCCAGCATAGAATGCAATAATCTAATATTTGTGGGAACACATCAAGGTCTGTGCTATGGTGACACCTGTAGAGCTGAAATAATTGGTTTAACTTGTCAGCTTACCAGAAAAGTAAGCAATTCAGTCTTTCTTGAGAAAGTCGGGACAATCCTCGTCCTGCGAATAACTATTTTTTTTAATAGATGGATTTTTCAAATTTTGCAAGCAGGAGGCATTTAGAATGAAATGTGAAGTAGAGTTAGTTACGTGGAAGTAGAGTTTATAGTTAGTTACGTGGAAGTAGAGTTTATAGTTACGTGATAGCAATCAATTATTGGAAAAAACACTTTAATTTGTCAGAATTATGTTGGTCAAAAGATCCATCCCTGTTGAACAGAGATTCTAAAGAGCAACCATTTCTATCTGCTGATTCCATTACACAAGTCACAATTTGATGTTGCGTTTGTCTAATTAAACACCTGCCTACTGTCTCGTGGTTCTCACATGGGAGTTGTTCTAGATTGGAACAGAACAAGTCTAGAAGCAACACCTAGAACCGAAGAGGGTTAAACTCCGTCTGCTTTGGGTCCTGTGGTCAATACTTTAGCGGTAGTCTTTTATTACCCTGATTTTATAATCCCGTTATTCATTAGTGACAACTTGAGCTCCAATTCCATTGATCTGCATGCCGTTTCCCCTTCATTGATTGAGTATACTAATGAAAAACCCTCCTCGTCTTTCAGCTTTTTGCTGATGTGGTCCCCAAGACTGCAGGTAAGACAGCTTCAATGATTGACAATTCCTGAATAATTAACAAACACACACTCTACAAGTGATTATCTCACGATAGTCTTCCAAGCCTTGTGGTTGGAATGACACCCACTA
This sequence comes from Oncorhynchus kisutch, assembly GCF_002021735.2. Lineage (NCBI taxonomy): Eukaryota > Metazoa > Chordata > Actinopteri > Salmoniformes > Salmonidae > Oncorhynchus > Oncorhynchus kisutch. The sequence goes on from NC_034202.2 coordinate 4,557,551, forward strand.
ATGGCAGCAACTGATGCTCTCCAACCTTCCTCACCCCCTTCAATGGCACCTGTGAGCCCTGGTCCCCAAAGGCCAGCAACATGCATTTAGATCCATCTATGCTACATGACAAACGCATCGCTGCATGATCACATATCATATACAATGCAACAGCTGATGCAAGGCTGCTTCCTGTTTGTAATTAAGTAGCATTGCGTGGCCCTGGTCTACCTGGTCAGTCTTGATTAGATATCAGTGATCAGGTGCAGAACCACTATTTTTTTAAACTTCATGCAGCCTTTAAAGGGATACTTTGCCAAAATCCCAATGAGGCCCTTAAACTACTTCCCCAGAGTCGGCTGAACTTGTGGAAGCCAGTTTTGTCTCTGTCCAGTATGAAGGAAGTTGGCGGTATCGGCATGCTAGCATTTATACCTATAGACTTCCAGTCATTGCGCTAATGCTAGTCATAGTGGACACTGAGATATAAAAATAAAAGATGTATCCAAGTTCATCTGACTCTGGGGAAGTTGCTAAAGGGCCTCAATGGCAATGTTTGGGAATATCCCTTGAAGCAGCTATGCACACTTCGCTGATAATAAGGTACCTGTGTCGTGTGTTCCCCCCCCCCCCCCCCTCCCCCAGAAAACTTCCGTGTCCTGTGCACCGGGGACAAGGGGTTCGGCTACAAGGGCTCCAGCTTCCATCGCATCATCCCCGGTTTCATGTGCCAGGTGAGGTGGTGGGGGGGGGGGATTGGGTGGTTGGCAGCAGAATCTGGGTCACTGTTTCCAGACTCAACTCAATAGTGCTAAACTCAGAGTGCTTCTGCACTGATATTCATAGTGTCTCAGACAAGGAGTGCTGATTTAGGATCGGTTGTTACCTTTTAGAGAATAATGAATTACATGGGGGGGGGGGGGGGGGGGGACTGAACCTAGATTGGTAGTTATCCCCTGAGACTTTCTGAATATGGGCCTTGATCTGATATACATCTGACTGGTGTAACCAGGCTGGGCCCCTACCAGCCATATTATTCATTGAGTGAATAATTTACACGCAAGTGATGTTTTTCTCTCAATGGTCTTCTGAGCCTTGTTTGTGATGACACTGCCTAATGGCGACAACACTGAAGCAGTCCCCAACATGCCTCAAAGTTGAGGGTTCTTGTCGAATACCGGAGCCTTGTCAGTGGCCTTGTTAGAAAAAGTGGAAATCTTTACAAAATAAATGATGTCCCTTATGCTTTGCCTTCCCCCTAGGGTGGTGACTTCACCAACCACAATGGAACCGGGGGCAAGTCCATCTACGGCAACAAGTTTCCCGACGAGAACTTTACCCTGAAGCACACAGGCATGGGCTGTCTGTCCATGGCCAACGCTGGCCCTAACACCAATGGATCCCAGTTCTTCATCTGCACTGCTAACACTGACTGGTGAGGGGCAAACACACACACAAAGTTGACACTAATTGGTGAGACTGGTTAATTTGAGATCTAGTGAATAATTTACATGCGTACTCTGCAAGTGATGTTTATCTGGTCTTCCTAACCTTGTGGTTGTGACGACACTGCCTAATGGTAAAACAACTGATGCTGTCCACCTTTCCACATGCATCAGACTCCTCAATGGTTTCTCTCTGATACAGACAAACTGTGGAAACTAAGACGCATCCTCACTAGTGATGTGGCCAACAACTGTAAAGTAGTGCCCTTCAGGGCAGTGCACCACTGGTCTGTGAATATGTTCTTATCAATGGTGGGTCTGGTACAGTAATTGTGTAGCTGATCATTGATGAAGACGGATAAGAAAATAAAATAACGATCTACTTTAAGTAGATATACTCTGAACAAAAATGAAAATGCAACATGTAAAATGTTGGTTTCATGAGCTGAAATAAAATCTCCCTGAAGTTCAATATGCATAAAGCTTCTCCAACTTCATTAAAATGACAACCCTGTTAGTGAGCATTTCTCCTTTGTAGTATGATCGTTACACAGGTGCACCTTGTGCTGGGGACCAAAGGCCATTATAAAATGTAAAGTTTTGTTAACACGATGCCACAGAGGTCTCCAGTTGAGGGAGCATGTCATTGGCATGCTAACTGCAGTAATGTCCTCCAGAGCTGTTGCCAAATAATTGAACTTAAATTTATATACTATGCTGCTTCAGTGTAGTTTTTACACCTCACAACTGCAGACCATGTGTATGGTGTTGTGGGCTAGCAGTTTGTCAATGTTGTGCCCCATAGTGGCGGTGGGCTTATGTTATGGGCAGGCAAAAGCTACGGACAATTGCCATCGATAAAGATGGTGACGAGACCCATTGTGGATTTCAGCTGCCGCCGTCACCTCCTGTTGCAAGGATCTGTACACAATCCCTGGAAGCTGAAAATGTCCCTGTTAATACATGGCCTGCCTACTCACCAGACATGTCACCCATTGTGCATGTTTGTGAGGCTCTTGGTTGACGTGTTGGGTGGGAACTGGAACATGCAGCAGCTTCGCACAGCCGTTGAAGAGGAGTAGGACAACGTTCCACAGGCAACGATCACCAGCCTGATCAACTCGATGTGAAGGAGATGTGTCGTGCTGTATGAGGCAAATGGTCACACCAGAGGCTGACTGCTTTTCTGATCCTCACCACTTTCATTAATCTGTCCAACAGATGTCTCTGTATTCCCAGTCATGTGAAATAGATGAATTTAGGCCCTAATCTATGGATTTCAATTGACTGATTTCCTTATGAACTGTAACGCAGTAATGTCTTTGAAATTGTTGCATGTTGCTTTATAAAATATGTTTTGTTCAGTATACTTGACCTAATGGCCCCGCTGCAGTGCCGCCTGCTAGTGCCAGGCAGAAGGACAGGAGAAAGTGTGTTTTGAACGGTCATAGCGATGCCCGTCGTTTGACTAACAAATAATCCTTACCCATAAGTCCATGATTGTCACAGCCTGTGACTTACAAACATATTTTTTTGTTCCTGGTTGCCCGAAGCCTCAGGATTACTTCTGTCTGTTAGGAACTACTCCTTAGAGGCACTGATCTTGCTCTCTCCCTCTGTAGGCTGAACGGCAAGCACGTAGTGTTCGGCAAGGTCGTGGAGGGGCTCAGCATTGTCGCTAACATGGAGAAGAAGGGTTCAAGCAGTGGCAAATGCTCTGCCAAGGTCGTCATCGCTGACTGTGGCGAGCTCTGAGCACCCTCCCTCTTGCTCTTTCCGCTTCCATCCCTCCTTTCCACCCTGCCTCCTTTCACCCAGCTTTGAGATTTTTGTCCCTTGGTCCCTCCCTCCACACAGCTCTCCCTTCCTCCTACCCCTCCCTTAAGCTCTCCCCTCCCCCATAATCAGAAACATTCCCTTTAAGTGATTTTTTTTTTAACCATTCCTCTCCCTTAGCGAACTGGTTGTCCTGTCTGAACTAGTTTCATTTGGCTTTTTGTAATTTATTTTTTGGATTGTTCCATCAGGACCACATTTGTTTAGCAAATTCTGAATAAAGTGGCAAAAGATTCCTTAACTGTGTGTCATTGAGTAAGAGTGGATCAAATGTGTACCTTTTAAGTGTCCTTCTCCAGTATAGACCGGTGAGCTGAGGTCACAAACGATGCACACATTTCAATGGGGCAGAAGGCTGTGTTGTGACTCTGGATGGTTAGCAACAATTAAGGTGCCACGTGGGGGATTTTAGGTGGCTAGTTATATCTTCTTGATGCCAGGTTTTGGTTGGGGGTACATCCACGTTGACAGGGTAGCAGTGGTGTGGGTCGAGACCTTTAACTTCCTGTGTCCAAATCATTAAGGACTCAGTGGTCCACATGCAAACAGTCGTGAATGTGCAACAGTGCTTCTTCCCACTCAATGTTAAAGATTTGGCATGGGCCCTCAAATCCTCAGTTCTACAGCTGCACCATTGAGTGCTTCTTGACTGACTGCATCACTGCTTGGTATGTCAACTGCACCACCATCAATCCCTTGGTGCTACAGAGGGTGGTGAGGACAGCCTAGTACATCACTTGGGCTTGGCTCCCTGCCATCCAGGACCTCTTATCAGGCGGTGTGAATGGAAGTCCTGGACTTGTTGGTCTCCAGCCACCCAAGCCGTAGACTGTTTTTCATATGGCAAACGCTCCCGGAGCATGTCTGACACTAACAGGCCCCTGAACAGCTGCTATCCCTAACCCATAAGACTGCTAAATAGCTAACAAAATGGCGTCAGGCTATATTCCTTCACCTTGTCTTTTATCACTGACTATGCACACTCCACACACACACACACACACTTTGTGCATATGTACTCATGCTGACTACACACACTCAGATACCATCATAGTAGCTGTTGCTACTCTTATCATATACCCTGATGCCTAGTCACCATACCCCTATACATAACTATCACACCAGAAAGTTCTGGTGAAGTTATTCAACAACCCAAATGAGGTCTCTGACAAAGGCATGCTTCCCTGGTTGGAGTAGATCACACAGCTGGTGTGAACCCAGTGAATTTCTCCCAAATATTTGTAAATGGTTCCACAAAATGGAAAATCTGTATGGTATTAATGATTTGACCCTCCCAGTAACCACGAGGTTTGTCTCTAACCATAAATTCAAGCGCTTTATCTGATGGTACATTGGCTGACTATGGTAAACTTTTTTTTTTGGGGGGGGTGATCAGATGTTCGATTTCACATCTCAGTAACTGATGCACAGCAGGACTGCAATAAAGACGACCTCTAACTACATGGTCTACACTTGTTTAGGTGACCTGCGTCTACTGGATTGGGCCACTGCAGTTAAAATCACGACCATGCTTAACAAATAGCTGCAGTACGTTTTAGTGGGTGGCAAGTAAGAAGCTATTTCTAAAATGAAACGCATTTGTATTGGGGACAAACCGTTTAAACTGAATCTTGTAATGTGGAACTTGAGCAAGTTGAGTCTAAACTGCTTGGAATAACCCTGGATGGTAAACGGTCATGGTCAACATATTGCTGCTATGATGGAGAGATTTGTCCGTAATAAAGCACTGCTCGGCTTTCTTGACATTGCTATCAACAAAACCAGTCCTACAGTCCTTAGTTTTGTCGCACCTGGACTACTGTCCAGTCATATCTTAGTGACAGAACTCAGGCCATCTTGATAGATGGGGTTAAATCTGAATTATCTCAGCGACAGAACTCAGGCCATCTTGATAGATGGGGTTAAATCTGAATTATCTCAGCGACAGAACTTAGGCCATCTTGATAGATGGGGTTAAATCTGAATTATCTCAGCGACAGAACTTAGGCCATCTTGATAGATGGGGTTAAATCTGAATTATCTCAGCGACAGAACTTAGGCCATCTTGATAGATGGGGTTAAATCTGAATTATCTCAGCGACAGAACTCAGGCCATCTTGATAGATGGGGTTAAATCTGAATTATCTCAGCGACAGAACTCAGGCCATCTTGATAGATGGGGTTAAATCTGAATTATCTCAGTGACAGAACTTAGGCCATCTTGATAGATGGGGTTAAATCTGAATTATCTCAGCGACAGAACTTAGGCCATCTTGATAGATGGGGTTAAATCACTATTTCTTGAGGTTCAAAAAGGTGTTCCTCGGGTTTGATTTTGGGTCCATTATTGTTCACTTTGTATATTAAGAACATAGAAACACTCATTCTTGTAGCATTCTTCTCTATGCAGATGACACCATTTTGTGTTCCTGTGCCACCTCAGTGCAGCAGGCCATTCATCTCTATGCAGATGACACCATTTTGTGTTCCTGTGCCACCTCAGTGCAGCAGGCCATTCATCTCTATGCAGATGACACAGTGTTGTATTCCTGTGCCACCTCAGTGCAGCAGGCCATTCATCTCTATGCAGATGACAGTGTTGTATTCCTGTGCCACCTCAGTGTAGCAGGCCATTCATCTCTATGCAGATGACACAGTTTTGTATTCCTGTGCCACCTCAGTGCAGCAGGCCATTCATATCTATGCAGATGACACAGTGTTGTATTCCTGTGCCACCTCAGTGCAGCAGGCCATTCATCTCTATGCAGATGACACAGTGTTGTATTCCTGTGCCACCTCAGTGCAGCAGGCCATTCATCTCTATGCAGATGACAGTGTTGTATTCCTGTGCCACCTCAGTGTAGCAGGCCATTCATCTCTATGCAGATGACACAGTTTTGTATTCCTGTGCCACCTCAGTGTAGCAGGCCATTCATCTCTATGCAGATGACACAGTTTTGTATTCCTGTGCCACCTCAGTGTAGCAGGCCATTCATCTCTATGCAGATGACACAGTGTTGTGTTCCTGTGCCACCTCAGTGTAGCAGGCCATTCATCTCTATGCAGATGACAGTGTTGTATTCCTGTGCCACCTCAGTGCAGCAGGCCATTCATCTCTATGCAGATGACAGTTTTGTATTCCTGTGCCACCTCAGTGTAGCAGGCCATTCATCTCTATGCAGATGACACAGTTTTGTATTCCTGTGCCACCTCAGTGTAGCAGGCCATTCATCTCTATGCAGATGACAGTATTGTATTCCTGTGCCACCTCAGTGTAGCAGGCCATTCATCTCTATGCAGATGACACAGTTTTGTATTCCTGTGCCACCTCAGTGTAGCAGGCCATTCATCTCTATGCAGATGACACAGTTTTGTATTCCTGTGCCACCTCAGTGTAGCAGGCCATTCATCTCTATGCAGATGACACAGTGTTGTGTTCCTGTGCCACCTCAGTGTAGCAGGCCATTCATCTCTATGCAGATGACAGTGTTGTATTCCTGTGCCACCTCAGTGCAGCAGGCCATTCATCTCTATGCAGATGACAGTTTTGTATTCCTGTGCCACCTCAGTGTAGCAGGCCATTCATCTCTATGCAGATGACACAGTTTTGTATTCCTGTGCCACCTCAGTGTAGCAGGCCATTCATCTCTATGCAGATGACAGTATTGTATTCCTGTGCCACCTCAGTGTAGCAGGCCATTCATCTCTATGCAGATGACAGTGTTGTGTTCCTGTGCCACCTCAGTGTAGCAGGCCATTCATCTCTATGCAGATGACAGTATTGTATTCCTGTGCCACCTCAGTGTAGCAGGCCATTCATCTCTATGCAGATGACAGTATTGTATTCCTGTGCCACCTCAGTGTAGCAGGCCATTCATCTCTATGCAGATGACAGTGTTGTGTTCCTGTGCCACCTCAGTGCAGCAGGCCATTTGTGAACTTCAGCATGACTTTGATTCCATTCAGAAATCACTTGCATCCTAAATTGGTGTTAAATACAAGTGAAACCAAGCTCATGCTGTTCTGTAGGTCACAAAATGTTGACCCTGAGGACCTGCATATCTGTTCTATACATGGAGCCCAATTTGAGCTTGTTTCTCAGTATACGTACCTGGGTGTCTGGATTGATGACAAGTTATCCTTCGTAACGTAATAAAAAGCTAAGATCAAAGATTATTTTTTTATATCAAATAAATGATGCCTTAGTATTAAAAATAGGAGGAAGATTGTTCAAACAATGCTTCTCCCTGTTTTGGATGTTGGTGATATTGTTTACATTGCATGCTGCAACCTCTGTTTTAAAACCCTTAGATGCAGTCTACCATTCAGCAACCTCTGTTTTAAAACCCTTAGATGCAGTCTACCATTCAGCAACCTCTGTTTTAAAACCCTTAGATGCAGTCTACCATTCAGCAACCTCTGTTTTAAAACCCTTAGATGCAGTCTACCATTCAGCAACCTCTGTTTTAAAACCCTTAGATGCAGTCTACCATTCAGCAACCTCTGTTTTAAAACCCTTAGATGCAGTCTACCATTCAGCAACCTCTGTTTTAAAACCCTTAGATGCAGTCTACCATTCAGCAACCTCTGTTTTAAAACCCTTAGATGCAGTCTACCATTCAGCAACCTCTGTTTTAAAACCCTTAGATGCAGTCTACCATTCAGCAACCTCTGTTTTAAAACCCTTAGATGCAGTCTACCATTCAGCAACCTCTGTTTTAAAACCCTTAGATGCAGTCTACCATTCAGCATTACGTTTTATCACAGGGGACAATTTTAGGACTCGTTGTAGTCTGTAAAAAATGTGGGATGGATCTTTCTGCAAGAAGAGAGCTGCGTTCTCTTCTTTATTTACAAAGCAATCTGACAGAGACTCCCTCCGTATGAAACTTCATTTTGATAAGAATAAGTTATTAAATGTTTATTTTTGTTAATTTTGTGCTGAATTATATTGTTTTATACACGTATATTTAAATATTCTGTTTTTATTGTAATGTGTACAGGGCTCTCTTGTAAAATATATTTTTAATCTCAATGTGACTCAGTTTAAATAATGGTTAAATTAAAAAATATATAGTCACTACTGTCCAGTAGTGCCTGTTGCCTAGTCACTACTGGACAGTAGTGCCACAAAGAGGGACATGTCCCTTAAATGTACACAGATAGCTAACATCAATGGCATGCATGTCAATCTCTCCTGGTTTAAAGTTGGGGACAGATTGACTTCATCATGACTCATCTTAGTGAGAGATATTGTCATGTTGAAAGCACTGAGCTGTGTGTGCACACAGCTCCGACATCCATGCATACCCCACAAGACATACCATCAGGGGTCTCTTCACAGTCCAAGTCCACAACACTCGGGGAAACGCACAGTACTACACAGAGCAATGACTACATGGAACTATTCCACATCAAGCAACTCATTCAACCAGTATAATCAGAAATAAAACGAAACCTTATGGAACAAAGAGCACTGAAGAGACATGCTAGCACACGCCCTCTATACACACACACACTGTAACATTGTGGTATTTAAGCAATGAGACACGAGGGGTGTGGTATATGGCCAATATGCCACGTCTAAGGGCTGTTCTTAGGCACGACGCATCATGGAGTGCCTGGACGCAGCCCTTAGCTGTGGTATATTGGCCATATAACACAACCCACCCCCCCCCCCCTGAGGTGTTTTGTCATACCCTTGGTATACGTCCGATATGCCACAGCTGTCAGCCAATCAGCATTCAGGGTTCAAACCACCCAGTTTATAATACATTTTGTTGTTGAAATGTTATATGATGTACAATTATTTACAAAAAATGTGTGCCTTAATGCGTTTGGACCCAAGGAAGATTAGCTAATAAAGACAGTACAAATGTAACAATTCATTTCAATGCACTGCTATCAAGGCAGAAATGCTTACGAGCCCTTCCCAATGATACAGAGTTATCCATAGGTGTTGACTTTACTGTGAAATGCTTACGAGCCCTTCCCAATGATACAGAGTTATCCATAGGTGTTGACTTTACTGTGAAATGCTTACGAGCCCTTCCCAATGATACAGAGTTATCCATAGGTGTTGACTTTACTGTGAAATGCTTACGAGCCCTTCCCAATGATACAGAGTTATCCATAGGTGTTGACTTTACTGTGAAATGCTTACGAGCCCTTCCCAATGATACAGAGTTATCCATAGGTGTTGACTTTACTGTGAAATGCTTACGAGCCCTTCCCAATGATACAGAGTTATCCATAGGTGTTGACTTTACTGTGAAATGCTTACGAGCCCTTCCCAATGATACAGAGTTATCCATAGGTGTTGACTTTACTGTGAAATGCTTACGAGCCCTTCCCAATGATACAGAGTTATCCATAGGTGTTGACTTTACTGTGAAATGCTTACGAGCCCTTCCCAATGATACAGAGTTATCCATAGGTGTTGACTTTACTGTGAAATGCTTACGAGCCCTTCCCAATGATACAGAGTTATCCATAGGTGTTGACTTTACTGTGAAATGCTTACGAGCCCTTCCCAATGATACAGAGTTATCCATAGGTGTTGACTTTACTGTGAAATGCTTACGAGCCCTTCCCAATGATACAGAGTTATCCATAGGTGTTGACTTTACTGTGAAATGCTTACGAGCCCTTCCCAATGATACAGAGTTATCCATAGGTGTTGACTTTACTGTGAAATGCTTACGAGCCCTTCCCAATGATACAGAGTTATCCATAGGTGTTGACTTTGACTGCTTTTCACATTTGAACTCTTCTACCCGTAGACTATTATTTGGTGACGTACCATTGTCTAGATTAATACATTACACGAATCTGTAGGCTGAACTAGATGAGATGAGCATCATTGACATTGCTTTTTGTGTGCAACTTTGTAGCAATTCACACATTTCTCCACCAGAGGTCAGCACAGTCTTAACTATTTTTATAGTTACTATTTAGTGTGAGTGCATTTAGTATCTAGGAATGGGCGTCTGTGCCTGTGCAAGTCTGGCAGCGGGTGGTGATGGCGACGAATAGTGTGATTTGGAGTAGCAACAGCTGCGCCGGAATGCGATCAATATGGTTGATAGTGCTGATGATATGGGTGGGGAGGACATGAATGGTCTGTAGTGGAAAGTTATTAGGAAAAAGAGATCATGATGCTACTGAAAGCAGTGGCGCTTCTCGTGTAGAGTGTGAAAGAAGGGAACGAATAATGATGTGTTGGAGTGGAAAGTTGCGAAGGTGTTTGATGTGACCACAGGCACGCAGCTACACCCTATCCGATTAACCAATGACTTAAAAAAAGAGGTGAAGTTAAACTAACCCGGTTCATTGGAAATGGTAGAATGCTAATATTCTGTGCTAGCCCCGCTCTGCATGGGAAGGTTCTTCAACTGGAAACTCAATGGGAAGAAAATCAAAAGCCTTGTCCTCAGAGCTTATGCTAAATTGAGGGGAGCCATTCCTGGGGACTCTATGTCCATAGATGATATTAAAGAACATGTAAAGGGAGGCAGTGTGATTGAGGCCAAAAGGTTGATCAGTAGGAAAGAGGGTCAAAGAAATGAAAGCTTATCAGTAGTGCGGAGGTTTGAGAAGGTTTTGCTTGCAAAAGTACATGACGTTTGACTGAGAATTGCAGTGTTTTAAATGACAAAGATTGGAACACGTATCTGTTCAGTGTAAAGAAAATAAAAGATGTGCCAAGTGTGGAGGGGAACATGATTATGGTTACTATAGGAACAATGTGAAGGCTAAGTGTTGTAATTGTGGGGGGAACATGATTATGTTATGTTATGCCTTCACATTGTTCCTACATTGTTCCTATAGTAACCATAATCATGTCCCCCCCCCCACAATTACAACAATTATCAAATATGATTCATACAGTGTTAGGCTTTCACAAGGCAATTCAAAGAAGCAGAACGTGATTTTGGTGCGCAAAGAATGGAATCATGAGTGCGTTCGGGTGCAAGGTCCTCGGCAATCTTTCTTCATAATACAACAAACATAGGCATCAAAGCGGTATTTACATAGAATCCTTATAATTTACAGCATTTCCCTCAGACAACAAAAAAATAACTAAATAGCCAAATGGTGGGAGGGATGGGGGCAACTCAAACAGGAAGTACCAGAACAAAAACTCAAACAGGACTGTTTCGCTAGCACAGACTGGAAGCCTATAGGGATGAGGTCAGAGATCTGGTAAGGGGTGCCAGGACAACAACCTCCCCCTCAACTTCAGCAAGACAAAGGACTTGATTGTGGACTACAGGAAACAAAGGGGCGAGTACGCCCCCATCCACATCAATGGCGCTGTAGTGGAGCGGATCGAGAGCTTCAAGTTCCGTGGTGTTAGGAATTAGGAATTAGCATGGTCCTCACAGTTGTGAAGATGGCCCATCAGCGTCTCTTCCCCCCTCAGGAGGCAGAAAAGATTTGTCATGGGCCCTCAGATCCTCCTACTAACTCTCTTGCACTCTGCACACACTGGACTCTACCCACACACTACATACGCCCATACACACACATGAATACTGACACCACACACACATTTACACTCACCACATATGCTGCTGCTACTGTGTCTTATCTATCCTGTTGCCTAGTCACTTTACCCCTACCATACATTAGGAACACCTTTATATTGAGTTGCACGCCCTTTTGCCCTCAGAACAGCCTCAATTCGTCGGGGCATGGAATTTACAAGGTGTCGAAGGCGTTCCACAGGGATGCTGGCCCATGTTGACCCCAATGCTTCCCGCAGTTCAATTTTGCTGGACCCCAGGAAGAGTATCTGCTGCGTTGGCGAATGGGGATCCAGAATGAATACAGCTGTAGACTAGTAGACAAGTAGACTAACAGACTATACAGGTAGACTAGTAGATGAACAGGCTATACAGTTCTGCTGCGTTGGCGAATGGGGATCCATAATGAATACAGCTGTAGACTAGTAGACAAGTAGACTAACAGACTATACAGGTAGACTAGTAGATGAACAGGCTATACAGTTCTGCTGCGTTGGCGAATGGGGATCCATAATGAATACAGCTGTATCAAGTCGGCTGGCTGTCCTTTGGGTGGTGGACCATTCTTGATACACAGTGGAAACTGTTGAGTGTGAAAAACCCAGCAGTGTTGCAGTTCTTGATACACTCAAACTGGTGTGCCTGGCGCCTACTACCATACCCTGTTCAAAGGCAAACTAATGTATCTTGCCCATTCACCCTCTGAATGGCACTTCTTCACAATCCATGTCTCAATTGTCTCAATGCTTAAAAATCCCTCATTAACCTATCACCTCCCCTTCATCTACACTGATTGAAGTGGATTTAACAAGTGACATCAAGAAGGGCTCATAGCTTTTCACCTGGATTCACCTGGTCATTCTATGTCATGGAAAGAGCAGGTATTCCTAATGTTTTGTACACTCAGTGTTTATGTACATAGCTACCTCAATGACCTTGTACCCCTCCACATCGACCTGGTACTGGTACTCCCTGTATAAATCCATGTTACTTTTTTACTCATTCGTTATTTAGTGTGTATTTATTCCTCATGTCACTATTTCATTTAAAAAAAAGTATTTTTGATCTTTATCTCAACTCCGCATGGTTGGAATCCATAAGTAACCATTTCTCTGTTAGTCTACACCTTCTCTGTTAGTCTACACCTTCTCTGTTAGTCTACACCTTCTCTGTTAGTCTACACCTTCTCTGTTAGTTTACACCTGTTGTATGAACATGTAAGCACTCACTACTGCAAGTCGCTCTGCATTAAAGACTCAAATGTAAACGTTTACGAAGCACGTGACAAACCGCTGTCAATCAAAACCCGTACAGCGCTGTGAAGTGGAGACCCTGAGCTCTGTCATGTATAGGAAGTTACTGTACAGCCACTGCCTTCCAATTTAGGCGTTTATCAGTGTCCAAATACTCACTTTTCAACCGGTATACGGGTAGGAGTGTGAAGGGTTAACCCCCAACAGATGGCACACAAATTTGTCATTTCTCATTAAATAGTGTCACTTGTTCGATCTAGCCTGGCCACTTAGTAGCTTGGGTGCCTGCTTCAGCCAACGCCTTTGAAATGTTCATGTCAAGTACGGTAAATGCAGAGACAGACTGGCCCTCTAGTGGCTTCATGGTGTAACTGTTCGTATGAGGGCCATAATAACACTCTGTGATGAAGAGATGGATGGTGTTGAGAAGTGACATTCACAGGAGCACAAACATAGCAACTGAACATGGACCTGTTCCAATACTTCAAATGTACCCTTTCAACCTCTTTTACTAAATATTCACACATCTGACCTGACTGTATTGACGGAAGCTATGTGGTGGAACGTATTCTACCCATCCAGTAAGGTCAGTGATTAATTTGCAGAAGGGAGGGTGGAAGGGGAATGGTTGAAGTATTGGGTCATGGCCCATGTCGTATCTCAGAGCAGACCCAGAGGTGAGAGGGGGTTTAAGGCAGGTGAGGTGTGTTTCTATTCCTCCTGGCTCTACATACACAGTAGAGGACTGTCCGTTCACACACTACAAACATGGTAGGACATAGAACAAATCAGGACCCATAGACTTTTTCTCATATTTACTAAAGCAGATATTGTCTTATGATTTCCATTTCAATTGAAAAATCTTTGCGATGTTCACGTAGGGAATGTCGACTTAGCTATTGGGCAGTGCTTCAGTTCAGTTTACCATGCAGAAAGGAATGCGTCTGAATCTCTCTTCATTCTAAATACAATAAACTGCAAAGGCTTGTTTGGCAAATCTATAGGAAATACTGGTCAGAATAAATACATTGTTGTTGTCGGTTCCTCCTACAGGTCAAAACAGGAGTGCGTCACACCCACTTAATATAAGCAGGATGCAGATCTGACAGACGCGCATGCGTGCACACACACACACACACACACACACACACACACACACACACACACACACAGTGTAGTCAGCAGGAAACGTGTCACAATAATAATAAATGTATGTCATCATCCCCAGGGTGCAACATACTGGATGTTGCAGATAGAAATGGCACAAATAGAGTTGACATGATTCCTCACCCTACATTTCAGAGAGGCATGTCTGTTCTACATCATATTTTTTTATCTGGGCGTTCGGCAATGTGGCCCATGAGTTACCTGAAGTTCTCCCTCAACAGGTAGCCCCTCGTCCAGACAGTGACTGAGGGTTGAGAGGGACATTTTAGTCCCAGAGTTTGGTTTGGGAATCCTGCACTCATTCCTGAAACTGGTTGAGTGAGCACTGTAGAGGTTTGGGCAGTCAGTCATTAAATGACTGACTCCACTTGATAAGGTGTAGTATGATATACTACAGTACCCATAATGCTCTGTGTCCCGTCTCATTATCAATACATGAGGGTCTGAAATCTGAATCTTTTTTCTCCACCATTGTTGTGGTTTTCTCCCTGGACCTTAAGAACAGTTTGTCCGGTAAATTCACTTTACCGACGTATAGTCTGTTAGACCAGTCTATTCCAACTGTGTTGTCATATCAACATATTACACCACTCCGTTCCAACTGTATCGCCATGACAATGCGCTACACCAGTTCATCCAGTAGTGTGCCCAGGCTGTGGTGATGTTCAGGTGGTCCAGTGATGGGCTTGTTACACATGGGACACACACAGCGCACCTCCAGCCACTTCACCAGGCAACTGCAGGGGCAAACAACAATTCAGTGACACATATATGCACGCATATATACACACACAGACACACACACACACACACACACACATATGCACGTACAGATACACACGCACACACAGACACACACATCTGACACATAAATTCCATCTGCTTGGTGTGAGGTGAGGTGACACTTGCCCCCGGTGAAAGGCATGTTGGCATGGCAACACTCCTAGCTCATCTTTCACTCTGAAGTCCTCCAAGCACACTGCACATGTCTGCTGTGATGGAGAAAAGTAGAGGGAGAGCAATGGAGAGAGAAAGAGAGAGAAACCAGGGGAGAGAGCGTGAGAGAGAGAAGCCAGGGGAGAGATAGAAAGAGAGAGAAGCCAGGGGAGAGATAGAAAGAGAGAGAAGCCAGGGGAGAGATAGAAAGAGAGAGAAGCCAGGGGAGAGATAGAAAGAGAGAGAAGCCAGGGGAGAGATAGAAAGAGAGAGAAGCCAGGGGAGAGATAGAGAGAGAAGCCAGGGGAGAGATAGAAAGAGAGAGAAGCCAGGGGAGAGATAGAAAGAGAGAGAAGCCAGGGGAGAGATAGAAAGAGAGAGAAGCCAGGGGAGAGAGAGCGAGAGAGAGAAGCCAGGGGAGAGAGAGCGAGAGAGAGAAACCAGGGGAGAGCGAGAAAGAGAAACCAGGGGAGAGCGAGAAAGAGAAACCAGGGGAGAGCGAGAAAGAGAAACCAGGGGAGAGCGAGAAACCAGGGGAGAGAGAGAAACCAGGGGAGAGAGAGAAACCAGGGGAGAGAGAGAAACCAGGGGAGAGAGAGAAACCAGGGGAGAGAGAGAAACCAGGGGAGAGAGAGAAACCAGGGGAGAGAGAGAAACCAGGGGAGAGAGAGAAACCAGGGGAGAGAGAGAAACCAGGGAGAGAGAGAAACCAGGGGAGAGAGAGAAACCAGGGGAGAGAGAGAAACCAGGGGAGAGAGAGAAACCAGGGGAGAGAGAGAAACCAGGGGAGAGAGAGCGAGAGAGAAACCAGGGGAGAGAGAGCGAGAGAGAAACCAGGGGAGAGAGAGCGAGAGAGAAACCAGGGGAGAGAGAGAGCGAGAGAGAAACCAGGGGAGAGAGAGAGCGAGAGAGAAACCAGGGGAGAGAGAGAGCGAGAGAGAAACCAGGGGAGAGAGAGAGCGAGAGAGAAACCAGGGGAGAGAGAGAGCGAGAGAGAAACCAGGGGAGAGAGAGAGCGAGAGAGAAACCAGGGGAGAGAGAGAGAGAAAGAGAGAGAAACCAGGAGAGAGAGCGAGAGAGAAACCAGGGGAGAGAGCGAAAGAGAGAGAAACCAGGGGAGAGAGAGAAGGTGGTTGGAGAGTGTAAAAAGAGTGCACTAAACAGAAGCATAATGGAAAGAAGAATAACAAACTAACCCCGTGTAGATTCAGTTTCGTTGTATCCCCTTTGACTACCACCTGTGAAAAAAGCATCAGTGATTACCGCTAGAGTTGTGAGACAAACATGGAATGAAACAGGTTTTCTATTCACAAGATGGAGTGTTTAAAAGATCATTGGAATGGTTTTGCTCTCAACACTAGGGGCCCGGAGACACTGTGATGATTGATGTGGGACGGTCTTCATTGCAGTTACAATATATTTCTGTAATGTATTCCTGAGATTTGAAACAACTCTCCAGGCATTGTGCTTCTGATTATATGGACAGCACGACTGCAAAAAAGGTGACCTGGAAGGCACCCTGAGTTTGTCTTTGTGTGTTATACGTGCAGTGTGTTGAACAAGACTGCCTTATAGAAGACAGACCTTTTTGTGGTGTTGTGACGTGACTTACCGCTTTGTATCCAAACCTCTCTCGCCGAGCCTGGTGCCTTAGTTTACTGGGAGGGAGGAGAGACTTTTAGTACAACTGAGGAAGAAGACAGGCAGACAGAGGGACAGACAGTGGTTTCTTCAATGCACCTGTCTGTAATCACCCTAGAGGTACATAAGCTGAAACGATTGGCCCTAGTCAAAATTGTATTTTTACTTTTGAAGTGCACTGATCGCCAAACAATACTTCTGTGTAAAAATGACCATATACGGTAGCCCGTTTTCACCAATCAGATGTAGTAAAGGGACTCGTGCCCGCTGTGCCCACTCAGTTTCAATAATGCCTCTGCTTTCCTCTCCTCTCTGCCACTTTGAAAGGACCACATTGTGGAGCAAAGATGACCCCAGACACAGTGCTGTGTTGTTCACACTGAACACAATCTCACTTCATTACGGCTCATTAACTCTTCAGACCCAGAGCTCCAGTTACCACTGTGGTATATCCTCTTTGTCACAACACAGATGAAAACAATAGACACTCATGTCTTAAAATGTGCATGTGTGTGTTTTGTTTGTGTGAGTGTGTGTGTGTGTGTGTGTGTGTGTGTGTGTGAATATGCATTTGTCTACTGTGTGTGTTTGTATAAGTGTGTGTGTGTAGTGTGTGTGTAGTATGTGTGTGTGTGTAGTGTGTGTATTAAATCAGTTTAATGTTTTGCCTGATTCCGTTTAGTTTTTCCCCAAATTCTGTTTTCTCCATTTAGTTATTTCAGGTTTCCATTTTCCAGTTTTTCTTTGGTTTTTGCTCTAAAATTCTCACATTTTAAAACCATCCAATTGAGTTGTTTTGTGAGTCCACAACAATGCTTAAACCACATCAGGAGACCACTTTCTGAGGTCTGGGATAAATAGAGAAATTTAGATTTTTGTGTGTAGTTACCCTTTAATTGCAGTGTGCAACTAGCAAGAGGCTGTTGTCTAATGCAAATTATAATGTTATAATTCTGCCAGGTAAGCATAGGTTACTTTGTAGTTAACATTTGATTGAGAAGGTTTTTGGGAAAGGCACATTTCTATCTACCAGAAGACTTTTCATTAGCATCATTGCTAAAGGCTACACAATGTGCTAGACACCTGTGCTAGGCACATTCACAGACCAGAGCAATTCTCATTGACTCTTCAGAAAGTTGCAGGAAATACAAATCACTATTTATAGTCTTATGATAAACTTGGGCAAATGAATTCATTTTCAATACATTTAGTTGAAGCATTTTGAATATTGAATATTGTTGAATCCCATTTTAATGTCAGGATTCCGTGATCCCGTCCGCGTTCTCTGCATCGCGGGTTTTATAGGGCCCTATGTGTGGGAGGTTCAGGATAGGAGGAGGACCCTACGTTTACTTCCAACCGTGGGGCTGCTGCCTGAGGCCTTAAATAGACTCAGGGACAAACCAGGCTGATAATCATCTGCAGCTGATTGTTTGAGTTGGGAAATACTTAAGGACAGAGGAAACAGAGGGATGGGTGAGGAGTCCCCCATGACAACAATAGCCTGGACCTGATTCTAAAGAAGCCTTAGTCACAGTAACAGTAATAACAGTCACACAAACACACTCATGCAAACACATTTCGGACATTTCAAGATCCATGGGGATCTACACTGAACAAAAATATAAACGCAACATGTAACAATTTCTAAGATTTTACTGAGTTACATTTCATTTAAGGAAATCTATGGATTTCACATGACTGGGAATACAGATTTTGTTGGTCACCGATACCTTTAAAAAAAAGGTAGTGGCATGGATCAGAAAACCAGTCAGTATCTGGTGTGACCACCATTTGACTCATGCAGCGCGACACATCTCCTTTGCATAGAGTTGATCAGGCTGTTGATTGTGGCCTGTTTCCCCTCTTCAATGGCTGTGTTGCATATTGGTGGGAACTGGAACACTGTCGTACATGTGGATCCAGAGCATCCCAAACATGCTCAATGGGTGACATGTCTAATGAGTATACAGGCCATGGAAGAACTGGGACATTTTCAGCTTCCAGAAATTGTGTAGAGATCCTTGCAACATGGGCCTGTGCATTTATCATGCTGAAACATGAGGGGATGGCGGTGGATGAATGGCATGACAATGGGCCTCAGGGTCTCATCACGGTATCTCTATGCATTCACATTGTCATCAATAAAATGCAATTGTGCTCGTTGTCCGTAGCTTATGTCTGCCCATACCATAACCCCACCACCACCATGGGGCACTCTGTTCACGACATTGACATCAGCAAACCGCTCGTCCACACGACGCCATACACACTGTCTGCCATCTGCCTGGTACAGTTGAAACCCGGATTCATCCATGAAGAGCACACTTCTCCAGTGTGCCAGTGGTCATCAAAGGTGAGCATTTTCCCTCTGAAGTCGGTTACAACGCCGAACTGCAGTCAGGTCAAGACCCTGGTGAGGAAGATGAGCACGCAGATGAGCTTCCCTGAGATGGTTTCTGACAGTTTGTGCAGAAATTATTTGATTGTGCAAACCCACAGTTTCATCAGCTGTCCGGGTGGCTGGTCTCAGACAATCCTGCAGTGAAGAAGCCTGATGTGGTCTGATGTTGTGAGGCCGATTAGATGAACTGCCAAATTATCTAAAACAACGTTGGAAGTGGCTTATGGTAGAGAACTGAACAACCAAATATCTGGCAACAGCTCTGGTGAACATTCCTGCAGTCAGCATGCCAATTCCTCGCTCCCTCAAAACTGAGACATCTGTGGCATTGTGATGTGTGACAAAACTGCACATTTTAGAGTGGTCTATTATTGTCCCCAGCACAAGGTGCACCTGTGTAATGATCATGCCGTTTAATCAGTTTCTTGATATGCCACACCTGTCAGGTGGATGGATTTGATAACAAAACGATACCAGGGTAAAAAAAAGTAGGCACAAGTCACAGAATGGCACTTGATCCAGAATGAGAAACTCAGCTACTGCTCTATTCAATCACTGGGCATCTTTGAGATGTCAGTATTTTTTGATCGTCAGTATTTATGCTTCAATGCATACTGCATACTTTAATTAACCAATTATTCAATCATGTTATCAATTTGAATTTGTCTTTACCAATCAAATGTCATAACAACATAATGATTATAGTGTATTTGAATGGTAAATCTCTATTGATAAACTGGTACAATCAAGATGTACCCTAGGCCTATTCCACCTCAATGCACAAGAAAGAGTATTTTGGCACCTACCGTCTCATATTGTTCTGAAATCATTTCTGTAGTTAGAAACTGATAATATTATCATTCCTGAAACATTATTTTGTTTAAATATAATTTGATCTCCGATAAATTAAGCTACTTGTAATTTTAATTTTAATTTATAAGATTCATGTCAAAAGTGTTGGAAAAACTTGTCAATAATCAACTGACTGGATTTCTTGATGTCTATAGTATTCTCTCAGGTATGCAAACCGGTTTCCGCTCAGGATAAGGATGGGTCACTGCAACCTTAAAGGTCCTCAATGATGTCACCATTGCCCTTGATTCTAAGCAATATTGTGCTATTATTTATATAGACTTGGCCAAAGCTTTTGATACGGTAGACCATTCCATTCTTGTGGGCCGGATAGGCAGTATTGGTGTCTCTGAGGGGTCTTCGTGCTAGTTTGCTAATTACCTCTCTCAAAGAATGCAGTCAGAAAATCAGCTATCTCAAGCACTGCCTGTCAGCAAGGGAGTACCCCAAAGCTCGATCCTCAATTTACATCAACATAGCTCAGGCAGTAGGAAGCTCTCTCATCCATTTATATGCAGATGATACAGTCTTATACTCAGCTGGCCCCTCCTTGGATTTGGTGTTAAATGCTCTACAACAAAGCTCTCTTAGTGTCCAACAATATTTCTCTAATCTTAACCTTGTTCTGAAAACCTCCAAACCAAAGGTCATGTGGTTTGGTAAAAAGAACTTGAGGTAGTCACCTCATACATGTACTTGGGAGTATGGCTAGATGGTACACTGTTCTTCTCTCAGCACATATCAAAGCTGCAGGCTAAAGTTAAATCTAGACTTGGTTTCCTCTATTGTAAATGCTCCTCTTTCACCCCATCTGCCAAACTAACCCTGATTCAGATGACCATCCTACCCATGTTAGATTACGGAGACATCATTTATAGATCGGCAGGTAAGGGTTCTCTCGAGCGGCAAGATGTTCTTTACCGTTCTTTACCATTCGACCACCAATGCTCCTTATAGGACACATCCCTGCACTCTATACTCCTCTGTAAACTGATAATCTCTGCATACCCGTCGCAAGACCCACTGGTTGATGCTTATTTATAAAACCTTCTTAGGCCTCCCTCCCCCTATCTGAGATATCTACTGCAGCCCACATCCTCCTTCTGCCAGTCACATAAAGGTTCCCAAAGCACACACATCCCTGGGTCGCTCCTCTTTTCAGTTCGCTGCAGCTAGCGACTGGAACGAGCTGCAACAAACACTCAAACCCGACAGTTTTATCTCAATCTCTTCATTCAAAGACTCAATCATGGACACTGTGATGTATTGTTGTCTCTACCTTCTTGCCCTTTGTGCTGTTGTCTGTGCCCAATAATGTTTGTACCATGTTTTGTGCTGCTACCATGTTGTTGTTATGTTGTGTTGCTACCATGCTGTGTTGTCATGTGTTTCTGCCTTGCTATGTTGTTGTCTTTATATAGTGTTGTGTTGTCTCTCTCGTTGTGATGTGTGTTTTGTCCTATATTTATATTGTACAGTCGTAGCCAAAAGTTTAGAATGACACAAATATTAATTTTCACAAAGTCTGCTGACTCTGTTTGTATGATGGCAATTTGCATATACTCCAGAATGTTATGAAGAGTGATCAGATGAACTGCGATTAATTGCAAAGTCCCTCTTTGCCATGCAAATGATCTGAACCCCCCCCCCCCTGCCACAAAAGGACCAGCTGACATCATGTCAGTGATTGTCTCATTAACACAGGTGTGAGTGTTGACGAGGACAAGGCTGGAGATCACTTTGTCATGCTGATTGTGTTTGAATAACAGACTGGAAGCTTCATAAGGAGGGTGGTGCTTGGAATCATTGTTCTTCCTCTGTCAACCATGGTTACCTGCAAGGAAACACGTGCCGTCATCATTGCTTTGCACAAAAAGGGCTTCACAGGCAAGGATATTGCTGCCAGTAAGATTGCACCTAAATCAACCATTTATCAGATCATCAAGAACTTCAAGGAGAGCGGTTAAATTGTTGTGAAGAAGGCTTCAGGGCGCCCAAGAAAGTCCAGCAAGTGCCAGGACCGTCTCCTAAAGTTGATTCAGCTGCGGTATCGGGGCACCACCAGCACAGAGCTTGCTCAGGAATGGCAGCAGGCAGGTGTGAGTGCATCAGCACGCACAGTGACTTTTGGAGGATGGCCTGGTGTCAAAGAAGGGCAGCAAAGAAGCCACTTCTGTCCAGGAAAAACATCAGGGACAGACTGATATTCTGCAAAAGGTACAGGGATTGGACTGCTGAGGACTGGGGTAAAGTCACTTTCTCTGATGAATCCCCTTTCCAATTGTTTGGGGCATCCGGAAAAAAGCTTGTCCGGAGATGTCAAGGTGAGCGCTACCATCAGTCCTGTGTCATGCCAACAGTAAAGCATCCTGAGACCATTCATGTGTGGGGTTGCTTCTCAGCCAAGGGAGTGGGCTCACTCGCAATTTTGCCTAAGAACACAGCCATGAAGAAAGAATGGTACCAACACATCCTCTGAGAGCAACTTCTCCCAACCATCCAGGAACAGTTTGGTGACGAACAATGCCTTTTCCAGCATGATGGAGCACCTTGCCATAAGGCAAAAGTGATAATCCCATTGAGAACTTGTGGTCAATCCTCAAGAGGCGGGAGGACAAATGAAAAACCCACAAATTCTGACAAACTCCAAGCATTGATTATGCAAGAATGGGCTGCCATCAGTCAGGATGTGGCCCAGAATTGAATTAACAGCATGCCAGGGCCGGATTGCAGAGGTCTTGAAAAAGAAGGGTCAACACTGCAAATATTGACTCATTGCATCAACTTCATGTAATTGTCAATAAAGGCCTTTGACACTTATGAAATGCTTGTAATTATACTTCAGTATTCCATAGTAACATCTGACAAAAATATCTAAAGACACGGAAGCAGCAAACTTTGTGTAAATTAATATTTGTGTCATTATCAAAACTTTTGGCCACCTCTGTATTTATTTTTTTATATTTAATCCCAGGTCCCCGTCCCCGCAGGAGGCCTTTTGCTAGGCCGTCATTGTAAATAAGCATTTCCCCGTCCCCGCAGGAGGCCTTTTGCTAGGCCGTCATTGTAAATAAGCATTTCCCCGTCCCCGCAGGAGGCCTTTTGCTAGGCCGTCATTGTAAATAAGCATTTCCCCGTCCCCGCAGGAGGCCTTTTGCTAGGCCGTCATTGTAAATAAGCATTTCCCCGTCCCCGCAGGAGGCCTTTTGCTAGGCCGTCATTGTAAATAAGCATTTCCCCGTCCCCGCAGGAGGCCTTTTGCTAGGCCGTCATTGTAATAAGCATTTCCCCGTCCCCGCAGGAGGCCTTTTGCTAGGCCGTCATTGTAAATAAGCATTTCCCCGTCCCCGCAGGAGGCCTTTTGCTAGGCCGTCATTGTAAATAAGCATTTCCCCGTCCCCGCAGGAGGCCTTTTGCTAGGCCGTCATTGTAAATAAGCATTTCCCCGTCCCCGCAGGAGGCCTTTTGCTAGGCCGTCATTGTAAATAAGCATTTCCCCGTCCCCGCAGGAGGCCTTTTGCTAGGCCGTCATTGTAAATAAGCATTTCCCCGTCCCCGCAGGAGGCCTTTTGCTAGGCCGTCATTGTAAATAAGCATTTCCCCGTCCCCGCAGGAGGCCTTTTGCTAGGCCGTCATTGTAAATAAGCATTTCCCCGTCCCCGCAGGAGGCCTTTTGCTAGGCCGTCATTGTAAATAAGCATTTCCCCGTCCCCGCAGGAGGCCTTTTGCTAGGCCGTCATTGTAAATAAGCATTTCCCCGTCCCCGCAGGAGGCCTTTTGCTAGGCCGTCATTGTAAATAAGCATTTCCCCGTCCCCGCAGGAGGCCTTTTGCTAGGCCGTCATTGTAAAGAAGCATTTCCCCGTCCCCGCAGGAGGCCTTTTGCTAGGCCGTCATTGTAAAGAAGCATTTCCCCGTCCCCGCAGGAGGCCTTTTGCTAGGCCGTCATTGTAAATAAGCATTTCCCCGTCCCCGCAGGAGGCCTTTTGCTAGGCCGTCATTGTAAATAAGCATTTCCCCGTCCCCGCAGGAGGCCTTTTGCTAGGCCGTCATTGTAAATAAGCATTTCCCCGTCCCCGCAGGAGGCCTTTTGCTAGGCCGTCATTGTAAATAAGCATTTCCCCGTCCCCGCAGGAGGCCTTTTGCTAGGCCGTCATTGTAAATAAGCATTTCCCCGTCCCCGCAGGAGGCCTTTTGCTAGGCCGTCATTGTAAATAAGCATTTCCCCGTCCCCGCAGGAGGCCTTTTGCTAGGCCGTCATTGTAAATAAGCATTTCCCCGTCCCCGCAGGAGGCCTTTTGCTAGGCCGTCATTGTAAATAAGCATTTCCCCGTCCCCGCAGGAGGCCTTTTGCTAGGCCGTCATTGTAAATAAGCATTTCCCCGTCCCCGCAGGAGGCCTTTTGCTAGGCCGTCATTGTAAATAAGCATTTCCCCGTCCCCGCAGGAGGCCTTTTGCTAGGCCGTCATTGTAAATAAGCATTTCCCCGTCCCCGCAGGAGGCCTTTTGCTAGGCCGTCATTGTAAATAAGCATTTCCCCGTCCCCGCAGGAGGCCTTTTGCTAGGCCGTCATTGTAAATAAGCATTTCCCCGTCCCCGCAGGAGGCCTTTTGCTAGGCCGTCATTGTAAATAAGCATTTCCCCGTCCCCGCAGGAGGCCTTTTGCTAGGCCGTCATTGTAAATAAGCATTTCCCCGTCCCCGCAGGAGGCCTTTTGCTAGGCCGTCATTGTAAATAAGCATTTCCCCGTCCCCGCAGGAGGCCTTTTGCTAGGCCGTCATTGTAAATAAGCATTTCCCCGTCCCCGCAGGAGGCCTTTTGCTAGGCCGTCATTGTAAATAAGCATTTCCCCGTCCCCGCAGGAGGCCTTTTGCTAGGCCGTCATTGTAAATAAGCATTTCCCCGTCCCCGCAGGAGGCCTTTTGCTAGGCCGTCATTGTAAATAAGCATTTCCCCGTCCCCGCAGGAGGCCTTTTGCTAGGCCGTCATTGTAAATAAGCATTTCCCCGTCCCCGCAGGAGGCCTTTTGCTAGGCCGTCATTGTAAATAAGCATTTCCCCGTCCCCGCAGGAGGCCTTTTGCTAGGCCGTCATTGTAAATAAGCATTTCCCCGTCCCCGCAGGAGGCCTTTTGCTAGGCCGTCATTGTAAATAAGCATTTCCCCGTCCCCGCAGGAGGCCTTTTGCTAGGCCGTCATTGTAAATAAGCATTTCCCCGTCCCCGCAGGAGGCCTTTTGCTAGGCCGTCATTGTAAATAAGCATTTCCCCGTCCCCGCAGGAGGCCTTTTGCTAGGCCGTCATTGTAAATAAGCATTTCCCCGTCCCCGCAGGAGGCCTTTTGCTAGGCCGTCATTGTAAATAAGCATTTCCCCGTCCCCGCAGGAGGCCTTTTGCTAGGCCGTCATTGTAAATAAGCATTTCCCCGTCCCCGCAGGAGGCCTTTTGCTAGGCCGTCATTGTAAATAAGCATTTCCCCGTCCCCGCAGGAGGCCTTTTGCTAGGCCGTCATTGTAAATAAGCATTTCCCCGTCCCCGCAGGAGGCCTTTTGCTAGGCCGTCATTGTAAATAAGCATTTCCCCGTCCCCGCAGGAGGCCTTTTGCTAGGCCGTCATTGTAAATAAGCATTTCCCCGTCCCCGCAGGAGGCCTTTTGCTAGGCCGTCATTGTAAATAAGCATTTCCCCGTCCCCGCAGGAGGCCTTTTGCTAGGCCGTCATTGTAAAGAAGCATTTGTTCCTAACTGACTTGACTTTTTAAATAAAACAAATATAGTCTTCCATAAATACAGTACCTAACATTCGATTTGGACCATCATTCCTCCTAACAATGAGTAAGACATGAGGAATCCAATAAAAGTATCAAAAGCCACCCACACCCCATGCCTATCTCACACCAACAACCAGTATACAGTATCAGTTCTCTATATCTGACAAGTAAATGCAGCTGCTGCTTGGAGTATTGCTTCTTCATCCTTTGTACTGTAACACATTCCATGTGCATCTGGTGTTGTTTTTTTCTCCCTGTTCAGAGAAATTAGCCATTGAAGTCACTGAGTTATTGTGCTTATTTTAACTGATTTCATGGTATTGATTTCCATGTGGCATTTATTTCATTTTACTGATCAACAACATTTGCATAGAAGTGGCTTCTTTTATAAAAGTGCGCGCTGTCTCTTTAACCAGTAATGACTCATTCATGAGCCAAGATGCGGCCTGCCAGAGCCCTCAGCCTCAGCTGCGCTGATAGACAGACTTGATCCGTGAGACACATTTGGCACAATTACTGAGAGTAACCACAATTCTGGTACCCAACCGTTTTTCACATTTTAGTATAAAAAAGGAATGGAAGTTTCAGTATACCGTGCAACACTAGCAGACAGACAGACAGACAGATAACTAGATGGAGGGATATGTTTACCTGATGAAGTAGCAGCAGAAGATGAGGCTGAGGACGAAGACGAAGACTCCGGTCCCGAAGATGACCATGTAGATGTTAAGAGGAAGGTCCTGGAACGCCACGGCAGACATGATCCCTAACTTCTAGCCCCCGACCTGCTGTGACCTCTGATCTTTCCCCTCTGACAGTGAACCAGACACACACACCCTGGAGGGAGACACACACACCCTGGAGGGAGACACACACAAACATTCAATGATTTCAGAAAAGCGTGCACGTTAAGAATGTTGATTACAAGAAAAGAATGCAAGCACGCAAACAAACGCACAGCACTCACGCCAGAATAACACCCGCTAACACATTAACAGTAAGAAACCCAGCCCGTCTCTGTTGTGGGTGAGGGATAAGACAATAGGCGCTGACAAAGCAGGAAGTGATGCAGTCTGTGGCGAGACATACTGTAGCTCAGGTGCTGTGAAGCTGGCAGGATATGAAGTTGCCAATAGACACTGATCTAAGGGCAGTTTGTATCTAATGTTAGGTGGGATTGGGGGAGGTGAGCTGATCCAAATCTGTGACTATTGTCTATGTAACAGTATTGCTTCCTTCCCTCTCCTCACCCCAACCTGGGCTCGAACCAGGCACTCTGCACACATCGACAACAGCCACCCACGACGCACCCACGCTATTAGCGCGCACCACTGCTAACTAGCTAGCCATTTCACATCGGTTACATCTATATGGGCTTACTGATACCCTAGTCTTCTGATGTACGACTGTACAGCATGAATACAGAATAGCTGTATTTTCAGGCCCTGGTCCAAGTACAACAACCTGCTCACATGCGTACACACACGCATGCACATGTATGCACACTGCCCTAGGTAAGCCCTTGCCTACAGACTGTTTATATTCCTAAACTCTATTGGTCAAGCAGCACATGTTCAGTTTATTGGCTGAGTGTGTGTGTGCGCAGTGTGTGTGTGTGTGTGTGTGTGTGTGTGTGTGTGTGTGTGTGTGTGTGTGTGTGTGTGCTTGTGCGTGCACTCTGAAGCACAGATGTTGGTGTGGGTCACTGTTAGAAGAGCCACTGGATATGAGACTGTGATTTCCAAACACTTAATCCACTTTTTTCCCAAGATAATTTGAAGGCAAATGTATAAGTGTGTGTAATATAAAGTATAGAATCAATAAGTTTACTCTTGTCTGTTGTCTCAATTTACCATAAAACAGACTTGGATATCAAGAACTCTTTGTGCACAAAAGAGAAGTTGCGCACACTGCATACTTACAGTGACGTAAAGTCACCAAGGGACAATGACATTCCATTACTGACGATCATATCATTTATTTTCACCGGAGGATATGTGTCGTCAAAATTTCCAATGTGTTAGAAATAGAAACGATTCTATAAAGTGATGCAAGTAGACCTGAAGTTATGAGCGAAATTTGCGCATATCATACAATAAAAAAGTCACATAGTGGTGTCAGCTCATAACTTGTTCTTGCAAAACCATCAAAACAATGCAATATCACACAGTGGTGAAGTTAATCTTTTGAAAAACAAGAAACGTTAACAGAAACAAATGTGTTATGCGTAAAATTCTTACCGTTATAACGAAGAAGGCTCACAGACTGCCCCTCGATGGTAGAACATGTTGATTCTTCATAAACACCCGTGGTTCGTCGTGAATGGATTCGGCTCACAGCTGGACTATACATTCTTCATTCAGTAGGAATTTCTCTCTCTCTCTATGGTCCTTCTTTTCGAATGTCCCAACCAAAACAGACATAAAGATGAAAATGTTGCCATGAAATATACTGCCACTTTTAAAAAAGACAAAGAAAAAAGTTGACATAGAGATGCAAAAGGAGTCGAACGTGGCTCGTACCTTACCACATCTGTAGGCAATTTTACTTCTGGATTCTACATCTGTTGTTATTTTCGTAACGCGAGAAGTCCTGCCTTGGTATTGTCATACACAACATTAACGTTACAGCTAATTCCGCAAGGGAGGGCTATTCATTTAAGGATCCGCCCCTTTCTTTTTCAATTTTCGCCTAAAATGACATACCCAAATTTAGCTGCCTGTCGCTCATGACCTGAAGCAATTATATGCATATTCGTGATACCATTTGAAAGGAAACACTTTGACATTTGTGGAAATGTGAAATGTCGAGTGAGAATATATCACATTCGATCTGGTAAAAGATAATACAAAGAAAAACATGCAGTTTGTTTTTGTACCATCACCTTTGAAATGCATGAGAAAGGCCAATATGTGATTTAGGAATCCAGGCGCAATGTAGATTTTGGCCACTAGATGGCAGCAGTGTATGGGCAATGTTTTAGACTGATTCATTGAACCATTGCATTTCTGTTAAATAATGTTGTCTCAAGACTGCCCAAATGTGCCTAATTGGTTTATGAATAACATTTCAAGTTCATAACTTTGCACTCTCCTCAAACAATAGCATGGTATTATTTCACTGTAATAGCTACTGTAAATTGGACAGTGCAGTTAGATTAACAAGAATTTAAGCTTTCTGCCAATATCAGATATGTCTATGTCCTGGGAAATGTTCTTGTTACTTACAACCTCATGCTAATCGCATTAACCTACGTTAGTTCAACCCACCAACCCTGCAGAGGTATAAAGTGGAAACAATTCATTTTCCTCGCCTTCTCTTATCGAGCCAATTTCAGTTGAAAATAATTGTACCAAAATTAAAAGAAATGTAAATGTATAAACATTATTTAAAACGAAAGTGTAGTAATGCAAGTTTAAAAAAAAAAGATAAACAAAATATATTGAATGTATGATAATATGAACAATTCAAACCTATTAAAAATGGGTTTGAAATGATTCAGTTCAAATCATTCATTTCATCTCACAATCTCTCCCTATCTATATCATACCCCGACCCCGTCCAGCCTCTTTAACCCTTTCACACAATCTCTCCCTATCTATATCATACCCCAACCCCGCCCAGCCTCTTTAACCCTTTCACACAATCTCTCCCTATCTATATCATACCCCAACCCCGTCCAGCCTCTTTATCCCTTTCACACAATCTCTCCCTATCTATATCATACCCCAACCCCGTCCAGCCTCTTTAACCCTTTCACACAATCTCTCCCTATCTATATCATACCCCAACCCCGTCCAGCCTCTTTAATTAACCCTTTCACACAATCTCTCCCTATCTATATCATACCCCAACCCCGTCCAGCCTCTTTAACCCTTTCACACAATCTCTCCCTATCTATATCATACCCCAACCCCGTCCAGCCTCTTTAACCCTTTCACACAATCTCTCCCTATCTATATCATACCCCAACCCCGTCCAGCCTCTTTAACCCTTTCACACAATCTCTCCCTATCTATATCATACCCCAACCCCGTCCAGCCTCTTTAACCCTTTCACACAATCTCTCCCTATCTATATCATACCCCAACCCCGTCCAGCCTCTTTAACCCTTTCACACAATCTCTCCCTATCTATATCATACCCCAACCCCGTCCAGCCTCTTTAACCCTTTCACACAATCTCTCCCTATCTATATCATACCCCAACCCCGTCCAGCCTCTTTAACCCTTTCACACAATCTCTCCCTATCTATATCATACCCCAACCCCGTCCAGCCTCTTTAACCCTTTCACACAATCTCTCCCTATCTATATCATACCCCAACCCCGTCCAGCCTCTTTAACCCTTTCACACAATCTCTCCCTATCTATATCATTATATGAACAACATATCAACACATGCTCCACTGTTTCCTCCACTAAACACTCATCACACAAACCTGTTTTATTTCTCCCTATCATCCATCACTTGGCATTCCAACCTGTGTGTCCAAACCGTAGTCTACTCCACACAACCTCCTCGCACATACTTCCCATACTCCCCACCTCTTCCTTAACTAACTGGTACACGTGATAAAATTGCCTCCCCTTACTACTAGAATCCCACTCCCTTTGCCAAAGATTTAGCTCTTTTGCTCGGATCAAGGACTTGACTTACCTGCAGCCCAGCAGGACCTGAATATCTACACCCTCTCTCCTCACCGTACTCTTAGCCACCACATCAGCCTTCTCATTAACCACCACACCCACATGGGCGGGAACTCAGTCAAAGCTCACCACCCCTCCCATCCTCTTCAGTCCCATTAACAGCACCATCATCTCCACAAACAAGTCTCCCCTATCCGACCTGCCCGTCTCCACACCACTCAGCACTGTACCGAATCAGAGCAGATCACCACTCTGAGTGGTTTCACCTCCTCCGCCCATCTCAAACCTATAATCATGGCCATCAACTCGGCCGCATACACTGACACATAATCCGTTAACTGCTTACATGCTCCCACATACCGATGATCTATATATCTCTCCACACAACTTCCTACACTTCATTTCAATATACTCAACATGTCTCTTTCACGTAAGCCTCTCATCAAACCACATACCTAAATACTTAAACTCAGATATCCTGACCTTATATTTGCAGCCTAACATTTTTACCTCCCTCCTAGAAAACATAAAGTAGGACTTGGCCACAGACATCCTAAACCCCCATGTTAGAGACCAATCTTCCACAACTCCCACAGCTTCTTGCATTTCCTCATCACATATTTCACATTCCCACCTCTCTTCCATACAGCCCCATCATCAACATACAAGGCCACACCCACTCCCTGTCTCATCTCCTTTAATATGTCTTCTATCATCAAGGTGAACAACACCAGACTAACCAGATGTCCCCCAATGCACTCAACATGATCAACCTTCCCTCCACATGGTATCGTAAGCTTTCTCAATGTCAAAAATACACAACACACATCACCTCTATCATTGTCAGGGCCTTGGCTATCTCTGTACTAACTGTCACCAGGGCATCCATGGCAGACCTCCCTCTCCTGAACCCACTCTGTGCTATGCTCATCAAACCCCTAACGTCCAAGAAATACATCATCCTACTCACTATCATGTTTTCCATCAACTTACACTTGTTGGATGTCAGCGCGATAGGCCTATAACTGCCCACCCTAGTGGGATCTTTACCTGGTTTTACATACGGAAATATCACCACATGTTTCCACCCAGCAGGTATCACCCCAGTCCTCCACACCTTATTATACAACCCTGACACTGCTTCCAACACACTGTTCCAGTACATGCTTAAACATTGCATAACACACCCTATCTTCTCCGGAAGCAGTCTGCCCACAGCCCTCCAACGCCCTTCTCATCTCAAACACAAAACTCTGCATCTGTAGCTTCTCCCGACTCCCCTTTTGTTCTTTAAAACTTTAACTATCCCCTCCGTCTCCTCTTACTTTCATCACACAGCTGCTCGCATCTATGCAATGCTGCAAATGCACCACCTTTTGCCGTTTCTTTACTTGATACAGCTGTGACATTTCTTTCTATCAACACTGGAACGACAGCATTTTTACCCGTCATTTTTAAAAACATTTCCCATCTGCACCAATTTCGGTCCTTCTACCAATAGTGAAATTCCCACCATGCAGTGTTTGCCATTGGCTCAGTTAGCTAGCTATCACACCGCCTTGTCACGGACTGAAAACGCATCACTCATTGTACGCGCCACAAAACCTGTCAGGAAATCTGACCTGGACTGGGAAAATGACTAGCAGTGAATACAGCGGTTCTCAGGCAGGCTAGGGGTGCATTAGTGTTACTGTTGCATCACATTGGACAACCACTAGCAACTTATTGGAGCATTTGA
Organism: Oncorhynchus kisutch; assembly: GCF_002021735.2. NCBI lineage: Eukaryota > Metazoa > Chordata > Actinopteri > Salmoniformes > Salmonidae > Oncorhynchus > Oncorhynchus kisutch. The sequence continues at coordinate 4,589,744 of NC_034202.2, forward strand.
ACATCAAAAATAAATACAAAAAGTGATACATTGTCTTTTTGCGTGGCCTCATCTAAAGTGGGCTATTTCTACTTTAGAAATGTTTATAGATTGAAAAGTGAAAAAAAAAAAAAAAAATGCTTTGGCTGAGACTTTCCTTTTGCGAGGGTGGAGACTTTGCCTAACCGTAACCAATTTCTGACACGTGGAACCAGAATTTAATCCCGCATCTGACCAAATTACACAAGATTTTAGTTCTGGGTTAAATGAGATTGGACTGCTCTAGACAGTTAACTTTTTTTTTTGTCAAGACCAGAATGCGAGGGATCTAGTTTCATGTTTCTTTGACGCCTGCTACTTTAGATAACTAGGGAGTGACTTAGAAAAGTCACTGCCAAGAAACACTTACTTTAGCATTTTTGGACAAAATACATTTTACTCAGAGTGTGCCTGAAGCTACACATCACACTGTTACAACAGTGAGACTGTCTTGGAATAGAATATTCAATATATTTTCCTAAACAGCCTCTATTGTTTGCTTATTGTTTTAAGCATTGATATCCAAGACAGTACAGTATGAAGATGGGCAGAATCTGCTTCTCCATTAAAAATCCCAGATCACACTTGTAGGCAATGTCATGGTGACCTTGGCTAGCTAAACTCATGCGCAGAAACAAGTCATCAGGTCTAAAGGTAATTTCACTCCGAACTGCGCATTTGCAACCCCTCAAATCAAAGGCACTGTTGCTGGATGTCTCTGTGCTGAAGGTAGAAGAGACCTACAGGGATTTCCACATGCTGCTTTGCTCTAGAATGCATAATGAGACGTAAGCAAAGATTTCAAATAAAAAAAACGTAAGCCGCACTTTATTCACAAATGTTACATGGTAATCAAACTTTGGCACTGAATTGTAGCTCTGCTGGACATACGTAGATATTAGCCAGGCTAGTAGGCTAACTCAAAGTCCTCCTGACTTCGGAGTCAGGAAAGCCTATTTTGACGTTGACACGATGCGGCGATAAGGAAGGGGATGCGCTTTTTTTAATCAAGGTTTAAAATAGCATGTCAATGTCAGTATCACAAATAATGAATCAGCATCAATATAAACGACAAAATAGTCCGATTTCGCTCCTTTCCCCTCGACGCTGAAGCAACCCTTATGGAAAAACCACCTGGAAAATCACGATTCATGATTCACATGGTCATAACCATGTCATAATGTCATTACAGCTGACATAACTTGTCATAACCTGTCATAATGTGGTCATAACACTGTCATGACCCTTATATTTGCACCCATTGTGACATATATTGTGTTATTTTATGGTTGGTTATGACACCTACACAGTGGCATTTTTTTTGCGTAAATCTTGGTGGGGCAAAAAAAATACAATAAAAGTGGGATGCATGTTATTTTATGCATGCCAGCAAAGCCACTGCACAACAACACTAAACAATACATAAATTGCACTATAGCGGTGACAAACTGTTATGGCCTACATAAAGCTGTCCCAACAGCAGTAAAAACACCTTACCACTGCTACACCTGGCTAACAGCGGAGCCTTGTCTTGCAGAGAAACACTTCTTTCAACCTCATTTACTGCCTTTTGAAAAACCATAGCTGATATGGCTGACTTGCTTTAACAAATGTGGTTTCTCCTGACAATTATGATGTACAAACTATGGTATACGGGGTAGATAAGAGGCAATCTGTCATTTCGATTAAGACATTAAAGAGCGAGCTAGGACGGACGTAGTCAATACAACTATTTGTTTAGCACTTTTGAAATGTACAGCAACAGAATTCAGAACATGGGCCGTTCTTACAGTGTTCTTCCTGTACACCAAGTCATAGCTGTAGGATAAATAAAGGCATATAAGCAGACAATGAAAGCTCTTACAACATTTGATGATTACATTTCTCTAAAACAGGTTATAGGCTACATGTGCACAACAGAACAGTAGGCAAAATTAAGAGGGGTTAATAGACCAAATTATTTGGGTGAGGCACATGGGCTACTAACAGCTTACTACATAACATACACTTAGTATTACTCTCTTATTACTTTCTTACAGTATACATATCTCCCTGGCATATTTATGCAGCAACATACAATACATTTTTGGACTCACCTTGTTGTGCTGAGCTCACTTGAACAGGAATGTGGTACGGCGGTCCACTGTGGGCAAATTTTGTCATCAAAGTCTCTGGATTTATGGTGCTTTCAAAACAACTCGGAACTCCGTTTAAAAAAAATACATATTCAATTATCATTGTAATTGCACACACATTAATGTCATACATGCACCTACCCCAGTGCTCTGTTGCTGATGACTGGGATAAACATGCACCTACCCCAGTGCTCTGTTGCTGATGACTGGGATAAACATGCACCTACCCCAGTGCTCTGTTGCTGATGACTGGGATAAACATGCACCTACCCCAGTGCTCTGTTGCTGATGACTGGGATAAACATGCACCTACCCCAGTGCTCTGTTGCTGATGACTGGGATAAACATGCACCTACCCCAGTGCTCTGTTGCTGATGACTGGGATAAACATACACCTACCCCAGTGCTCTGTTGCTGATGACTGGGATAAACATGCACCTACCCCAGTGCTCTGTTGCTGATGACTGGGATAAACATGCACCTACCCCAGTGCTCTGTTGCTGTTGACTGGGATAAACATGCACCTACCCCAGTGCTCTGTTGCTGTTGACTGGGATAAACATGCACCTACCCCAGTGCTCTGTTGCTGATGACTGGGATAAATGCAGGAGCAGATTTCAGGAGCAGGACAAGACACTCTCTTTTTGACTGATAACTGACATAAGGGCATGTACATGATAAGCCTATCTGGCTCATATGATTATGATGATCATAATGCTTCTTGAGTGTCATAAGAAAGTATTTACTAAAATAAACTGAAGTAAAACAATATATAATAAGAAAAAAATAAGAAAAGAGAAAAGTTTTAAATAATTAAAGAGCAACAATAAAATATCAGTAGCGAGTTCATATATAGGGGGTACTGGTACAGAGTCAATGTGCAAAGAGCACAGGTTAGTTCAGGTAATTAAGGTAATATGTACATGTAGGTAGAGGTAAAGTCACTATGCATACATAACAAACAGAGATTAGCAGCAGCGTAAACATGTTTTTTATGTTTAATTCATTTGCAAATATTTGAAAAATATGGGTTATTGTGTGTAGCCCAGTAAACCTGCGGCTAGGGTAGGATTCTAGGCTAACCTAGGCTGGCTCCTCTGTTCCAAGATCATCAGGAACAGTCGGAAGTGGAGGCTGCAATGGAGCCATTATCATGGCTGCGCTTGTGGAAGGGTGGGTAGGCTTTGCACACTGAAACATCTGGAGCTCGGGAGCATCATCACTGCTTGACTTGGCGGTGGTCTTGGTGGTTTGGTGCTGCTGCTCATTGCTCTCCTCCTTTGTTTGGGTACCTTAGGGAAGTACATTTCTGATATCCATCATGGCAGATTAGCTGGTTCGAGCTAGCTAAATAGGCTAAGGCTAATAACACTAACGCTTTTTACAGCTAGCTAGGTAAGAGTGAAGCAGCTTCAATCGTAAACTTGACACGCACTTCTAAATCCAAATCAAATATTACAGGCAGAGGCGTATCATGTTATTAGCCTATCACAGAGATGAGAAGCAATTTTAACATGCAGTTACACTTCCACCACCTCCAAAACACCAGTAATGAGGGTGTTGGCTATTGCATGTTTATGCTTGATCTGATTGAAACCCAAAAGGAGTCATACATAACCGCTCAGAGGCTTTCCATAGCCCCCCTACACACACGGGTATGGGTACCATTGTGCCTGGCGAAAACCAAATACTGCATTCCACAGTAAGAACCTTAAACCAACAGTCATGCATGGTGGTGGTAATGTGATGGTTTGGGGATGCTTTGCTGCCTCAGGACCTGGACAACTTCCTTAATAGAAGGAACAATGAATTCTGCTCTGTATCAGATAATTAATCAGGAGAATGTCAGGCCATCCGTCTGTGAGCTGAAGCTGAAGCGCAGCTGGGTCATGCAGCTAGATGATCCAAAACACACAATTGAGCCTACATGAAAATGGCTAAAAAGCAACAAACGTGAAGTTTTGGAATGGCCTAGTTAAAGTTTTAAAGTCCAGACCTAATCCCAATTGAGATGTTGTGGCAAGACTTGAAATGAGCAGTTCATGCTTGAAAACCCACAAATGTTGTTGAGTTAAACCAGTTCTACATGGAATAGTGAGCCAAAAAAACCTGCTACGTAAAAGTAACTTCCAGTCATACAGTGCCTTGCGAAAGTATTCAGCCCCCTTGAACTTTGCGACCTTTTGCCACATTTCAGGCTTCAAACATAAAGATATAAAACAGTATTTTTTTGTGAAGAATCAACAACAAGTGGGACACAATCATGAAGTGGAACGACATTTATTGGATATTTCAAACTTTTTTAACAAATCAAAAACTGAAAAATTGGGCGTGCAAAATTATTCAGCCCCTTTACTTTCAGTGCAGCATACTCTCTCCAGAAGTTCAGTGAGGGCCGAATACTTTCGCAAGGCACTGTAGCTGTATCGAAGTGTCATGAAAAGAGTGTTTCTCAATATAGGCAACCAACAGCTAAAAACAGGAAGTAGTTAGCTGGAAGCAGATCACCATGACCTTTATTACCAGGAAGCTGTTTTATGACGTGGTGCAAGTAATCTATTGATTATGCAGTCCCTTGTGGCTCATTGGACACACACATCCCCCCTAACTCCACCTCCACGTCAATGGAGTACCCAAACTCGGTGGAGAGAAAAGATGACTTGAAAGAAGGTGGATAAAGGAAGGACAAGAACGAACCCCAAGAACCGAGAGTGAAAATAAGTTGTTTGACCAAATAAACTTTAAGATTTGATGCAAACATCAATTGAATGCATTCAAAACCATTTTCAATACGTTTCATACAATTCAATATTTGTTTTATCATGTGCATTTTCAACTAGCACTACTTCGCTCTCACAATATATATATTTGTTCCTTTATGTTCTCTTTCTTCTGGGCCAATTCTTTTGATCTCAAATTAGCTTCATATCCTCTCTCCACCCCCACCCTTAAAGGTTAAGAGATGCGGGCATGTACCAATCTGAACCAGCTTGAAATTCAGACAGCGGATTCTATATATTCAGTGTGCAGCTGTTAGAAATTAAGACAAACTTGTATATTAGGCATATTAATTAACCTGCTGTACATATAAAACAAACATACAGTGTAAGTGACTGTACTATTACCAATCTCATGAAACATCAAAGAACTTGAACCACCATGAAGACCAAACACTGCTGTGTACCAACTAAGTACCAATTATGAGCAGGAAATTATCCTTAGCCGTATGAGCAGGAAATTATCATTGGCCTTGTACTACTGTCTGCTACATGTCAGAAAGAGGAACCCAAATATCATTGACAACAAAAACATTAATCAGGATGTTTCAGATTTGCCGGTTTGGTTCCTGCATGGCTGAATGTTTTAACCCCCTGGTTCGCAGACTGTTTTGCGCTGCTAAATGAATCCATTTCCAACTTATTGACCTATAATGTCAACCAGACATCAGTATCTGTGTACAATATATTCATACATTGTAGCCCTATAAAGGAGTGGTGTCCAATCTAATGACTGGTGTAGGTGCAGTTTTTGCTCCAGCCCAGCAGTAGCATACCTGTTTTGTCAGCGCCGTGTGTATAGGTGGCAAGGAAGTCAAGCGCAGGAGTGTAAATGGAGTCTTTTAATAAATGTCCACAGAACATAACACTAAAACATACAGACATGAATAAACATGGGTACAAGGACCCGTCGCGCACCAACACAACAACTAAACAACACTAACAATAAAACAATCTCTGACAAAGACATGAGGGGAAACAGAGGGTTAAATACACAACAGGTAATGAATGGGATTGAAAACAGGTGTGTGGTAAGACAAGACAAAACCAATGGAAAATGAAAAATGGATCAATGATGGCTAGAAGACCGGTGACGTCGAACGCCGAGCACCGCCCGAACAAGGAGAGGCAACGACTTCGGTAGAAGTCGTGACATGTTTCAAAGTATCATATTCTTCAATCAAGATGTTTATCAGTTGCATCAAGTGTGTAACCGGCACTGTTTGGCCTGCACCCACACAGGCCCTCACAGGGTACGATTATCCAGCCAGGATGATTAGACTTTATAAAATGGGTTGTTTGGATCCTGGATGCTGATTGGTTGATAGCATGGAGTTAAAGCACCATAATCCCTGCATCCCACAGGTAATGCCTGTTAACAATTCCACTGTTCCACAGCCCAGCCAGGCAATTTATACATGACCTTGGCACCAAAAAATAACCATTATACACAACAGAAACTGCCTTCAAGCACACTCAGCTTTAGTGTGGGATAAAGCTGCAACCATCCATACAATACAATTGTAATCATGGACAATAGAGCCATACACACATTCTGTGTAGTGGTGATGTAAGCATACAGTATGTGCCATCCTGTGACAGGAAGTGTGAATTGTGGAAGGAAACAAAAATCTGTCATGTCCTACTTTTCCTCTAACTGGGATACAAATAATGACTGCTGCATGTGGCTCAACCCTGGCACATCTGGATGTCACTGGGCAGGGTTGTCTTCAATGAGGTCAGGAAGAGAGATGCAACTTGGAGAGAGCCATGAAATAATATCAGTTACCAACTCTGGCCTCGTTCCGGCACTGTAATCCATCCCACGCTACACACACACACACACACACACACACACACACACACACACACACACACACACACACACTCACACTCACACTCACACTCACACTCACACTCACACACTCACACTCACACTCACACACTCACACACAAACACAGGAAACAGGAAACAGGAGTGGAGTAGAATTGATTGGAATAGCTTTAAACACACATTCCTATTTTTCTTGTAGACATTGACAATTTTAACATGGAAGAGCAGACTGGTAGGTTACAACCAGGTTATAACCAAAGCCAATTCATTCTCATGAAACCGGGTATTTGAGTAAATTGTATTATGCTTTGACAAGGTTTCTGTGTGCAGTAGTCTTTTGACGAATCAGATCGGCTCGTTTGACAAAAATTGGCCAAAATATCAGAATTGGGCTGCCTGTGTAAATGCAGCCAAAGAGTATGAGAGGAGACCACACATTACAGAGCATGTGTCACACACATATAGGCTACTTGAGGTATTCATAATCATATAACAGGAATTTTTTCAGAATTGGTGTAAATATAAGCATTAAACAATCAATCACTCTTACTTGTCATCAATTCCATACAAAATTCCAAACGCTAGCCTTCTTATAATAATGGCTCCGGAGGAGATGGCTGCCGCTTTAAGGGCTCCTAACCAATTGTGCTATTGTGTGTGTTTTTTCGTCTTATTTGTAACTTATTTTGTACATAATGTTTCTGCCACTGTCTCTTATGACCTGTAAAGAGCTTCTGAATATCAAAACAGCGATTGCTCAACTCGTACTGGACGAATATTTTTTATTTAACGAGTCAGACGCAAAGGATTTACTTCAGACACCGGACAAGGCCCAAATCCCAGTCATTCGCATGAAGAAGAGGTGGAGATATAGGGGTCGTAGGTCGGGGTGCCTTGTAAGAATCTGACGGCGAGTGGGTAACCCGCCTCTACCATCAGTCATATTAGCCAGCATGCAGTCATTGGATATTAAACTGGATGAACTCCGATCTAGACTATCCTACCAACAGGACATTAACATTTTTGAATATCTTATGTTTCACCGAGTCGTGGCTGAACAACGACATGGCAAACATACAGCTGGCTGGGTTTTATGTGCATCAGCAAGATAGAACACCTGCCTCCGGTAAGACAAGGGGTGGCGGTCTGTGTCTATTTGTCAATAACAGCTGGTGCACAAAATCTAATATTAATGAAGTCTTGAGGTTTTGCTCACCTGAGGTAGAGTATCTCATGATAAGCTGTAGACCACACTATTTACCAAGAAAGTAGAAGAAACAGCTAAAAAATAAAGCAGGAAGTACCAGTGACTCGCTCAAAACGGAGGTGGTCAGATGATGCAGATGCTAAGCCACAGGACTGTTTTGCTAGCACAGACTGGAATATGTTCCGGGATTTTTCCGATGGCATTGATGAGTACACCACATCAGTCACTGGCTTCATCAATAAGAGTATTGATGACGTTGTCCCCACAGTGACCGGATGTACATACCCCAACCAGAAGCCATGGATTACAGGCAACATCCTCACTGAGCTAAAGGGTAGAGCTGCCGCTTTCAAGGGGCGTGACTCTAACACGGATGCTTATAAGAAATCGCGCTATGCCCAATGAACCATCAAACAGGCAAAGCATCAATACAGGACTAAGATTGAATCCTACTTTACCGGCTCCGACGCTTGTCAGATGTTGCAGGGATTGCAAACTATTATGGACTACAAAGGGAAGCACAGCCGCTAGCTGCCCAGTGACATGAGCCTACATACGAGCTAAATCACTAATATGCGTGATTCATCGCAAGCAACACTGAAGCATGCATGAGAACACCAGCTGTTCCGGATGATTGTGTGATCACGCTCTCCGTTGCCCATATGAGAAAGACCTTTAAATAGGTCAACATTCACAGATTACCAGGACGTGTATTCTGAGCATGTGGTGACCAACTGGCAAGTGTCTTTACTGATCATTTCAACCTGTCCCTGACCGAGTCTGTAATACATGCATGTTTCAAACAGACCACCATTGTCCCTGTGCCCAAGGTAACCTGCGTAAATGACTACCGACCCGTAGCACTCACGTCTGTAGCCATGAAGTACTTTGAAAGGCTGGTCATGGCTCACATCAACACCATTATTCCAGAAACCCTAGACCAACTCCAATTTGCATACCGCCCAAACAGATCCACAGATGACGCAATCTCTATTGCACTCCACACTGACCTTTCCCATCTGGACGTGAACACCTACGCAAGAATGCTATTCATTGACTTCAGCTCAGCGTTCAATACCATAGTGCCCTCAAACTTCATCACTAAGCTAAGGACCCTGGGACTAAACACCTCCCTCTGCAAGTGGATCCTGGACTTCCTGACGGGCCGCCCCCAGGTGGTGAGGGTAGGTAACAACACATGTGCCACGCTGATCCTCAACACGGGGACCCCTCAGGGGTGCGTGCTCAGTCCCCTCCTGTACTCCCTGTTCACCCATGACTGCATGGCCAAACACAACTGCAACAGCATCATAAATTTGCTGACGACACAACAGACAGACACAACAGCCTGATCACTGACCACAATGAGACAGTGAGAGATCTGACAGTGGGGTGCCAGGATAACCCCTCTCCCTCAACGTGATCAAGACAAAAGAGATTATCGGGGACTACAGGAAAAGGAGGGCTGAGCACGCCCCCATTCTCATTGACGGGTTGTGGTGGAGCAGGTTGAGAGCTTCAAGTTCTTTGGTGTGCACATCACCAACAAACTATCATGGTCCAAACACACCAAGACACGCCCTCAGGAGAAAAGGTTTGGCATGGGTCCTCAGATGCTCAAAAAAATCTACAGCTGCACCATCACTGGTTGCATCACCACCTGGGATGGCAACTGCTCGGCCTCCAACCGCAAGGCACTACAGAGAGTAGTGCGTATGGCCCTGTACATCACTGGGGCGAAGCTTCCTGCCATTCAGGACCTCTATACCAGGCGGTGTCAGAGGAAAGTCCTAAAAATTGCCAAAGACTCCTTACACCCTAGTCATAGACTGTTCTCTCTGCTACAGCACGGCAAGCAGTACTGGAGCGCCAAGTCTATGTCCAAATGGCTTCTTAACAGCTTCTATCCCCAAGCAAGAAGACTCCTGAACAGCTAAACAAATGGCTATCCGGATTATTTGCACTGATACCCCCCCCCCCTCTTCATTTTTACACTGCTGCTACTCTGTTTATTATATATGCATAGCCACTTTAACTCTACTCTATGTACAAATGACCTCAATTACCTCAACTAACCTGTGCCCCCGCTCATTGTACCGGTACCGCCTGTATATAGCCTCACTACTGTTATTGTATTGTTGCTCTTTAATTATTTGATATTTTTCTATTTTCTTATTTTTTTCATTTGTATGTATTTATTGTTTACTTCAGTTTATTCAGTAAATACCTTCTTAACACTTATAAAACTGCATTGTTGGTTTAGGGCTTGTAATTTTATTTTACTTTGTCTGGATGCAGGGCTACGGTCCATGTAATTTCCTTCAATTGGCATTCATTAATTGCCATTCCTATTTGAAATATTGAAAACTCCTCACTGAAAATAATTGGCACTTGCTGAATGAACTAAACTGAAATGGAATTGAGCTCAACCATGATGCAGAAGACTCCCCAACGGTCAGCTGGTACAGTAACCTATCTCATCCAAGAACTAAAACCACAGGCAGTAGGTAACTATTCACAGTAGTAAGCCATTATCCCAAACCATGGCCATGGCATGTGTTGGCACTACCTTATCATGCAAAGTGGTAGAAAAACACCTTTGGTGGGAATTCAACACCCAATTGAAGTGCTTCAGCACATTTTAATGTTATATACGGACCTCATATACAAACACTGTCTGAGAGATTTAAGGTCTCAATGCTGGGGTCCTAACAAATACTTTGTTTGTGGTGTATGAAAGAATCGTTATCAACCAGACTGATATTCCAGGTTACTCTGACGATCATCAGCTGAGGACCTGAGGTTCTCCAGCAGTGTGTAATGAGCCTATAGCCTTTGTAAGTGCCTTATGACCCTTCACAAGAGCCTAATGACTCTTCTTCGTAAGATCCTTATGACTCTTCATCCTGAGTACAATCCTCATGCCTCTTCATCCTGAGTACGATCCTCATGCCTCTTCATCCTGAGTACGATCCTCATGCACTCTTCATCCTGAGTACGATCCTCATGCACTCTTCATCCTGAGTACGATCCTCATGCCTCTTCATCCTGAGTACGATCCTCATGCACTCTTCATCCTGAGTACGATCCTCATGCACTCTTCATCCTGAGTACGATCCTCATGCACTCTTCATCCTGAGTACGATCCTCATGCACTCTTCATCCTGAGTACGATCCTCATGCACTCTTCATCCTGAGTACGATCCTCATGCACTATTCATCCTGAGTACGATCCTCATGCAGTCATGATAGTTAACCTTGTACAATTTGTTCCCATTATGTTTGTATGATAAAAAAAAAACATTTTAAACAATACCAACAATACTATTTGTGTTAAGCTGGTAGTGGTAAAAAAATGTAGGCTTTTCCTTCCCTACACACTGACTGTGTTAGAAGGCAGGCGTTAGGGCTTTGGCAATTATATGATTGTGTATGTTGTAAAACACTTATCCGTATGTCTCTACTGTACTGTATGAACAGTAGGCTACAGTAACTATTTTACAAGGCAATAATATTACCATGTAGTTAGGACTGTATTACTGACTGAGATACCTGGGACTGTTAGCCGAGACCCAGTGTTAAAAATCCTCTCTCAAACCCTGTCTCTGGCCCTGGTACACAGAGGCACAAACTTTGGAGAGAAACAGCAGAGGCTACCATCCCCCGGTTTCACCCCTCTGGCCTTTTGAAACCTGATGCTAGGGGCAACTCTCTCCTGACCTGTGTCATGTGACCTGGTCAGCCAATCAGTGGCCTAGCCTGGGAGCAACAGAACCCCACTGTGCCTCTCAACTCTTCAGTTGTTTCCAGGAGGAGGGCAGGTTGAGACAGCCTCTGTAAACTCCTGTCCTCCACATCAACTCTCCAGTTGTTTCCAGGAGGAGGGCAGGTTGAGACAGCCTCTGTAAACTCCTGTCCTCCACATCAACTCTCCAGTTGTTTCCAGGAGGAGGGCAGGTTGAGACAGCCTCTGTAAACTCCTGTCCTCCACATCAACTCACATTTGAACCTTTGCACAATCATTCTTCTGGACTCACAATCATTCTTCTGGACTCCCTGACTGATGTTCAGTGTGTCTTTGACCATCCTCAGAGCATGCGCAGACCAGCTGGCGGGAGTGTTTACGGACATATTCAATCTCTCCCTATCCCAGTCTTCTGTCCCCTCTTGCTTCAAGATGTCCACCATTGTTCCTGTACCCAAGAAAGCAATGGTAAATGTGCTTTGAGAGGCTAGTTATATCAGCTCTACCTTACCTGACACCAAAGACCCACTTCAATTTGCTTACTGCCCCAATAGATCCACAGACGATGCAATCGCCATCGCACTGCACACTGCCCTATCCCATCTGGACAAGAGGAATATGTACCTATATAGAAATGCTGTTTATTGACTATAGCTCAGCCTTCAACACCATAGTACCCTCCAAAGCTCATCATTAAGCTTGGGGCCCTGGGTCTGAACCCCGCCCTGTGCAACTGGGTCCTGGACTTCCTGATGGGCCCAGGGGGTGAAGGTAGGAAACAACACCTCCACTTCATGGATCCTCAGCACAGGTTGGGCCCCACAAAGGTGCGTGCTCAGCCCCCTCCTGTACTCCCTGTTCACCAATGACTGCGTGGCCTCGCACACCTCCAACTCAATCATCAAGTTTGCAGATAACACAACAGTAGTAGGCCTGATTACCAACAGTGATGAGACAACCTTCAGGGAGGAGGTGAGGGCCCTGGGAGAATGATGCGTGGGGGAGTGCAGAGCCAGGATGCCGTCCAGGCAGTTGAGCTGGCTAAAGAAACCCCATTTGGGGATGATGCTGCAGGGATCCTTCACCGTCTTGATGGCCTATACAAGGGTCAAGTTCTGACAGAACATCAGGTAGGCCAGGAACAGCGCGGCCGAATGACTCACACTCAGCGCAGTGGACCAGCACCTTACCTAGAGGGGGAGGGGAAGAGAGAGGGAGAATGACGTGTTTACCTCCAAGGTAATAGTCATGCACAAGTACACACAAACATCTGAACATATCCACAGCTTATGATTATTTGTAGAACTTGTACACTTGAGTACCTGTTTAGGTGTGTTTGTGTCACAGGTGGGATCAGAACCCTGGTCCCCCACTGGAGAAAGTCGCAGGGCTACATTATCACGAGACCATGAGCCTGTTTTATGTCCACTACATGTGAGCAGATGTGAATGTGTGTAGGTGTGTGCATGTGTGTGCCTGCTTGAACTACCCCATTCGAGGGGGGCCCCGCCTGAAATGTTGCAGGTTAATCGATTGTGCTGACTCAAGCCTGGGTTCTGCTGATTGTGTGTGTGTATGTATTTGTGTGTGTTTGTGGAGTAACACACACCCCCTCCTCTCTGCTGCTGAGGGCCCTGTGTATGAACTCTGCAGCGGGGGTAGAAGTTTACGTTCATGTCGAAGGAGGGCGAGTTGTGAGCCTCAATGCCCTAGTAGGTAATGTCCATGCCAGCGTAGTAATCGGCCCCACTGCGCCACTTACTCTGGGAACAATTCAGGATACCCCTGGTGAAGCCAAGCCGTGCCAGCTCACGCCGGTCTGACGCAATGTCTCTGCAATGCAGTTGTGTTAGAGAAGCCAATCACTCAATTGATCAATGAATCAAGCAAGCAATCAATCAATCACAAAATCAGCAGAAATCAAGCAGTAGCCTATATTATACTACCTTTTATAACAAAATGCAGATTACTTGTAGAACTTAACATTTTAGACTTTGAAAACACACAAGGTTTTGCAGCATAGGCTACTCACTGGCATTATGAGGTATGTTTATCTTTGCAGGGTGACTTTGTTAACAATATTCAATATTTGCTATGTAATTCTAAAAATGTTGAGGGGGGGGGGTTCTTTGGGAGTATTTAAAATGCTTTTTGAAGAGGTAGGGTTTCAGATGTTTTCGTAAGATGGGCAGGGACTCTGATGTCCTAGCTTCAAGGGTTCTACCATTGGGGTGCCAGGACAAAGAAGAGCTTGGACTGTACTGAGTGGATGCTGCCCTCCTTGTAGGGGTGGGAGGGCCAAGAGACCAGAGGTGGCAGAATGGAGTACTCAGGTTGGGGTGTAGGGTTTGAGCATAGCCTGAAGTTAGAGAGGGGCAGTTCCTCTTGCTGCTCCGTAGACAAGTACCATAGACTTGTAGTGGATATGAGCTTCAACTGGAAACCAATGGAGTGTTCAGATGAGCGGGGTGACATGGGAGAACTTGGAAAACACCACAATAACAATAATTGACCTTTTCTTTCTGTAATCCTTCTTGTCTCTTTCGCTCTCGAGCGTCTACTCGACTACAGGGCGCCCATACTATCCACCATGTTCCTCTCCTATTACTGGACTGGGTGGATCGAGCCCTGAATGCTGTCTGAAAGCCGTGGTATATCAGACCCTATACCACGGGTATGACAAAACAGTTGTTTGTAATGCTCTAATTACATTGGCAACCAGTTTTTAATAGCAATATCAGGACTCAGGATATGACCCAGATGCAGACACAGGAGGCGGATGGTTCGGTTCTCAGAATATTTATTATAACAAAGGGGCAGGCTGAGGTTAGTAGTCCAAGGGGCAGGCAGAGGTTAGTAGTCCAAGGGGCAGGCAGAGGTTAGTAGTCCAAGGGGCAGGCAGAGGTTAGTAGTCCAAGGGGCAGGCAGAGGTTAGTAGTCCAAGGGGCAGGCAGAGGTTAGTAGTCCAAGGGGCAGGCAGAGGTTAGTAGTCCAAGGGACAGGCTCAGGGCAGGCAGGCTCAGGGCAGGCAGGCTCAGGGCAGGCAGGCTCAGGGCAGGCAGGCTCAGGGCAGGCAGGCTCAGGGCAGGCAGGCTCAGGGCAGGCAGGCTCAGGGCAGGCAGGCTCAGGGCAGGCAGGCAGGCTCAGGGCAGGCAGGCAGGCTCAGGGCAGGCAGGCTCAGGGCAGGCAGGCTCAGGGCAGGCAGGCTCAGGGCAGACAGGCAGGCTCAGGGCAGACAGGCTCAGGGCAGGCAGGCTCAGGGCAGGCAGGCTCAGGACAGGCAGGCTCAGGACAGGCAGGCTCAGGACAGGCAGGCTCAGGGCAGGCAGGCTCAAGGCAGGCAGGCTCAAGGCAGGCAGGCTCAAGGCAGGCAGGCTCAAGGCAGGCAGGCTCAAGGCAGGCAGGCTCAAGGCAGGCAGGCTCAAGGCAGGCAGGCAGGTCGGAACCGGTAAGACTAGAAAACTAGAAACAGGAAACATGCTGGTAAGACCTGACAAAACAAGACACACTGGCAACAGACAGACAGAAAATGCAGGTAAAAAATACTAAGGGGATAATGGAGAAAATAGGAGACACCTGGTGGGGGGTGGAGACAAGCACAAGACAGGTGAAACAGATCAGGGTGTGACAAGTTATAAGGCACCTCAGGGTTTGTGGTATATGGCCAATATGCTAAGGGCTACATCCAGGCACCTCGCGTTGCGACAAAGCCTATCCCCCCTCAGGAAACTAAAAAGATTTGGCATGGGTCCTCAGATCCTCAAAAGGTTCTACAGCTGCACCATTGAGAGCATCCTGACCGGTTGCATCACTGCCTGGTACGGAAACTGCTTGGCCTCCGACAGCAAGGCACTACAGAGGGTAGTGTGTACGGCCCAGTACATCACTGGGGCTAAGCTGCCTGCCATCAAGAACCTGACCAGGCGGTGTCAGAGGAAGGTCCTAAAAATTGTCACAGACCCCAGCCACCCCAGTCCTGGACTGTTCTCTCTACTACCGCATGGCAAGCGGTACCGGAGCGCCAAGTCTAGGACCAAAAGGCTTGTCAACAGGTTTTACCCCCAAGCAATAGGGCTCCTGAACAGATAATCAAATGGCTACTCAGACTATTTGTATTGTGTGCCCCCCCCAACCCCTCCTTTTACGCTGCTGCTACTCTCTGTTTATCATATATGCATAGTCACTTTAACCATACCTACATGTACATGCTACCTCAATCAGCCCGACTAACCGGCGCCTGTATATAGCCTCGCTACTGTTATAGCCTCGCTACTGTTATAGCCTCTCTACTGTATATAGCCTCGCTACTGTATATATCCTCGCTACTGTATATAGTCTCTCTACTATTATAGCCTCGCTACTGTTATAGCCTCGCTACTGTATATAGCCTCTCTACTGTATATAGCCTCGCTACTGTATATAGCCTCTCTACTGTATATAGCCTCGCTACTGTTATAGCCTCTCTACTGTATATAGCCTCTCTACTGTATATAGTCTCTCTACTGTTATAGCCTCGCTACTGTTATAGCCTCTCTACTGTATATAGCCTCGCTACTGTTATAGCCTCTCTACTGTATATAGCCTCTCTACTGTATATAGTCTCTCTACTGTTATAGCCTCGCTACTGTTATAGCCTCGCTACTGTATATAGCCTCTCTACTGTATATAGCCTCTCTACTGTTATAGCCTCGCTACTGTATATAGCCTCTCTACTGTATATAGCCTCTCTACTGTATATAGCCTCTCTACTGTATATAGACTCACTACTGTATATAGCCCCTCTACTGTATATAGCCTCGCTACTGTATATAGCCCCTCTACTGTATATAGCCTCGCTACTGTATATAGCCTCTCTACTGTATATAGCCTCTCTACTGTATATAGCCTCTCTACTGTATATAGCCTCGCTACTGTATATAGCCTCTCTACTGTATATAGCCTCGCTACTGTATATAGCCTCTCTACTGTATATAGCCTCTCTACTGTATATAGCCTCTCTACTGTTATAGCCTCGCTACTGTTATAGCCTCTCTACTGTATATAGCCTCGCTACTGTATATATCCTCGCTACTGTATATAGTCTCTCTACTATTATAGCCTCGCTACTGTTATAGCCTCGCTACTGTATATAGCCTCTCTACTGTATATAGCCTCACTACTGTGTATATAGCCTCGCTACTGTTATAGCCTCGCTACTGTTATAGCCTCGCTACTGTATATAGCCTCTCTACTGTATATAGCCTCGCTACTGTTATAGCCTCTCTACTGTATATAGCCTCTCTACTGTATATAGTCTCTCTACTGTTATAGCCTCGCTACTGTTATAGCCTCTCTACTGTATATAGCCTCGCTACTGTTATAGCCTCTCTACTGTATATAGCCTCTCTACTGTATATAGTCTCTCTACTGTTATAGCCTCGCTACTGTTATAGCCTCGCTACTGTATATAGCCTCTCTACTGTATATAGCCTCTCTACTGTTATAGCCTCGCTACTGTATATAGCCTCTCTACTGTATATAGCCTCTCTACTGTATATAGCCTCTCTACTGTATATAGACTCACTACTGTATATAGCCCCTCTACTGTATATAGCCTCGCTACTGTATATAGCCCCTCTACTGTATATAGCCTCGCTACTGTATATAGCCTCTCTACTGTATATAGCCTCTCTACTGTATATAGCCTCTCTACTGTATATAGCCTCGCTACTGTATATAGCCTCTCTACTGTATATAGCCTCGCTACTGTATATAGCCTCTCTACTGTATATAGCCTCTCTACTGTATATAGCCTCTCTACTGTATAGAGCCTCTCTACTGTATATAGCCTCTACTGTATATAGCCTCTCTACTGTATATAGCCTCTCTACTGTATATAGCCTCTCTACTGTATATAGCCTCTACTGTATATAGCCTCTCTACTGTATATAGCCTCTCTACTGTATATAGCCCCTCTACTGTATATAGCCTCTCTACTGTATATAGCCCCTCTACTGTATATAGCCTCTCTACTGTATATAGCCTCCCTACTGTATATAGCCTTGCTACTGTATATAGCCCCTCTACTGTATATAGCCTCTCTACTGTATATAGCCCCTCTACTGTATATAGCCTCTCTACTGTATATAGCCTCTCTACTGTATATAGCCTCTCTACTGTATATAACCTCTCTACTGTATATAGCCCCTCTACTGTATATAACCTCTCTACTGTATATAGCCTCTCTACTGTATATAGGCTCTCTACTGTATATAGCCTCTCTACTGTATATAGCCTCGCTACTGTATATAGCCTCTCTACTGTATATAGCCTCGCTACTGTTATAGCCTCGCTACTGTATATAGCCTCGCTACTGTTATAGCCTCTCTACTGTATATAACCTCTCTACTGTATATAGCCTCTCTACTGTATATAGCCTCGCTACTGTATATAGCCTCGCTACTGTATATAGCCTCGCTACTGTATATAGCCTCTCTACTGTATATAGCCTCTCTACTGTATATAGCCTCTCTACTGTATATAGCCTCTCTACTGTATATAACCTCTCTACTGTATATAGCCTCGCTACTGTATATAGCCTCACTACTGTATATAGCCTCGCTACTGTTATAGCCTCGCTACTGTTATAGCCTCGCTACTGTATATAGCCTCTCTACTGTATATAGCCTCACTACTGTATATAGCCTCGCTACTGTTATAGCCTCGCTACTGTTATAGCCTCGCTACTGCATATAGCCTCTCTACTGTATATAGCCCCTCTACTGTATATAGCCCCTCTACTGTATATAGCCTCTCTACTATATATAGCCTCGCAACTGTATATAGCCCCTCTACTGTATATAGCCTCGCTACTGTATATAGCCTCTCTACTGTATATAGCCTCTCTACTGTATATAGCCTCGCTACTGTATATAGCCTCTCTACTGTATATAGCCTCTCTACTGTATATAGCCTCGCTACTGTATATAGCCTCTCTACTGTATATAGCCTCTCTACTGTATAGAGCCTCTCTACTGTATAGAGCCTCTCTACTGTATATAGCCTCTCTACTGTATATAGCCTCTACTGTATATAGCCTCTCTACTGTATATAGCCTCTCTACTGTATATAGCCTCTCTACTGTATATAGCCTCACTACTGTATATAGCCTCGCTACTGTTATAGCCTCGCTACTGTTATAGCCTCGCTACTGTATATAGCCTCTCTACTGTATATAGCCTCACTACTGTATATAGCCTCGCTACTGTTATAGCCTCGCTACTGTTATAGCCTCGCTACTGTATATAGCCTCTCTACTGTATATAGCCTCGCTACTGTTATAGCCTCTCTACTGTATATAACCTCTCTACTGTATATAGCCTCTCTACTGTATATAGCCTCGCTACTGTATATAGCCTCGCTACTGTTATAGCCTCGCTACTGTATATAGCCTCTCTACTGTATATAGCCCCTCTACTGTATATAGCCCCTCTACTGTATATAGCCTCTCTACTGTATATAGCCTCTCTACTGTATATAGCCCCTCTACTGTATATAGCCCCTCTACTGTATATAGCCTCTCTACTGTATATAGCCTCGCTACTGTATAAGCCTCTCTACTGTATATAGCCTCTCTACTGTATATAGCCTCGCTACTGTATATAGCCTCTCTACTGTATATAGCCTCTCTACTGTATAGAGCCTCTCTACTGTATATAGCCTCTCTACTGTATATAGCCTCTCTACTGTATATAGCCTCTACTGTATATAGCCTCTCTACTGTATATAGCCTCTCTACTGTATATAGCCTCTCTACTGTATATAGCCTCTCTACTGTATATAGCCTCTACTGTATATAGCCTCTCTACTGTATATAGCCTCTCTACTGTATATAGCCCCTCTACTGTATATAGCCTCTCTACTGTATATAGCCTCTCTACTGTATATAGCCTCGCTACTGTTATAGCCTCGCTACTGTATATAGCCTTTCTACTGTATATAGCCTCGCTACTGTATATAGCCTCTCTACTGTATATAGCCTCGCTACTGTTATAGCCTCGCTACTGTATATAGCCTCGCTACTGTTATAGCCTCGCTACTGTATATAGCCTCTCTACTGTATATAACCTCTCTACTGTATATAGCCTCTCTACTGTATATAGCCTCTCTACTGTATATAGCCTCTCTACTGTATATAGCCTCTCTTCTGTATATAGCCTCTCTACTGTATATAACCTCTCTACTGTATATAGCCTCTCTACTGTATATAACCTCTCTACTGTATATAGCCTCTCTACTGTATATAGCCTCTCTACTGTATATAGCCTCGCGACTGTATATAGCCTCTCTACTGTATATAGCCTCGCTACTGTTATAGCCTCGCTACTGTATATAGCCTCGCTACTGTTATAGCCTCGCTACTGTATATAGCCTCTCTACTGTATATAACCTCTCTACTGTATATAGCCTCTCTACTGTATATAGCCTCTCTACTGTATATAGCCTCTCTACTGTATATAGCCTCTCTACTGTATATAGCCTCTCTACTGTATATAACCTCTCTACTGTATATAGCCTCTCTACTGTATATAACCTCTCTACTGTATATAGCCTCTCTACTGTATATAGCCTCTCTACTGTATATAGCCTCTCTACTGTATATAGCCTCTCTACTGTATATAACCTCTCTACTGTATATAGCCTCACTACTGTATATAACCTCTCTACTGTATATAGCCTCGCTACTGTATATAGCCTCTCTACTGTATATAGACTCACTACTGTATATAACCTCTCTACTGTATATAGCCTCTCTACTGTATATAACCTCTCTACTGTATATAGCCTCACTACTGTATATAACCTCTCTACTGTATATAGCCTCTCTACTGTATATAACCTCTCTACTGTATATAGCCTCACTACTGTATATAGCCTCTCTACTGTATATAACCTCTCTACTGTATATAACCTCTCTACTGTATATAGCCTCTCTACTGTATATAGCCTTTCTACTGTATATAGCCTCTCTACTGTATATAACCTCTCTACTGTATATAGCCTCACTACTGTATATAGCCTCTCTACTGTATATAGCCTCTACTGTATATAGCCTCTCTACTGTATATAGCCTCTCTACTGTATATAGCCCCTTTACTGTATATAGCCTCTCTACTGTATATAGCCTCTCTACTGTATATAGCCTCGCTACTGTTATAGCCTCGCTACTGTATATAGCCTCTCTACTGTATATAGCCTCGCTACTGTTATAGCCTCGCTACTGTATATAGCCTCGCTACTGTTATAGCCTCTCTACTGTATATAACCTCTCTACTGTATATAGCCTCTCTACTGTATATAGCCTCGCTACTGTATATAGCCTCGCTACTGTATATAGCCTCGCTACTGTATATAGCCTCTCTACTGTATATAACCTCTCTACTGTATATAGCCTCTCTACTGTATATAGCCTCTCTACTGTATATAGCCTCTCTACTGTATATAACCTCTCTACTGTATATAGCCTCTCTACTGTATATAGCCTCTCTACTGTATATAGCCTCTCTACTGTATATAGCCTCTCTACTGTATATAACCTCTCTACTGTATATAGCCTCACTACTGTATATAACCTCTCTACTGTATATAGCCTCTCTACTGTATATAGCCTCGCTACTGTATATAGCCTCTCTACTGTATATAGCCTCACTACTGTATATAACCTCTCTACTGTATATAGCCTCTCTACTGTATTTAACCTCTCTACTGTATATAGCCTCACTACTGTATATAACCTCTCTACTGTATATAGCCTCTCTACTGTATATAGCCTCTCTACTGTATATAACCTCTCTACTGTATATAGCCTCACTACTGTATATAACCTCTCTACTGTATATAGCCTCTCTACT
This sequence comes from Oncorhynchus kisutch, assembly GCF_002021735.2. Classification (NCBI taxonomy): domain Eukaryota; kingdom Metazoa; phylum Chordata; class Actinopteri; order Salmoniformes; family Salmonidae; genus Oncorhynchus; species Oncorhynchus kisutch. The sequence goes on from NC_034202.2 coordinate 4,611,350, forward strand.
GTATATAGCCTCACTACTGTATATAGCCTCTCTACTGTATATAGCCTCACTACTGTATATAACCTCTCTACTGTATATAGCCTCTCTACTGTATATAACCTCTCTACTGTATATAGCCTCACTACTGTATATAGCCTCACTACTGTATATAGCCTCACTACTGTATATAACCTCTCTACTGTATATAGCCTCTCTACTGTATATAGCCTCTCTACTGTATATAGCCTCTCTACTGTATATAACCTCTCTACTGTATATAGCCTCTCTACTGTATATAGCCTCGCTACTGTTATAGCCTCGCTACTGTATATAGCCTCGCTACTGTTATAGCCTCTCTACTGTATATAACCTCTCTACTGTATATAGCCTCTCTACTGTATATAGCCTCCCTACTGTATATAGCCTCGCTACTGTATATAGCCTCGCTACTGTATATAGCCTCACTACTGTATATATCCTCTCTACTGTATATAGCCTCTCTACTGTATATAGCCTCTCTACTGTATATAGCCTCTCTACTGTATATAGCCTCTCTACTGTATATAACCTCTCTACTGTATATAGCCTCTCTACTGTATATAGCCTCTCTACTGTATATAGCCTCGCTACTGTATATAGCCTCTCTACTGTATATAGCCTCGCTACTGTTATAGCCTCGCTACTGTATATAGCCTCGCTACTGTTATAGCCTCGCTACTGTATATAGCCTCTCTACTGTATATAACCTCTCTACTGTATATAGCCTCTCTACTGTATATAGCCTCTCTACTGTATATAGCCTCTCTACTGTATATAGCCTCTCTACTGTATATAGCCTCTCTACTGTATATAACCTCTCTACTGTATATAGCCTCTCTACTGTATATAGCCTCTCTACTGTATATAGCCTCTCTACTGTATATAGCCTCTCTACTGTATATAGCCTCTCTACTGTATATAACCTCTCTACTGTATATAGCCTCACTACTGTATATAACCTCTCTACTGTATATAGCCTCGCTACTGTATATAGCCTCTCTACTGTATATAGACTCACTACTGTATATAACCTCTCTACTGTATATAGCCTCTCTACTGTATATAACCTCTCTACTGTATATAGCCTCACTACTGTATATAACCTCTCTACTGTATATAGCCTCTCTACTGTATATAACCTCTCTACTGTATATAGCCTCACTACTGTATATAGCCTCTCTACTGTATATAACCTCTCTACTGTATATAACCTCTCTACTGTATATAGCCTCTCTACTGTATATAGCCTTTCTACTGTATATAGCCTCGCTACTGTATATAACCTCTCTACTGTATATAGCCTCACTACTGTATATAGCCTCTCTACTGTATATAGCCTCTACTTGCATATAGCCTCTCTACTGTATATAGCCTCTCTACTGTATATAGCCCCTTTACTGTATATAGCCTCTCTACTGTATATAGCCTCTCTAACTGTATATAGCCTCGCTACTGTTATAGCCTCGCTACTGTATATAGCCTCTCTACTGTATATAGCCTCGCTACTGTTATAGCCTCGCTACTGTATATAGCCTCGCTACTGTTATAGCCTCTCTACTGTATATAACCTCTCTACTGTATATAGGCCTCTCTACTGTATATAGCCTCTCTACTGTATATAGCCTCTCTACTGTATATAGCCTCTCTACTGTATATAACCTCTCTACTGTATATAGCCTCACTACTGTATATAACCTCTCTACTGTATATAGCCTCTCTACTGTATATAGCCTCACTACTGTATATAGCCTCTCTACTGTATATAGCCTCACTACTGTATATAACCTCTCTACTGTATATAGCCTCTCTACTGTATATAACCTCTCCTACTGTATATAGCCTCACTACTGTATATAACCTCTCTACTGTTATAAGCCTCTCTACTGTATATAGCCTCTCTACTGTATATACCTCTCTACTGTATATAACCTCACTACTGTATATAACCTCTCTACTGTATATAACCTCTCTACTGTATATAACCTCTCTACTGTATATAGCCTCTCTACTGTATATAACCTCTCTACTGTATATAGCCTCTCTACTGTATATAGCCTCTCTACTGTATATAACCTCTCTACTGTATATAGCCTCTCTACTGTATATAACCTCTCTACTGTATATAACCTCACTACTGTATATAGCCTCTCTACTGTATATAGCCCTCTCTACTGTATATAGCCTCTCTACTGTATATAACCTCACTACTGTATATAGCCTCTCTACTGTATATAGCCTCTCTACTGTATATAGCCTCTCTACTGTATATAGCCTCACTACTGTATATAACCTCTCTACTGTATATAGCCTCACTACTGTATATAACCTCTCTACTGTATATAACCTCTCTACTGTATATATTCTCTCTACTGTATATAGCCTCTCTACTGTATATAACCTCTACTACTGTATACCTCTCTACTGTATATAACCTCACTACTGTATATAACCTCTCTACTGTATATAACCTCTCTACTGTATTTAGCCTCACTACTGTACATAACCTCTCTACTGTATATAGCCTCTCTACTGTATATAGCCTCTCTACTGTATAGCCTCTCTACTGTATATAACCTCTCTACTGTATATAGTCTCTCTACTGTATATAGCCTCTCTACTGTATATAGCCTCTCTACTGTATATAGCCTCTCTACTGTATATAACCTCTCTACTGTATATAGTCTCTCTACTGTATATAACCTCTCTACTGTATATAGCCTCTCTACTGTATATAACCTCTCTACTGTATATAGCCTCTCTACTGTATATAGCCTCTCTACTGTATATAGCCCTCTCTACTGTATATAACCTCTCTACTGTATATAACCTCACTACTGTATATAGCCTCTCTACTGTATATAGCCTCTCTACTGTATATAGCCTCTTCTACTGTATATAACCTCACTACTGTATATAGCCTCTCTACTGTATATAGCCTCTCTACTGTATATAGCCTCTCTACTGTATATAGCCTCACTACTGTATATAACCTCTCTACTGTATATAGCCTCACTACTGTATATAACCTCTCTACTGTATATAACCTCTCTACTGTATATAGCCTCTCTACTGTATATAGCCTCTCTACTGTATATAACCTCTCTACTGTATATAACCTCTCCACTGTATATAACCTCACTACTGTATATAACCTCTCTACTGTATATAACCTCTCTACTGTATTTAGCCTCACTACTGTACATAACCTCTCTACTGTATATAGCCTCTCTACTGTATATAGCCTCTCTACTGTATATAGCCTCTCTACTGTATATAACCCCTCTACTGTATATAGTCTCTCTACTGTATATAGCCTCTCTACTGTATATAGCCTCTCTACTGTATATAGCCTCTCTACTGTATATAACCTCTACTGTATATAGCCTCTCTACTGTATATAACCTCTTTACTGTATATAGCCTCTCTACTGTATATAGCCTCTCTACTGTATATAACCTCTCTACTGTATATAACCTCTCTACTGTATATAACCTCTCTACTGTATATAACCTCTCTACTGTATATAGCCTCTCTACTGTATATAACCTCTCTACTGTATATAACCTCTACTGTATATAGCCTCTCTACTGTATATAACCTCTACTGTATATAGCCTCACTACTGTATATAACCTCTCTACTGTATATAGCCTCTCTACTGTATATAACCTCTCTACTGTATATAGCCTCACTACTGTATATAACCTCTCTACTGTATATAGCCTCTCTACTGTATATAGCCTCTCTACTGTATATAGCCTCTCTACTGTATATAACCTCTCTACTGTATATAGCCTCTCTACTGTATATAGCCTCGCTACTGTTATAGCCTCGCTACTGTATATAGCCTCGCTACTGTTATAGCCTCTCTACTGTATATAACCTCTCTACTGTATATAGCCTCGCTACTGTATATAGCCCCTCTACTGTATATAGCCTCGCTACTGTATATAGCCTCTCTACTGTATATAGCCTCTCTACTGTATATAGCCTCGCTACTGTATATAGCCTCTCTACTGTATATAGCCTCTCTACTGTATATAGCCTCGCTACTGTATATAGCCTCTCTACTGTATATAGCCTCTCTACTGTATAGAGCCTCTCTACTGTATATAGCCTCTCTACTGTATATAGCCTCTACTGTATATAGCCTCTCTACTGTATATAGCCTCTCTACTGTATATAGCCTCTCTACTGTATATAGCCTCTACTGTATATAGCCTCTCTACTGTATATAGCCTCTCTACTGTATATAGCCCCTCTACTGTATATAGCCTCTCTACTGTATATAGCCCCTCTACTGTATATAGCCTCTCTACTGTATATAGCCTCTCTACTGTATATAGCCTTGCTACTGTATATAGCCCCTCTACTGTATACAGCCTCTCTACTGTATATAGCCCCTCTACTGTATATAGCCTCTCTACTGTATATAGCCTCTCTACTGTATATAGCCTCTCTACTGTATATAGCCTCTCTACTGTATATAGCCTCTACTGTATATAGTCTCTCTACTGTATATAGCCTCTCTACTGTATATAGCCCCTCTACTGTATATAGCCTCTCTACTGTATATAGCCCCTCTACTGTATATAGCCTCTCTACTGTATATAGCCTCTCTACTGTATATAGCCTTGCTACTGTATATAGCCCCTCTACTGTATACAGCCTCTCTACTGTATATAGCCCCTCTACTGTATATAGCCTCTCTACTGTATATAGCCTCTCTACTGTATATAACCTCTCTACTGTATATAGCCCCTCTACTGTATATAACCTCTCTACTGTATATAGCCTCTCTACTGTATATAGGCTCTCTACTGTATATAGCCTCTCTACTGTATATAGCCTCGCTACTGTATATAGCCTCTCTACTGTATATAGCCTCGCTACTGTTATAGCCTCGCTACTGTATATAGCCTCGCTACTGTTATAGCCTCTCTACTGTATATAGCCTCGCTACTGTATATAGCCTCGCTACTGTATATAGCCTCGCTACTGTATATAGCCTCGCTACTGTATATAGCCTCTCTACTGTATATAGCCTCTCTACTGTATATAGCCTCTCTACTGTATATAACCTCTCTACTGTATATAGCCTCGCTACTGTATATAGCCTCACTACTGTATATAGCCTCGCTACTGTTATAGCCTCGCTACTGTATATAGCCTCTCTACTGTATATAGCCTCACTACTGTATATAGCCTCGCTACTGTTATAGCCTCGCTACTGTTATAGCCTCGCTACTGTATATAGCCTCTCTACTGTATATAGCCTCACTACTGTATATAGCCTCGCTACTGTTATAGCCTCGCTACTGTTATAGCCTCGCTACTGTATATAGCCTCTCTACTGTATATAGCCCCTCTACTGTATATAGCCCCTCTACTGTATATAGCCTCTCTACTATATATAGCCTCGCAACTGTATATAGCCCCTCTACTGTATATAGCCTCGCTACTGTATATAGCCTCTCTACTGTATATAGCCTCTCTACTGTATATAGCCTCGCTACTGTATATAGCCTCTCTACTGTATATAGCCTCTCTACTGTATATAGCCTCGCTACTGTATATAGCCTCTCTACTGTATATAGCCTCTCTACTGTATAGAGCCTCTCTACTGTATAGAGCCTCTCTACTGTATATAGCCTCTCTACTGTATATAGCCTCTCTACTGTATATAGCCTCTCTACTGTATATAGCCTCTCTACTGTATATAGCCTCACTACTGTATATAGCCTCGCTACTGTTATAGCCTCGCTACTGTTATAGCCTCGCTACTGTATATAGCCTCTCTACTGTATATAGCCTCACTACTGTATATAGCCTCGCTACTGTTATAGCCTCGCTACTGTTATAGTCTCGCTACTGTATATAGCCTCTCTACTGTATATAGCCTCGCTACTGTTATAGCCTCTCTACTGTATATAACCTCTCTACTGTATATAGCCTCTCTACTGTATATAGCCTCGCTACTGTATATAGCCTCGCTACTGTTATAGCCTCGCTACTGTATATAGCCCCTCTACTGTATATAGCCCCTCTACTGTATATAGCCTCTCTACTGTATATAGCCTCTCTACTGTATATAGCCCCTCTACTGTATATAGCCCCTCTACTGTATATAGCCTCTCTACTGTATATAGCCTCGCTACTGTATAAGCCTCTCTACTGTATATAGCCTCTCTACTGTATATAGCCTCGCTACTGTATATAGCCCCTCTACTGTATATAGCCTCTCTACTGTATATAGCCTCTCTACTGTATATAGCCTCTCTACTGTATATAGCCTCTCTACTGTATATAGCCTCTACTGTATATAGCCTCTCTACTGTATATAGCCTCTCTACTGTATATAGCCCCTCTACTGTATATAGCCTCTCTACTGTATATAGCCTCTCTACTGTATATAGCCTCGCTACTGTTATAGCCTCGCTACTGTATATAGCCTTTCTACTGTATATAGCCTCGCTACTGTATATAGCCTCTCTACTGTATATAGCCTCGCTACTGTTATAGCCTCGCTACTGTATATAGCCTCGCTACTGTTATAGCCTCGCTACTGTATATAGCCTCTCTACTGTATATAACCTCTCTACTGTATATAGCCTCTCTACTGTATATAGCCTCTCTACTGTATATAGCCTCTCTACTGTATATAGCCTCTCTACTGTATATAGCCTCTCTACTGTATATAACCTCTCTACTGTATATAGCCTCTCTACTGTATATAGCCTCTCTACTGTATATAGCCTCTCTACTGTATATAGCCTCGCTACTGTATATAACCTCTCTACTGTATATAACCTCTCTACTGTATATAACCTCTCTGCTGTATATAGCCTCTCTACTGTATATAGCTTCTCTACTGTATATAACCTCTCTACTGTATATAACCTCTACTGTATATAGCCTCTCTACTGTATATAACCTCTACTGTATATAGCCTCTCTACTGTATATAACCTCTACTGTATATAGCCTCTCTACTGTATATAACCTCTCTACTGTATATAACCTCTCTACTGTATATAGCCTCACTACTGTATATAACCTCTACTGTATATAGCCTCTCTACTGTATATAGCCTCTCTACTGTATATAGCCTCACTACTGTATATAACCTCGCTACTGTATATAGCCTCGCTACTGTATATAGCCTCTCTACTGTATATAGCCTCTCTACTGTATATAACCTCGCTACTGTATATAGCCTCGCTACTGTATATAGCCTCTCTACTGTATATAACCTCTCTACTGTATATAACCTCTACTGTATATAGCCTCTCTACTGTATATAGCCTCACTACTGTATATAACCTCGCTACTGTATATAGCCTCGCTACTGTATATAGCCTCTCTACTGTATATAGCCTCTCTACTGTATATAACCTCGCTACTGTATATAGCCTCTCTACTGTATATAGCCTCACTACTGTATATAGCCCCTCTACTGTATATAGCCTCTCTACTGTATATAGCCTCACTACTGTATATAGCCTCTCTACTGTATATAACCTCTCTACTGTATATAACCTCTCTACTGTATATAGCCTCTCTACTGTATATAACCTCACTACTGTATATAGCCTCTCTACTGTATATAGCCTCTCTACTGTATATAGCCTCTCTACTGTATATAGCCTCACTACTGTATATAGCCTCTCTACTGTATATAGCCTCTCTACTGTATATAACCTCTCTACTGTATATAGCCTCTCTACTGTATATAGCCTCACTACTGTATATAGCCTCTCTACTGTATATAGCCTCTCTACTGTATATAGCCTCACTACTGTATATAGCCTCTCTACTGTATATAACCTCTCTACTGTATATAACCTCTCTACTGTATATAGCCTCTCTACTGTATATAGCCTCTCTACTGTATATAACCTCTCTACTGTATATAGCCTCTCTACTGTATATAGCCTCTCTACTGTATATAACCTCTCTACTGTATATAACCTCTACTGTATATAGCCTCTCTACTCTATATAACCTCTGCTGTATATAGCCTCTCTACTGTATATAGCCTCTCTACTGTATATAGCCTCTCTACTGTATATAACCTCTCTACTGTATATAACCTCACTACTGTATATAGCCTCTCTACTGTATATAGCCTCTCTACTGTATATAGCCTCTCTACTGTATATAGCCTCACTACTGTATATAACCTCTCTACTGTATATAGCCTCACTACTGTATATAACCTCTCTACTGTATATAGCCTCTCTACTGTATATAGCCTCTCTACTGTATATAGCCTCTCTACTGTATATAACCTCTCTACTGTATATAACCTCTCTACTGTATATAACCTCTCTACTGTATTTAGCCTCACTACTGTACATAACCTCTCTACTGTATATAGCCTCTCTACTGTATATAGCCTCTCTACTGTATATAGCCTCTCTACTGTATATAACCTCTCTACTGTATATAGTCTCTCTACTGTATATAGCCTCTCTACTGTATATAGCCTCTCTACTGTATATAGCCTCTCTACTGTATCTAACCTCTACTGTATATAGCCTCTCTACTGTATATAACCTCTCTACTGTATATAGCCTCTCTACTGTATATAACCTCTCTACTGTATATAACCTCTACTGTATATAGCCTCTCTACTGTATATAACCTCTACTGTATATAGCCTCTCTACTGTATATAACCTCTACTGTATATAGCCTCTCTACTGTATATAACCTCTCTACTGTATATAACCTCTCTACTGTATATAGCCTCACTACTGTATATAACCTCTACTGTATATAGCCTCTCTACTGTATATAGCCTCTCTACTGTATATAGCCTCTCTACTGTATATAACCTCTCTACTGTATATAACCTCTCTACTGTATATAGTCTCTCTACTGTATATAGCCTCTCTACTGTATATAGCCTCTCTACTGTATATAGCCTCTCTACTGTATATAACCTCTACTGTATATAGCCTCTCTACTGTATATAACCTCTACTGTATATAGCCTCTCTACTGTATATAGCCTCACTACTGTATATAGCCTCTCTACTGTATATAGCCTCTCTACTGTATATAGCCTCACTACTGTATTTAACCTCTCTACTGTATATAACCTCTCTACTGTATATAGCCTCACTACTGTATATAACCTCTACTGTATATAGCCTCTCTACTGTATATAGCCTCTCTACTGTATATAGCCTCTCTACTGTATATAACCTCTCTACTGTATATAACCTCTCTACTGTATATAGTCTCTCTACTGTATATAGCCTCTCTACTGTATATAGCCTCTCTACTGTATATAGCCTCTCTACTGTATATAACCTCTACTGTATATAGCCTCTCTACTGTATATAACCTCTACTGTATATAGCCTCTCTACTGTATATAGCCTCACTACTGTATATAGCCTCTCTACTGTATATAGCCTCTCTACTGTATATAGCCTCACTACTGTATTTAACCTCTCTACTGTATATAGCCTCTCTACTGTATATAGCCTCACTACTGTATATAGCCCCTCTACTGTATATAACCTCTCTACTGTATATAACCTCACTACTGTATATAGCCTCTCTACTGTATATAGCCTCTCTACTGTATATAGCCTCTCTACTGTATATAGCCTCACTACTGTATATAACCTCTCTACTGTATATAGCCTCACTACTGTATATAACCTCTCTACTGTATATAGCCTCTCTACTGTATATAGCCTCTCTACTGTATATAGCCTCTCTACTGTATATAACCTCTCTACTGTATATAACCTCTCTACTGTATATAACCTCTCTACTGTATTTAGCCTCACTACTGTACATAACCTCTCTACTGTATATAGCCTCTCTACTGTATATAGCCTCTCTACTGTATATAGCCTCTCTACTGTATATAACCTCTCTACTGTATATAGTCTCTCTACTGTATATAGCCTCTCTACTGTATATAGCCTCTCTACTGTATATAGCCTCTCTACTGTATCTAACCTCTACTGTATATAGCCTCTCTACTGTATATAACCTCTCTACTGTATATAGCCTCTCTACTGTATATAACCTCTCTACTGTATATAACCTCTACTGTATATAGCCTCTCTACTGTATATAACCTCTACTGTATATAGCCTCTCTACTGTATATAACCTCTACTGTATATAGCCTCTCTACTGTATATAACCTCTCTACTGTATATAACCTCTCTACTGTATATAGCCTCACTACTGTATATAACCTCTACTGTATATAGCCTCTCTACTGTATATAGCCTCTCTACTGTATATAGCCTCTCTACTGTATATAACCTCTCTACTGTATATAACCTCTCTACTGTATATAGTCTCTCTACTGTATATAGCCTCTCTACTGTATATAGCCTCTCTACTGTATATAGCCTCTCTACTGTATATAACCTCTACTGTATATAGCCTCTCTACTGTATATAACCTCTACTGTATATAGCCTCTCTACTGTATATAGCCTCACTACTGTATATAGCCTCTCTACTGTATATAGCCTCTCTACTGTATATAGCCTCACTACTGTATTTAACCTCTCTACTGTATATAGCCTCTCTACTGTATATAGCCTCACTACTGTATATAGCCCCTCTACTGTATATAGCCTCTCTACTGTATATAGCCTCACTACTGTATATAGCCTCTCTACTGTATATAACCTCTCTACTGTATATAACCTCTCTACTGTATATAGCCTCTCTACTGTATATAACCTCACTACTGTATATAGTCTCTCTACTGTATATAGCCTCTCTACTGTATATAGCCTCTCTACTGTATATAGCCTCACTACTGTATATAGCCTCTCTACTGTATATAGCCTCTCTACTGTATATAACCTCTCTACTGTATATAGCCTCTCTACTGTATATAGCCTCAGTACTGTATATAGCCTCTCTACTGTATATAGCCTCTCTACTGTATATAGCCTCACTACTGTATATAGCCTCTCTACTGTATATAACCTCTCTACTGTATATAACCTCTCTACTGTATATAGCCTCTCTACTGTATATAGCCTCTCTACTGTATATAACCTCTACTGTATATAGCCTCTCTACTGTATATAGCCTCTCTACTGTATATAGCCTCTCTATTGTATATAACCTCTCTACTGTATATAGCCTCTCTACTGTATATAGCCTCACTACTGTATATAGCCTCTCTACTGTATATAGCCTCTCTACTGTATATATTTTCACTACTGTATATAGCCTCTCTACTGTATATAGCCTCTCTACTGTATATAACCTCTCTACTGTATATAGCCTCACTACTGTATATAACCTCTACTGTATATAGCCTCTCTACTGTATATAGCCTCACTACTGTATATAACCTCGCTACTGTATATAGCCTCGCTACTGTATATAGCCTCTCTACTGTATATAGCCTCTCTACTGTATATAACCTCGCTACTGTATATAACCTCGCTACTGTATATAGCCTCGCTACTGTATATAGCCTCTCTACTGTATATAACCTCTCTACTGTATATAACCTCTACTGTATATAGCCTCTCTACTGTATATAGCCTCTCTACTGTATATAGCCTCTCTATTGTATATAACCTCTCTACTGTATATAGCCTCTCTACTGTATATAGCCTCACTACTGTATATAGCCTCTCTACTGTATATAGCCTCTCTACTGTATATATTTTCACTACTGTATATAGCCTCTCTACTGTATATAGCCTCTCTACTGTATATAGCCTCACTACTGTATATAGCCTCTCTACTGTATATAACCTCTACTGTATATAACCTCTCTACTGTATATAACCTCTCTACTGTATATAGCCTCACTACTGTATATAGCCTCACTACTGTATATAACCTCTCTACTGTATATAACCTCTCTACTGTATATAGCCTCACTACTGTATATAACCTCTCTACTGTATATAACCTCGCTACTGTATATAACCTCTCTACTGTATATAACCTCTCTACTGTATATAGCCTCACTACTGTATATAGCCTCACTACTGTATATAACCTCTCTACTGTATATAACCTCTCTACTGTATATAGCCTCACTACTGTATATAACCTCTCTACTGTATATAGCCTCACTACTGTATATAGCCTCACTACTGTATATAGCCTCACTACTGTATATAGCCTCACTACTGTATATAACCTCTCTACTGTATATAACCTCTCTACTGTATATAGCCTCACTACTGTATATAGCCTCACTACTGTATATAGCCTCTCTACTGTATATAGCCTCTCTACTGTATATAGCCTCACTACTGTATATAGCCTCTCTACTGTATATAACCTCTCTACTGTATATAGCCTCTCTACTGTATATAGCCTCTCTGCTGTATATAGCCTCACTACTGTATATAGCCTCTCTACTGTATATAACCTCTCTACTGTATATAGCCTCTCTACTGTATATAACCTCTCTACTGTATATAACCTCTCTACTGTATATAGCCTCTCTACTGTATATAGCCTCTCTACTGTATATAGCCTCTCTACTGTATATAGCCTCGCTACTGTATATAGCCTCTCTACTGTATATAGCCTCGCTACTGTATATAGCCTCGCTACTGTATATAGCCTCACTACTGTATATAACCTCTCTACTGTATATAGCCTCTCTACTGTATATAGCCTCTCTACTGTATATAGCCTCGCTACTGTATATAGCCTCTCTACTGTATATAGCCTCACTACTGTATATAGCCTCTCTACTGTATATAGCCTCACTACTGTATAGAGTTTCGCTACTGTTATTTTTCACTCTTTTTTTACTGTTGTTTTTATTTCTTTACTTATCTATTGTTCACCTAATAATTTTTTTAAAACTGTTGATTAGAGCCTGTAAGCAAGCATTTCACTGTAAAGTCTACACCTGTTGGTTAAGGGCTTGTAAGTAAGCATTTCACTGTAAAGTCTACACCTGTTGGTTAAGGGCTTGTAAGTAAGCATTTCACTGTAAAGTCTACACCTGTTGGTTAAGGGCTTGTAAGTAAGCATTTCACTGTAAAGTCTACACCTGTTGGTTAAGGGCCTGTAAGTAAGCATTTCACTGTAAAGTCTACACCTGTTGGTTAAGGGCTTGTAAGTAAGCATTTCACTGTAAAGTCTACACCTGTTGGTTAAGGGCTTGTAAGTAAGCATTTCACTGTAAAGTCTACACCTGTTGGTTAAGGGCCTGTAAGTAAGCATTTCACTGTAAAGTCTACACCTGTTGGTTAAGGGCTTGTAAGTAAGCATTTCACTGTAAAGTCTACACCTGTTGGTTAAGGGCTTGTAAGTAAGCATTTCACTGTAAAGTCTACACCTGTTGGTTAAGGGCCTGTAAGTAAGCATTTCACTGTAAAGTCTACACCTGTTGGTTAAGGGCTTGTAAGTAAGCATTTCACTGTAAAGTCTACACCTGTTGGTTAAGGGCTTGTAAGTAAGCATTTCACTGTAAAGTCTACACCTGTTGGTTAAGGGCCTGTAAGTAAGCATTTCACTGTAAAGTCTACACCTGTTGGTTAAGGGCTTGTAAGTAAGCATTTCACTGTAAAGTCTACACCTGTTGGTTAAGGGCCTGTAAGTAAGCATTTCACTGTAAGGTCTACACCTGTTGTATACCACACCCCCTCGTGCCTTATTGCTTAATTATGGTAGTAGTACATTGTGGTGGGAGGATGTGAAAAGGATCAATAAATCTGGACCACATTTGACCATCAACAAGTTCACGGTAACAGTTCATTTCGCAGGCAACCTATTTTTTTCAAACATGTAACAGAGCTATATTGCTGTATTATGTTTATTAAGGCTAGTCTATTATCTGAAACATTGTTTTGATAGCAGCTAATTTGATTATTAGATTGCGTTTCAGAAATGAGCTGACCTTTTCAATAATGATACTGACCAATGAAACACTTTGTGAAGCCTAATAATATCACACTAAAGGCTGCTCACACTGGGTGTATAGCAGATAGAAAACCGATAGTTAGACCAAAAAGGATCGTGACGGCCACCATGTAAAGCATATTTAAATGACGGTTTTATCAGAATTAAATCATTTAGTGTGTGTGAGTTTTTTGCATTCTGTTGTTATTTCAGGATGAAAATATACTGTATTCCTATTGAAGGTCCATTTCACCATCTTGTATTCAGATAAGGTACTGCATTTACACAGATGACCGCAAAGTAGTTGCTAGTTCGTTAGTTAGAGGGTGACAATGTCCCTCCCTATTCAGAGCAGGCCTACGTTCCAGTATTACAAAACTATACCTTGGATCAGAAGGTAACCAGATGTGATCTGTTATACCTATAAAATATGCAATTTCGGTCAGAGGTTCAGCTATTTTTATTACAATTCCGTCTTCATCTGGAAAAATCAGGAACTGATTGCTGAGGAAAATATGATTGACATAACTAGCCATGATAGTGCTGTAGGCTACTGTACCTCAACACATTTAGATGTCACTTTAAAAACAAAAAATCCAGCTCTTCAGGACAGCCCTGACTTTGTCCTGTCAGACCCCAACATGCAGCTGTTGGGTGGGGCTTACAGCAGCCTTCACAACCCCCACCTATGGTCCTTCTGCAGCCAGCATGACAGGCAGGCGATGCTGGTTAAGGTCAAATTTATCGGTTAACCAAACGTTTAATTGATCCTCAATTAAGAGCATGTTGAGATACTTTTAGATGAATCACTGATTAAGTCTGGTGAAAAAGTGACTATGATTTTGTGTGTTGTACTTAGTCAATTGTAAATGTGCTTAGAGTTTTGAAACAACTGCCTTTTTGATGATTGTTTTGAGTTTTGTACAAAGAGGCAGGTGAAACAGTATGTTACACATAGACGTGCTTTGTAATGGGATAAAATAACAGAACGTTTGACGTTTTGAGGCCTCCTCTGTAACTAGGTGCTTTGTTCCCAGAGTGTAAATTTATTGGAAAAATAAATGAATGAACAGTTAAGATTTAAAAAATTCAGGAAATTGAGGTGACTGGGAGCCTTGGGTTACAACTAGCCCATATAATGCATTACTTTCTGCCGATGAGGGAAGAAGGTGCAGACAAACAGAAGCATGAAAAGAGTTACAGACAGTGATGTATAACAAAAGTCATTGTCTTTGGTGCCTTGGTCCTTGACAAACGCATTTGTGCGTAAGGTAATATATAGCACACAGACACAAACCTACACATGGCTCCTCATCTCTTTTCCCTCCTTATCCTCATCTTCTCAGGTAAGGGTAACATATTTCTCTGACGTGATTGTGCTCCATGAAGTTAGGGACATGCTGACATTGAAAACTGATTTAATGAGCCATTCACAGTTTCCCTGTACCGGTCGTGTGTACGTAGACTTGCATGGTTTAATCTTTGAGACAGGCATATGCTACTGGCAGGATCAACCAGGTAGCCACTCACAACATAGCAGCAGATGGCTTCTCTTGGTTTCATACAAGGGAGTTGTGTCTAGGGAGTTGTACACTGTGGCCCTGCCCGACAATACCCCCGGACAGGGCCAACCAGGCAGGATATAACCCCACCCACTTTGCCAAAGCACAGCCCCCACACCACCAAAGGGATATCAGCAGACCACCAACTTACTACCCTGAAACAAGGCTGAGTATAGCCCAAGAAGATTTCCTCCACGGCACAAGCCCGAGGGGGCGCAAGACCGGATGGAAAGTTTACGTCAGTGACTCAACCCACTCATGTCGAGTATAGTGAAAAAAGCCTGGCACAACATGATGGACCTCTCCTAGGGACGGCATTGGTACTAGTAAAGCCGGTTACTCAGCCCCCGGTCAGAGGCAGAGAATCCCAGTTGAAAAAAGGGAGCTAGCCAGGCAGAGACAGCAAGGGCTGTAACATCCCTCCAGTGCCTTGCTGTTTGCCTGGCACAACATGATGGACCCCTCCTAGGGACGGCATTGGTATTAGTAAAGCCGGTTACTCAGCCCCCTGATCAGAGGCAGATAATCCCAGTTGAAAAAAGGGAGCTAGCCAGGGAGAGACAGCAAGGGCTGTAACATCCCTCCAGCCTTGCTGTTCCCATTTGCACCTCAATCATAGGACCTACTGAAGCATCTCTTCAGTTAAGACTTAAAGGTCGAGATCAACATGAATAGGCAGACCATTCCATAAAAAATAGAGCTCTGTCTGTGACGCTGGTACCATTAATACGATGACGATCAATTTATCAAATCAATTAACTATGTTTAATTATTACGATGATTAAATTGATCATGTAACAATTAACTCTTTAATAATCTTGGGGCACCATGGAAAAAGTTTGTTTAATGAATTACCATTTCCTGAATGAACTCTAAAGATAGAAATATATCGTTATACCGGTCATCCATTAATTATCCTTATTACCTCAATCTCATTCTGAATGTTGTTAACTTCAAATCTGCACGAACGCTAGTCTCGATGATGAAGCAGCCATACACAAATTGGTTAAATTATTTATTTACTAACTAACTAAATAATCACACAGAATTACATAAACACACACACACAGGATAGATTTTACATTGGTTACTAACATGATGCAATGGAAAGTCCCTAGTGGATTAACCCAATATGACAGCTTGCTTCACAATGAAAGGTGGAGGAGAAAGCGTGGCAGGAGGAGAGACAAAGGAATTCAACTATCATACATACAGTTGAATATTACGTTCATCATAAATATGGATATCTAGCATCCTAACCATGGCTCATTCGGATCTAGAAATGCAATATGCATATTTACGCTTGTATGTTTTTGTTATCTCGCTCTGTTGAAATCACTTGATTAGTCTGTGGAGAGTAGTTCATCAGAAAGTCTCTGGTTGTGTAAGTCTCTGGTTGTCCACCAGAGGTCACCATGTTGCTGAATGGGCTGGTGTGCTGACTGGACTGGTGGTAGAGTATCCTCCAGACGTTGAACCTCTTCCATAGTCGTCCCCAGTTGCGCCAGCTGGTCGTGGTGTTGACAAAGTAGGTATCCCTGCTCATCCACAATCTGGGAGATGTTCTGATTTCCTAGTGCTTCCATTTGTTGAGGCAGTATTCTGTAATGTAGATGCTGGGAGTCGAGAAGCAGGTGGTAAGTCTAATACAACAAAGAACATGGAACGATACAACATAGGAGTAGCGTCTTGACATGAAACACAGAAATAATACTGCCTCGGGAAGGAACATAAGGGATTGCCAGATAAAGGTGAGGTAATAAGAGAGGTAATGGAATCTAGGAGTGCCTCTTGATGAAGCGGAGATACATATCTATGTTGACAAATAAGATGAGAGCACCCCTCCAGCTAGGGTGGAGTCTGTCACTCCTCAGCAGGCCAGGCTTGGTCCCATTTGTGGGGGAGTCACAAAAAGAGGGCCAGTTATTTACGAATTCTATCTTTTGGGAGGGCCAGAAAATAGTTTTCAACCAGCGATTGAGTTGTCTGCTGTAGAGCTCATCACTCCCCCTAACTGAGATGGGGCCAGAGACAATTACTCCGAAGCTTGCAACTCGGTTATCCTCACCATAAGGTGATTGTTCTCCTGTATATTAAAGAGTACAGCGACTGAAAGGAGAAGGCATAATGTTACTTAGCTATTTTGTTTGGTCAGAGGAGGTCCTGCAGGTCTGTGTCCAGATAAAGCATCCCAGGTGAAAAAGTTCAATTAAAAAAGTTGTGTGAGGACAATCGTCACAGTCGTCGTCTTATTCTGTGTGTGTGTTGCCAACCTGGTGCTGCAGCAGACAGTGGAGAAGGTCCATGCGTGGAAGCGGTATGGAGACATCGCCTGGGGAATCTTCATCATCATGGGAGAAAACATTTGGCCTCCATCAGCACCGGCCTGTACCCTACCTGCCCTAAAGCTCTCCCCTGGCCCCTTACATACATAAGGGAACATTTTGACATTCGCCATATTGTTTGTGAGAAAGGCCACATTGCAAATGTACGGTCCCTTACTAGACATCCAACAACGTTTCTAAAATTCGCGGACGGCGTCGGGCCGTGCAGCAGGGCCGTATCTTCCAGGAAGTCATCAAACGAAATCTTGGACATTCGGTTTGCGTTTTATAAATTTTTCAAATTCTGGTAATTTTTCCGCTGTCCCGGTAAATCCCACAAGAGGGCGAATGGAATCATATTGCCAATGTACAAAACATCACCAATCACGACGTGGCCTTATCTCGTAAACGGATTAGACTTCGAAGACGAAACTTGTTGAGCATAGGTTTGGCATAATGGGCAGTTGGCCCCGAACAAGATAGCGTCCATGCCTCAATGTTTTTTGAGTTATGGCCATTTTTCTGGGATTAAAGATCAAAAATGAAAATAGAGCAACAATTTTTCCGCTTCACATCAAAGTAAATCAACCTACGGTGTCAATAAAAAAAGAACCAGCCATTTATCTATCGTAAGTTGCAGTTGCAGCGTGTTCAGACGAATCTTTTTGAATTGTGTTTCCGAGCTATGCGAGATTTCTGTGATTTTCTGAGATTTTCTGAATTTCCCATATTGACTGACCTTCATGTCTTAAAGTAATGATGGACTGTCATTTCTCTTTGCTTATTTGAGCTGTTCTTGCCATAACTTGGTATTTTACCAAATAGGGCTATCTTCTGTATACTCCCGCTACCTTTTCACAACACAACCGATTGTCTCAAAAGCATTAAGAAGGAAAGAAATTCCACAAATGAACTTTTAAGAAGGCATACCTGTTAATTGAAATGCATTCCAGGTGACTACCTCACGAAGCTGGTTAGGAGAATGCCAAGAGTGTGCAAAGCTGTCATCAAGGCAAAGGTTGGCTATTTGAAGAATTAAAAATCAAAAATATATTTTGTTTTGTTTAAGACTTTTTTGGTTACTGCATGATTCCATATGTGTTATTTGATAGTTTTGATGTCTTCACTATTATTCTACAATGTAGAAAATAGTAAAAATAAAGAAAAACTCTAAAACCTTTGACCGGTAGTGTAATTTGAATAAATGTTGGTTCTGACACTCTTATGTATGTGTCAGCCATAAAATAATGTAATATATTTCACAACAGGTGTAAATATGTGGGTCATGACAGTGTTATGATGATATTATGACAGGTTATGACCAGTTATGTCAGCTCTTATGAGATATTATAACATGGCTATGACCGTGTCATAACATGTTATGACCCTGGGCGTCAAGTGTTATCACACTTTTTGCTGTCTGTGTATCCATCTACCGGTTTGTAAGTCCTTGTCCACAATGACTCCAAAATCCTTCCAAACCAAACCAGGGATTTCACTCGTGCAGCACCTGTTTCCATGATGGTGTATTTCAAAACCGTTCCTTTTATGTCTCTGGTTATGCCTATGTAAGCCATTTTCTTGTAAGCTAGGCTAGCCAGGGAAAGTACACTTGGCAACATGGGGGATGAAATAACTTTCAGCACCACACAAACAATGGACATTTCCCTGATCTACTGCGTTCATGGTGGTAGCCTAGAGTATATGTCTGTATCACAGAATGGAATTCGCAACCCAATGCAACACAACAAGCTCCTGGGACTGTAAAATACGATCTTGATTTAAAACATTTCCAACCCGCAATATAATTGTTCTGAACTGTGACCTGACCCCGGGTTGAAAGAATGTTTGCGTTCTACCCGTCAGCTGATTTGTTTGGGGGGCAGTTATTCGACCCAATGGACACAGATGTCTGAGTGTGTGTGTGTGTGTGCGTGTGTGTGTGTGTGCTGTGTAGAACCTTGAGAAGGAGAATGACACCAGTCTGCAGCAGGTGTGTATACACACACGCGGACACACACACACACACGGACAATAGATAATAGATAATGATCCTAGCTTACCAACGTACTGGGAACCTTATGACTAAACATTTTATTTCACATTGAGTTTTATATTATTTTGCCTTAAGAGTATCATGGCACTGACATAAATGTACAGTATTTTGTTTTAACAATTTAAAAAAAATTGGTTTGTGAGTGTAATGTGAGCAACATTTTGATTTCTACAGTAGTGAAAATATGATTCATAAAAGTTGTTCACTGGAAAGGCCTTTGTTGTATTAAACACTCATTGTTTAGAACATGATGTGTCAGCCATATTGTCTGTACCTGGTTTTGTTTGTAGTTGAACTGTAGTTTAAGTTGAGTTGAGCCCTATTGGATTTCCAATATGTGGGTGGCGTTCAGTACAAAGTTTAATTCAACAGAAACGGTACTGAACAACCAGTTGGCGTGTGACTATGGTGGCTCAGTGGAAGATAGTGTATACTGCACAAGTTTTGCGATTTCAAATGGTTACATCCATATCGATCAGGCCACACCTCGCAACACGCACCAAATGGGAGCAAACACACCTCAAAGGCTGTTGAAAAATGATGCACATCATTTAGTACATAAAACATCACGCAATGTAGCAAACGTTGAATCGAACTGAATGCACCCCTGGCAAAAACTCAATAGTGTAGCTGCAGAAGATGTGCACTACTTTAGCCTCACTAGCCTCTGGCTGTGTCTACACTTGACACTTACAGGCGACTTCTGCTATCAAATTATGAAGATCGCATCGAGAAGATAGGTCTAGATGGACAAAAGTCACATTGTGGTCTGATTGTGTTCAGATCTGGCTGATCACTTCAGGAGGTGGTCAGGGACATATTGTGTACTGATTTCTCCTCAGTTAGGATGCAATCAGGCTACCGAAAGTGCATACAGTGGGCAACGTCATTGGCACTCTGCCCCAAAGTCTCTAGAAAACGTGTGTTTTGGGAGAAAGTGGCACCTATTTGTTATTAAACATTGGATGAAATACATTCCTAGCTTATGAGGAACATGTTTGCCAGCTTCATAAATGCAAGCTAGAAAATTCTTATTTTTTTATTTTTTATTTGGCTGGAGTTATGCTAACCTGTTTGCAATCCCTTTAGCTTGTTAGTTACAGAGGTTAGCTGGCTAGTTAGCTACAGTAATTGGCTACATCAAGTTGTTGTGCTATTATCAGATTTAGCCTGTTCCACCATTTACAGAACGCATACTAGTATTTGAATATAGTATATCATTTAGCCTGTTCCACCATTTACAGAACGCATACTAGTATTTGAATATAGTATATCATTTAGCCTGTTCCACCATTTACAGAACGCATACTAGTATTTGAATATAGTATATAATTTTGCCTGTTCCTGTTACGGTTTTCTAGGTGTGGTGAAGGAGAGTCGGACCAAACTGCAGCGTGTAGATTGCGATCCATGTTTAATGAACAACGTACAACACGAATAAACACAAACACTACAAAACAAAGAACGTAACGAAAACCGAAACAGCCTATACTGGTGCTAACTAACATAGAGGACACTAAGGACAATCACCCACCACAAACTCAAAGAATATGGCTGCCTAAATATGGTTCCCAATCAGAGACAACGATAAACACCTGCCTCTGATTGAGAACCACTCCAGACAGCCATAGACCTTGCTAGATAACCCCACTAGCTACAATCCCAATACATACACACCAAAACCCCAAGACAAAACACACCACAATACAAAACCCCATGCCACACCCTGGCCTGACCCAATACATGAAGATAAACACAAAATACTTAGACCAGGGCGTGACAGTTCCACCATTTACAGAACGCATACTAGTATTTGAATATAGTATATAATAACAACTAAACATATAAATATAAACACAACAACACAAACTCACTTAAAAAGTCAGCACTTTCTCCCTGTGGTCCACGATCTGTCTGCTAATCAAACCCTGTCCACCTTAAATCACTTTCAGGAGAAGGGAGTCTGGAAATAATGGAAACTCACTTAAAAAGTCAGCACTTTCTCCCTGTGGTCCACGATCTGTCTGCTAATCAAACCCTGTCCACCTTAAATCACTTTCAGGAGAAGGGAGTCTGGAAACAATGGAAACTCACTTAAAAAGTCAGCACTCTCTCCCTGTGGTCCACGATCTGTCTGCTAATCAAACCCTGTCCACCTTAAAATCACTTTCAGGAGAAGGGAGTCTGGAAATAATGGAAACTCACTTAAAAAGTCAGCACTCTCTCCCTGTGGTCCACGATCCGTCTGCTAATCAAACCCTGTCCACCTTAAATCACTTTCAGTAGAAGGGAGTCTGGAAACAATGGAAACAATGTGTATACAGTAGACACATTTAAATGTAGGTGTAGATGCATGATGTGTCAGAAACCCATCATCAGAATACAAAAGCTGCATGAACTTTCAAGTCTAGACACAGACTTTAATGTGTCTGGAGCTAGTTACTCTAAAGCACTGCAACTAAAATTCCAGATATAACTTAATTAGGCTTGCTATACATGAATATGACACCTAATTAATTTTGTGCCTGATTATGATTTATACTCGTGCCTGATCTGATAAAATAGTTTATAAGACTTGGTTCCAAATACTGTCCAATTAATTATTTGTTAGCCTATAATAAATGTAGCACATATTTCAATTTAATATAGTAAATTAATATTTGCTGTTAGAGCTCTCTGTGTGTGTGTGTGTGTGTGTGTGTGTGTGTGTGTGTGTGTGTGTGTGGAAGCAGGCCATATTTACTCACTCCATCTCTTAATTAGTCATCCTGGAAACAGCTTCACATCATTGGTTTTCTGTTTCA
Organism: Oncorhynchus kisutch; assembly: GCF_002021735.2. NCBI lineage: Eukaryota > Metazoa > Chordata > Actinopteri > Salmoniformes > Salmonidae > Oncorhynchus > Oncorhynchus kisutch. The sequence continues at coordinate 4,633,988 of NC_034202.2, forward strand.
TCTACATCTAGAATGTTAATGTCATAGTTGGTTCTGTTCACACTGTGCTACATTGTTACAACGCTATAGCACCCATTTTACCCTAGGCTCTACAGCTGTTAAACTGTAGCCAAACAAGCGGTTGCCTAGGGTCAATAAAAATGTGGCTTCACCAGGCTTAGTTTCAACTATCTGAAATCAATAGAAGTCAAAAACCATGTTACACTGTGATATGATTTTATAGGAATGGGCTTGACTGGTGTCACGAACCGGCTCAAAGCCCGTAACAAAGGGAGACAACGTGGAGATAAGGAGTAACAAAATATATATTTATTAACTAAAGCAACTAAGGAAAATATACAATGGTGTGTGTAATCAGTAATCAGTAGTGTAAGTGAATGTTTTGCATGCATGAATGTGATAATGCAGGGTGTTGAAAGGTGCCAAAGCAAACAAACAAAAGGCCACCAAGAACCACAACACAATCTACAAAGGTGTCTGCATGGAGAGAGAGTCTCCTCCATGAATGTGGAAGAGGTCTATTTATCCTGGGAGACACATGGCCCAGGTGTTTCCCATGAAGCTGACAACCCTCCCAACTCCACCCACCGGCATCCTAATAAGGAAACAAGAACAGACAGAATACGGCAGACAGAGTGGGAGGGTCGTCACATTCCCCCCCATAAAACCAGGGACCAACAAGGACCCCGGAACATCATACCAGCCCCTGCGTCCCAAATTGACACAGCCCCTGCGTCCCAAATTGACACAGCCCCTGCGTCCCAAATTGACACAGCCCCTGCGTCCCAAATTGACACAGCCCCTGCGTCCCAAATTGACACAGCCCCTGCGTCCCAAATTGACACAGCCCCTGCGTCCCAAATTGACGAGGGGTTATGTGTTCACACCTCCACCAACCAACCTCCTCCTCCTCCCCAGACCTCAGCAACCTTTGTGCATAGGAAGCAATATTTAAGAGGAAAGAAGAACACACGACCAGGAGGGAACAGACATTATGAGGGGTTATGTGTTCACACCTCCACCTGCACCAACCAACCTCCTCCCCAGACCTCAGCAACCTTTGTGCATAGGAAGCAATATTTAAGAGGAAAGAAGAACACGACCAGGAGGGAACAGACAATATGAGGGGTTATGTGTTCACACCTCCACCTGCACCAACCAACCTCCTCCCCAGACCTCAGCAACCTTTGTGCATAGGAAGCAATATTTAAGAGGGAAGAACACAAGACCAGGAGGGAACAGACAGGAAAGATAGAACATGACAACCCGAAACAATGGTCAGTCACGTAAACATTCAGAAACATGGCACAAAAGACCAACAGCTACAAACTCCAACGAAAAGAACATCAGGGTCCTTAATTTTTACAACTCCCAACGATTCATAGTCACTTCCAACGATTCATAGTCACTGCCAACGAAACAGAATTTCACTAATTTCAATCATTTAACCTTGTAGTGTTCAGCGATCTTCAACAGCTGTTGACAACGAGTAGACCAAACGTAAACAGCCTTAGCTTTCAGCATATCTGTCAAGGGAGCGACCACAGTAGAGAAGTTCCTACAAAAACTACGGTAATACCCAATCATGCCCAAGAAACGCATCAGTTCCTTTTTAGTAGTTGGTGGTGGAAAAGCATCAATAGCCACCACTTTAGCCCGAACAGGACGCACTTCACCCTGCCCAACCACTTTTCCAAGGTATGTAACGGTCGCCTGAGCAAACTCACATTTAGCCAGATTGATTGTGAGGCGACCCGCAGCCAGACGTTCGAACAAGGCTTGAATACGGGACAGATGTTCTTCCCAAGTATCTGCATATATTACTACATCGTCCAAATAAACAGCGCACCCGGTCAGACCGGCGACAACCCTGTTCATAAGTCGCTGAAAAGTGGCAGGTGCATTGCGCAGACCGAAACTCATAACCGAATACGAGTACAGACCAAAGGGTGTAATAAAGGCAGAGATTTCACGTGCCCTACTCGTCAGTGGCACCTGCCAATAGCCTTTTAACAGGTCAAATTTGCTCACAAACTTAGCTGCACCGACTTGATCAACACAGTCCTCCATCCGAGGAAGAGGAAATGAATCTGGCTTTGTGTCACCGTTTACCTTACGGTAGTCCGTACAAAAACGGTTTGTTCCATCCGGTTTACTGACCAAGATACAGGGAGAAGCCCAACTGGAGAAAGAAGGCTCTGCTATCTTACTCTCCAGCATGTACTTGACCTCAGCATCCAGACAAAGTAGTTTCTCTGAAGAAACTCTATAGAACCGCTGACGAATGGGGTCAGCACCTCCAATGTCAATATCATGTTCTATTAAGTTTGTACGTGTAGGTGTATCAGAAAACAAACCTGGAAATCTCTGAATAAGACCAACCATCTCTTTCCGCCCATCAACAGGTAGGTGAGTGAGAAGACTGTCTAAAATATCCAGTGTTTCTGAATTTTTCAATCTACCCTGCAATATACAATCGTCAGGACCAGGAACATCTTCCTCCTCATGCACATAACTAGCAGGACAAGAACACAAGGAAACAACGGTATCAGCCAAAAGAACAGGTTTACCGTCCTCTGTAGAATCCCACTGTTCAGTCTCAGAGGAACGTGCATAATAAGGTTTTAACAGATTTACATGGCACAGCTGGTGTGCTTTCCTCCGTTCTGGAGTGGCAACTAGATAATTTTGCTCAGTGTACTGGCGCACCACTGTATATGGACCTTGAAACTTGGCTTGAAAAGGAGAACCAACAATTGGCAGCAGAGCAAGAACCTGGTCACCTGGAATAAAGTGACGAGGCTCAGTTCGGCGATCAAATATGCCCTTCATCCTCTCCTGTGAAGATGATAACTTCTCTTTAGCCATTTCACCAGCGGCGTACAGTCGTCGCCGGAAATCACACACATATGATAATAGGGACTGAGGAGGCTCGGGAGACTTCCAGTCATCCTGGAGAACAGATAAAAGTCCACGCACCCTATGTCCAAACACAAGGTCATTTGGACTGAAACCTGTGCTCTCCTGTGAAACTTCCCTAGCGGCTAACAGTAACCAAGGCAACCCCTCCCAATCCTTATCCATCTCAGTACAATAAGCTCTCAACAAAGACTTAAGTGTTTGATGGAAACGTTCCAGTGCTCCTTGACTTTGCGCGTGATAGGCGCTAGACAAATTGTGTTTAATATGGAGCTGTTGAAGAACCTGACTAAACAGATTAGAGGTAAAATTAGATCCTTGATCACTCTGAATGACCTTAGGGATTCCAAACAATGAGAGAAACTGAGTCAAAGCTTTTAACACCGATTTAGTCGTGATAGATCGGAGAGGATAGGCAGCAGGAAACCTAGTGGTCTGACACATCACAGTGAACAGGTAACTGCTACCCTTTTTAGAACGAGGCAGAGGGCCCACACAGTCAATAATCAGATACTCAAAAGGTTGGCTGAGTACAGGAATAGGAAACAATGGTACTGGTTTAATAGCTTGATTAGGCTTACCAGTTAATTGACAGGTGTGACAAGTTTTGATAAAATCAGAAACATCCCTCTTTAATCTAGGCCAAAAGAAATGTCTTAATATGCGATTGTAGGTTTTCCTCACCCCCATATGTCCAGCAACATCGCTGTGAGAAGTTTCCAACACCAACTCACGAAGCTTAACTGGTACAACAACCTGACTAATTGCCTCCCCCAGAAAACAACTATCATGAGACAACCACTTTCTCATCAGGACATCCTCTTGGAGAAAATAGCCATGGGCGACATCTCCCAACTGTTCTACAGGCACAATTTGATCACGCAACTCTTCCAATGTGGGGTCATCCCGTTGCGCATTGATTAGATCTGACCGGGTTACAGATAACGGTATAACAGGGAAAACAGTGACATACTTTGTATTATTATCATTAGTCGGCGCAGTAACCAGTTCGCCACGGCTCATAGAACGTGTCACTGCACACGCAGAGAACACCTCTGGGAAACTCTGTACATTCTCATCAGGAATCCCAACAAATGACGGCTTAGTGGAAACCACGAGAGATGGAAACACGACTGGCCATACACGCTCACCAGCCAAGTTATTCCCAAGGATAACGTCGATACCCTCAATAGGCAACGAAGGACGCACCCCCACAACAACTTCATCCTTCACCAGCCCACAATCCAACATCAGTTTATGCAATGGAACTGACAGAGTGTTCAAACCTATTCCCCTAATTAGAACAATATTCCCCGAATCAGTCTCAGCAGAAAAGGGTAACACAGACTCCAACACAAATGATTCAGAGGCACCTGTGTCTCTCAGGATCTTCACTGGCACTAGGTCTTTACTTCCTAACATAGACACAAAACCTTCCGTAATGAAAGGTAAATAGTCTGGATCAATATGGACTTTCACATTCTCCTGGGCTTGAGAAAATGAGTCATGAGTGAACTGATGTGGAACAGGTGCAGCTAACGCGGTAGGCTTAGATTTAGCATAAGCACCCTTTGACCTGAGAAGAGGACATTCGTTTTTCCAATGACCTGAACCTTGACAGTAGTGACACTCCTGCCCAAAGTCAGCTTTACCATGGGAGTCAGGCTCAACCCTAGTTGAATAGAACTCTGCCCGTGAACCAAAGTGTCTCGGTGAGCGAAGCCCAAATCTATCCGAACGCCCCCACTCTTTCCGAATACGGGGCTCTACAAAGGCACTTTTGTGAGTCAACACATACTCGTCCGCCAAAACCGCAGCTTCAGCAACATTCTTTACTTTCTGTTCGTTAATATACGTGGCAATACGATCAGGAATTGTGTCCTTAAATTGCTCTAACATAATCAGATCACACAGCCCTTGGAAAGTCACAACTGCAGATGCGGAACACCAGCGATTAAACTGCAAAGATAACTGTCGCGCAAACTCAACATGAGTCTGCTTATCATCCCTTTTTAAAGTTCTAAATCGTTGGCGGTAAGCCTCAGGGACCAGTTCATAAATCTGTAACACAGCTGTTTTAACTTTATCATAACTGGTACTGTCTAGTGCACTAAGAGCTGAATATGCTTCCTGTGCTTTACCAGTCAGCACACACTGCAACATTAAAGTGCGGTCAGAATCAGGCCAACTCCTAGCGTCAGCAACCCGCTCAAACAACGAAAAGAATGTCTCGGGGTCCTTTTCATTAAACTGAGGCAATAACCGTAAGTTCCCAACAATATCAAATGTCTCTGGGGCACGACCAAAAGCAGAACTACCCCTAGGTAAATCTGGGTCACCTTCCCAAAACAAACTCTCCCCTGAGATCTTTCCTTCCCTAACCAACTCTATACGTTCTTGTTGCAACTTGATTTTAGCACGCTCCATATCTTGTTTAAATGCCAATTCCTTTTCATATTTTACACGATCATGCTCTAGCTTCTCACGATCATGCTGCCGATCATGCTCTAGCTTCTCACGATCATGCTGCCGATCATGCTCTCTCTTCTCACGATCATGCTCCAGCTGTAACAAAAGCAGTTCTTTCTGCTGTTCAAAAAGAAGGCTACTAGGGCTAACCGATGGAATGGCCATTGTAACGTTATGGGGAGATGGCAAATCCTCAGCAGAGGCTGGCCCAGTGGTAACTTCAAGAATACCACTCTCCATCAGATTGGCTTTCAATATCAACCTAATAGAATTCTTTAGACGTTTATCACTAATCTCACAAAAAAAAAATTGTTGAGCACACCAGACCACAACCAGAGAATTGACAATCACCCTGAGCACCACAGAAGAGAGATGAGATATGGAGCTTCCCCAAAACCTACAATAACTCAACCCTAGTCTTCGTGCAGATTTGCGGTGGGAATTTACGCACTGTAGCCCGCTGGCAAGGAAAAACTCCCCAGCATGCTGGCAAATTCCACCAAGCCACGGATGTGCCCCCGAGACAACTGCTCAGTCCACAGACACCACACAAAAATAACAAACATTAACCATGCCCAACATATTCCAAAAAATGAAACACGTCGCTAAACCTATCAGGGGAAAAAGGCTATAGCTCCGGGTAGCAAGTTGCACTACCCTACACAAATCTCCTACCGAGGTACACAGCCGATTTACTCACCACCTCAGACTGACTTCCCAACAGAAAGTAGAACAAAATTTCAGGCTAGGCAGGGCCTGGAAACTAACCATTCTCTCTCCAACGCAGCACACAAACCAAACAACAAAGACAACCAATACTGGGCCTATCAAACTCAATATGCAAACCAAACACGTACCTCCACGGTCTCCCAAACCAATAGTTCAAAGATCCCGGATGAGCTCCCACTTGTCACGAACCGGCTCAAAGCCCGTAACAAAGGGAGACAACGTGGAGATAAGGAGTAACAAAATATATATTTATTAACTAAAGCAACTAAGGAAAATATACAATGGTGTGTGTAATCAGTAATCAGTAGTGTAAGTGAATGTTTTGCATGCATGAATGTGATAATGCAGGGTGTTGAAAGGTGCCAAAGCAAACAAACAAAAGGCCACCAAGAACCACAACACAATCTACAAAGGTGTCTGCATGGAGAGAGTCTCCTCCATGAATGTGGAAGAGGTCTATTTATCCTGGGAGACACATGGCCCAGGTGTTTCCCATGAAGCTGACGACCCTCCCAACTCCACCCACCGGCATCCTAATAAGGAAACAAGAACAGACAGAATACGGCAGACAGAGTGGGAGGGTCGTCACACTGGACATAAAGGGGGGGTGTACGATTATTTATGGTTGAGCTTTATTGGGCAATGTTTTCGTCGTAGACTGGGTTATGTCAGGTATTGGAACTTTTTTCCAATCGGGACCACCGCACTGAGCCTTCGGATCACATTTCCAGAGCAAGCAAAAATTGGCTTTAAGAAGGCTACCTTTCTGGGCATTGAGAGGAGTTACTGATGTCTTGTTTTTCTAAGCAGATAAAATGAATGCCAGCAGCAAGACAAGGCGCTCTCTCTCTGCGCTTTGCGCGCCACTCTCGCAGAGATATCGCAAAACTGGCAGGCCACTCTATGCCATCTCGGGTCAGTCATGGATTCGCCTCGTAATATTCTTTCCCTTGTGTAAATCTCTTCCCAGTAGTGTTTTCTCCACTTGCGTTTGATAGCCTAGAAGGTACAGGGGAATACAACTGAAGATGCCTGGACAGAATAGGTACAATCTGGTGGATGATGTGGTGGATCGCGGGTCCTTCTCCACAATGAAGAGGCGTACCAACTCGGGATCCATTTCCAAGCGAAGGTGAAATTCATGACTAGATCTTGTTTGCTAAAGAATTATGGCCTGTTGATGTTTTTCCTATATAGCTTAGTCATTTACTCACTCCATAGAACTAACACATTTGCCTTTCCAATCGCACATCTTGAAACAGTTTAACGTTATCTTTGAAGAGGTTCGGGGTTTTGAATAAACTCAACTTCATGGTGAATAAAATTTCTGATTAACTCTACCAATGGGCATGAAAAACTCATCAGAAACTTTCTTCACCATGGAGTTGAGTTGCCTTTATTACATGGCTGTGTTATTAACTTCAGGACAATTGTAAATATGTGGTAGCCTGATGACATGACTTATTTCTTGTGACTTTAGATACTTTATCAACAATTCCCACAGCCAATGGTATTCTTTCTAGCAGTAAGTTTTCTAAACCTGCAAACCTTCCATCTCCGTAGGTCCTACTCTCACCAGAGTACTCAATATTGACTGTTCTTATATTCCCATGTACAAATGCACTGGAAGAGTGGAAAATTACAGCTAAATTAGTCAAGTTATTGTTCGTTTCTCACCCAACAACCATAACTTTGAATTCCTTTCATTCCTCTGAGATTCTTTTCAAGTTGAATGTATAAAGTCCATCATTCTGTTTGAAAGGTTTTAGCTCCACCCCCCAAGTCGTGTCGTTTTCTCTGAAAACAGGAAGAAAGAACAAGAACTAGGAACAAGACTCCCATCTGTGTGTAAATCAATCATGTAGTCTGTTGCTCCATTCAGTTTATCGACCTAGAGCCAACGGACATAACAGATCCTTCAAGAGCAGCCTTTTATTAAAGCACCTCTGGTTAGATGCTGTACTTTGGAGTTATGTTCGAAGAACATTAGAACACTCTCTAGTCTATTTGTAGATCAATCCATGTTTATCAACCTTGAACCAACCAGAGGAGGCTGGTGGGATGAGGTATAGGAGGACAGGCTCATTTTAATGTCTGAAATGGTACCAATGGAATGGTACCAAACACATCAAACAACACATGGAAACATGTTTGACTCCGTTCCATTCATTCTATTCCAGTCATTATAATGAGCCCGTCCTCCTATAGCTCCTCCCACCAGCCTTCTCTGGAGCCACCTTATGTAACAGATCCTACAAGAGCAGCCTTTCATTAGTGCAATGTTGCCAGATACCTTTGAAGACATATAGGACTATTTGAACTATAATTAGCAGAACATGACTGGTGCCCCTTTCTTCTGAACTGAGTGGGCTTCTGTCATTCAGAACACGGACAGTCAACATCAACAAAGCTGTTGACCCTGGTCTCAGTCCAGCTCTGTAGCCTTTATGTATGCAGTGCCTTCAGAAAGTATTCACACCCCCTGACCTTTTCCACATTTTGTTGTGTTACAGCCTGAATTTAAAATGGATCAAATTGAGATGTTTTGTCACTGGCCTACACACAATATCACATAACGTAAAAATTTAATTGTTTTTCGAAATATTTACAAATTCATAAAAAATGAAAAGCTTAATTGTCTTGAGTCAATAAGTATTCAACTCCTTTGTTATGGCAAGCCTAAATAAGTTCAGGAGAAAACATTTGCTTAACAAGTCACAAAAGAGTTGCATGGAGCGCCACCTTTTGCTGCGATTACAGCTGTAAGTCGCTTGGGGTATGTCTCTATCAGTTTTGCACATCGAGAGACTGACATTTTTTCCCATTCCTCCTTGCAAAACAGCTCGAGCTCAGTGAGGTTGGATGGAGAGCATTTGTGAACAGCAGTTTTCAGTTCTTTCCACAGATTCTCGATTGGATTCAGGTCTGGACTTTGACTTGGCCATTCTAACACCTGGATATGTTTATTTTTGAACCATTCCATTGTAGATTTTGCTTTATGTTTTGGATCATTGTCTTGTTGGAAGACAAATCTCCGTCCCAGTCTCAGGTCTTTTGCAGACTCCATCAGGTTTTCTTCCAGAATGGTCCTGTATTTGGCTCCATCCATCTTCCCATCAATTTTAACCATCTTCCCTGTCCCTGCTGAAGAAAAGCAGGCCCAAACCATGATGCTGCCACCACCATGTTTGACAGTGGGGATGGTGTGTTCAGGGTGATGAGCTGTGTTGCTTTTACACCAAACATAACATTTTGCATTGTTGCCAAAAAGTTCAATTTTGGTTTCATCTGACCAGAGCACCTTCTTCCACATGTTTGGTGTGTCTCCCAGGTGGCTTGTGGCAAACTTTAAATGACACTTTTTATGGATATCTTTAAGAAATGGCTTTCTTCTTGCCACTCTTCCATAAAGGCCAGATTTGTGCAATATACGACTGATTGTTGTCCTATGGACAGAGTCTCCCACCTCAGCTGTAGATCTCTGCAGTTCATCCAGAGTGATCATGGGCCTCTTGGCTCTGATCAGTCTTCTCCTTGTATGAGCTGAAAGTTTAGAGGGACGGCCAGGTCTTGGTAGATTTGCAGTGGTCTGATACTCCTTCCATTTCAATATTATCGCTTGCACAGTGCTCCTTGGGATGTTTAAAGCTTGGGAAATCTTTTTGTATCCAAATCCGGCTTTAAACTTCTTCACAACAGTATCTCGGACCTGCCTCGGACTTGAATACTTATCTAATTAAGCTGTTAAAATGTTTAAGAAAACAGTTTTTTTTAACAAATGTTAGATTTTTTCTTCCACTTTGACATTACAAATTATTATTATTGACAAAAAATGACAAAAATTGTTGACAAAAACTTTTTACAGTAGTGGACTAAATCAGGATCAGTTGTGTGATCAGTTGTGTGATCCACAGTTGAGTGTTTCTTGGTAGTCTTAAACAAATCTACTTTGGCTCAAATTAAAGAAGACACATGTACCATGTGAGATATAGAGTTAAAATGTATTGCATTTTGAGTTTGCATCCCAATATTACACTTTATATAAATCACAGAAGACAGAAATATAACAAAACCATTTGACATAGAAACACCAGATTTTTGTCTTAAAAAAAAGAATTGTTTATTAATTATGAAATTATGAAAAATATGAATAACATTCCACCGATGAGGCCTTTAGAGGGCGATTTGGTCATTTGACTTCAGGAAAGGGCTACATTAATTTTAATCCCACTTTGTAACACGACAACATTTCTAAAAAGTTGAGGGGTGTGAATACTTTCTGAAGGCCCTGTATATAGTTTGTTCTTCAATTCAATTTAGGCACCTTGGTTGGATTACGAGGTAACGATAGTACAATAGTATACTTCTTCTTGAGACACTGATTGCGGCATCTCCTCTGTTGTCATTGGCATTTCTTCATTTTGCTGAACGAGAGAAAGAAAAAGAAAAGCCTCTTCCCTTCTTTTAACGATTTTTTAAAATGTGATGATACCATTGGTTCACGCCTCATAGACTTTTCATGCCCAGAGAGGCTCGTTCCAAAATGTCACTCCGGGCGGCACTCTTTCTTTCTTCTTGGGATCTATGAATAAAACATCCGACTCTGATAATAACCTTTAAAAATGAATGGACTCCTGTCTCCTCTGATCGGATTTTGTAATGTATGTGTCACCTTCTAAACTGACAGCACTTTCACTGCTGAACTGGCAAATAGTAAGACCTGGCAAAGCGTTGTACTGGATGAGAGAACGTTTTTGACCAATTATAGAGTCTGAGCGTTATTAAACGGTGGAGTAAGTTGTACTGGGGCTTTTCCATCATTTTGGGTGCAAAGTCATCACCGTTCATGCTGTCCTTTTTATAATGAATGACCTATATTAAATGACCGATGGTAACGCTGACAGAATTTTGTTGCTTACTTGCTCGAAGAGTCATGATTCTGACGTCATCGATCTAGTGTTATAGGACATTGAAGTGTATTATTTGTAAGTGTATAGTGATTTTAATGGCCTTCTACTTGAAGTGTAGACTTTACAGTCTTCCAATTGAACTCTTACCATATGCAGTGTATGACCTCATTATAAATATTGCTGCTATATGCTGATTGCTGACTCATCATGGCCGTGGTATATGTGTAAATTATACAGTGCATTCAGAAAGTATTTAGAACCCTTAACTTTTTCCACATTTTGTTACGTTGCAGCCATATTCTAAAATGGATTTGAAAACTATTGTCCCTCCTCAATCTACACACAATACCCCATAATGACAAACCCAAAACAGATTTGTATAAATTTGTGAAAATGTATACAAAATAAAAACCTGAAATATCACATTACATAAGTATTCAGACCCTTTACTCAGTACTTTGTTGAAGCACCTTTGGCAGTGATTACAGCCTTGAGTTTTCTTGAATATGACGCTACAAGCTTGGCACACCTGTATTCAGGGAGTTTCTCTCACTCTTCTCTGCAGATCCTCTCAAGCTCTGTCAGGTTGGATGGGGAGCATCACTGAACAGCTATTTTTAGGTCTCTCCAGAGATGTTAGATCGGGTTCAAGTCCGGGCTCTGGCTGGGCCACTCAAGCACATTCAGAGACTTGTCTCTGCTGTGTGCTTAGGGTCGTTGTCCTGTTGGAAGGAGAACCTTAAAGCAAGTAGATTTAGCATTTTTTAATTTATTTCATGCTAATGCAAATCCGAAATAGCTCCTTGTGTGAGTTCCTAATTAATACAAATAAAAGTATCATAGAAAATGACATTTTTGGGAAATTTGGTTTTGGATATTGATCCGTGGGCCATCAGTTGCCCATCCCTGCTCTATAGTCTCTAGCCTGGAAAAGGCTATAAGGACACGCCTGACGCCCAAACCAATTTAATTTCAGAATTGATCAAAATTGTTTGGTTGTGCACCAAAAACACATTTTCCTCAGTTTTTTTTTTTAACAGGACATCTTCACGAGCCGAGGGAGCATGTGATGTAAGAACTTTTAATTGTTTGCTGTTTATGAGGGAAACATGGAGAACCATGCAATTAAAGCCTTAATGTTTCAAAACACTTAAGTAAAGAAACATACTTGTATAAAGTATGAACAACACGTTTGTCCTCCGACAGGCTGCTAACACAGAATGTGTGTGTGAGTGTGTGTGTGTGTATAATGTCCTCCGACAGGCTGCTAACACAGAATGTGTGTGTGAGTGTGTGTGTGTGTATAATGTCCTCCGACAGGCTGCTAACACAGAATGTGTGTGTGAGTGTGTGTGTGTGAGTGTGTGTGCGTGTATAATGTCCTCCGACAGGCTGCTAACACAGAATGTGTGTGTGAGTGTGTGTGTGTGAGTGTGTGTGCGTGTATAATGTCCTCCGACAGGCTGCTAACACAGAATGTGTGTGTGAGTGTGTGTGCGTGTATAATGTCCTCCGACAGGCTGCTAACACAGAATGTGTGTGTGAGTGTGTGTGTGTGTATAATGTCCTCCGACAGGCTGCTAACACAGAATGTGTGTGTGAGTGTGTGTGTGTGTATAATGTCCTCCGACAGGCTGCTAACACAAAATGTGTGTGTGAGTGTGTGTGTGTGTGTGTGTGAGTGTGTGTGTGTGTGTGTGTGTGAGTGTGTGTGTGTGTGTATAATGTCCTCCGACAGGCTGCTAACACAGAATGTGTGTGTGAGTGTGTGTGTGTGTATAATGTCCTCCGACAGGCTGCTAACACAGAATGTGTGTGTGTGTGAGTGTGTGTGCGTGTATAATGTCCTCCGACAGGCTGCTAACACAGAATGTGTGTGTGAGTGTGTGTGTGTGAGTGTGTGTGCGTGTATAATGTCCTCCGACAGGCTGCTAACACAGAATGTGTGTGTGAGTGTGTGTGCGTGTATAATGTCCTCCGACAGGCTGCTAACACAGAATGTGTGTGTGAGTGTGTGTGTGTGTATAATGTCCTCCGACAGGCTGCTAACACAGAATGTGTGTGTGAGTGTGTGTGTGTGTATAATGTCCTCCGACAGGCTGCTAACACAAAATGTGTGTGTGAGTGTGTGTGTGTGTGTGTGTGAGTGTGTGTGTGTGTGTGTGTGTGTGTGTGAGTGTGTGTGTGTGTATAATGTCCTCCGACAGGCTGCTAACACAAAATGTGTGAGTGTGTGTGTGAGTGTGTGTGTGTGTGTGTGTGTATAATGTCCTCCGACAGGCTGCTAACACAAAATGTGTGTGTGAGTGTGAGTGTGAGTGTGAGTGTGAGTGTGAGTGTGTGTGTGTGTGTGTGTGTGTGTGTGTGTGTGTGTGTGTGTGTGTGTGTGTGTGTGTGTGTGTGTGTGTGTATAATGTCCTCCGACAGGCTGCTAACACAAAATGTGAATTATAAAAGACACCGTTTGCCTTTTTGGAGTGTTTTTACAAAAATAGACATGGAGTGAAAAGTGTGTCTCCGGGACTCTGCGGGGGTGGTATGCTGATTCATGTGTGTGACTGCTTTGTTACGTGTGTGTGTGTGAGTGTGAGTGTGTGTGTGTGAGTGTGTGTGTGTGTGTGCGCGTGTGTGTATACATGCTAATGCGTGCACGCATGCGTGAGTTTGTGTGCATATAAGGAGTACAGTAAGGGCATTTGTATGGGTAGACATTGCTGTTGAGACCCAGTGTGAGAGACTGTAGCACTTAGGGCCAGTGTCGATCCTGTTTCACTGTCTGTCAAATGTATCTGCTGTCATATCAATATCCAGTGCCTCTTTAACCAAAATATTCCATTGAAAACAGTTGAAGCCAAATTCTTTGGAACAGAGCTAGGGCGGGGGGGCGTCCTTCCTATATAGTGGTAGGGTAGGGAAAAGCTGCACAGATGTCCTGTCTGACAGACCGGTTCTACTTGACTTAAAGTCTTCTGTTTCACAGGTGTTTTCACTCAGCAAATGACGCTGTTTGTTGTGTGATCATGTTCATGTGAGATTTGATGCGACAGTGAAACTGTCTGTCTGAGCGACAGACAGACAGTGGTAGAGCATCTAGCCAAAACCATTACTTTGTATAGCCTTTTGGAGTAAAGTGCCACTTTGGGCATTGGTCTTCGAATACTATTGTGTATATAGTTTGCAGTTGTGTCAAAAAAAAAAAACTGTATTTTGCTTCAAACATATTTTTGTATACTTGACTCTATTTATACTTCGGATATTATGTTATATCGCTTTCAACAGTACAAACATTTCAATGCACTTTTATGACTCAATAAATAGTCTTCAACTATAAGGTGCTTTTCTGAGCTCTCCTAGCTCTTCCTTCACAATACAATAAACATTCTGCTCATTCTGTTCAGGACAACCCAGGGTTTAACGTCATGTCATCTTGTAACTGTACATCTAACATAGTGCTCATACACATTGACACTGTATATTACATGAGTTTTATGGAAATGTGAAGTGCACCGTTGTTGTTTGGGTTGCTTGTATCACCTTTCAAAATACACTGAGCCCCCTAATTTACAGCATTTCCCTAACTCAGACAACAAAACATTTGCTGAAGTTGCCCAATTAGCAGGAGGGATGGGGGCAACTTCTTGTCGCGGTGCTCAAGTTCAGAACGGCTGTCAGTCAAAACCCCTACAGAGCTGTGCACCAGAGACCCTGAGCTCTGATGTATAGCAGGGGTTCCCAACCCTAGGGCCCCCTTTTTGTCACCCCACCCCATTTTTAAATTTGTATTATTGTTTATTGAGATTACCATTCTGATTTTGTTTAATTTGAGGAACCTAGTAAAATGTAGTTGTTTTCAATCTTTTTCCTGCAATTTCTACGTAGTTTAACAAGACTAATGATATCTTTTAGATATGCTATTTCATTTATAATAATAATGAAAATAAAGTCTAGACCCCATTTCCCAAAATGTTATTCCGCTACTTAATATACTTTATTATGATCATTTATATGAACCCTCAATTTAATTATACATATGGTCTTTTACAGAAAGTGAATAGATCAATTGAACTATTTCCATTGTGTTCTCCTAATGAACACGGTTCTGGTTGCAGGATTTGAACCTAGTTTTCTGTCGAGTTCCCTAATGAACACGGTTCTGGTTGCAGGACTTGAACCTAGTTTTCTGTCGAGTTCCCTAATGAACACGGTTCTGGTTGCAGGACATGAACCTAGTTTTCTGTCGAGTTCCCTAATGAACACGGTTCTGGTTGCAGGACTTGAACCTAGTTTTCTGTCGAGTTCCCTAATCAACACGGTTCTGGTTGCAGGACTTGAACCTAGTTTTCTGTCGAGTTCCCTAATGAACACGGTTCTGGTTGCAGGACATGAACCTAGTTTTCTGTCGAGTTCCCTAATGAACACGGTTCTGGTTGCAGGACTTGAACCTAGTTTTCTGTCGAGTTCCCTAATCAACACGGTTCTGGTTGCAGGACTTGAACCTAGTTTTCTGTCGAGTTCCCTAATGAACACGGTTCTGGTTGCAGGACATGAACCTAGTTTTCTGTCGAGTTCCCTAATGAACACGGTTCTGGTTGCAGGACTTGAACCTAGTTTTCTGTCGAGTTCCCTAATGAACATAACCCTGGCCTTGAAGTTGTCAGAGTCAAAGCTAAATTGGTTCATGTTTAAGTGAGGAGCCATGACGCTAACTAGAGGCGACGTGGCAGACATGCTAACTCCGCTAGCCAGAGCTCCTCCGAGCCGACTCTCGGCCAGACATGCAGGAAGTGTGTTAGTCATTCTGAGCAGGCACACACAGCTGCCATGTTCCATCCTGCTAATGAGAAGAAGACAAGCCGAGCAGCACCCCCGTAAGGGGACCCAGGAAAGTTGGGAACTGAATAACCTGGGTTATTTTGTTCGCTTTTAAAATATACAAAAGGATGGGTTGTTTATGCCGGTATGGGTGTGGGTAGAAGGGATGGGGTGTAGGTGTGTGTGTGTTTGCGCCCGCAAGTTCCTTTGTGTCTGTATCTATGTGTGTTTTGGCAGGATGTGGTTCAGTTGAGGACTGATGTAGTTTAATAAGGGACCTCCAACTCCCAGCCCGCCACACACACACAGACAGATGACTCATCAACAATGGGAAATGGTTCTCTGGACGGATGTTTATGGGGCTCTGAATAGTCTCAACTCCACAACAGGGGAGTGCAGCAGCTGCTAGAAGTCAACCGCCCAGAAAAACACATTAATATAGCCATTAGCGAATCATCCTTAGATTGATTTGTGTGTGAATGAGGAGCATGCCATCACATAATTCATTATTTGTCTTTTGTATTTATTATGGATCCCCATTGCCAAAGCTGCAGCTATTCTTCCTGGGGTCCAGCAAAATTAAGACAGTTTATACAATTTTTTAAATATTACAATACATTCACAGATTTCACAACACACTGTGTGTCTGTGCCAACGTTTGTGTTGCTTCACAGTCCCCATTGTTCCATAGGGTGTTTTTCAATCTGTTTTTCAATCTAATTTTACTGCTTGTGTCAGTTACTTGATGTGGAATAGAGTTCCATGTAGTCATGTGTGCCTCCCATAGTCTGTTCTGGACTTGAGGACTGTGAAGAGACCTCTTGTGGCATGTCTTGTGGGGTATGCATGCGTGTCTGAGCTGTGTGCCAGTAGTTTAGACAGACAGCTTGGTGCATTCAACATGTACCTCTCATAATTAAAAGTAGTGATGAATACCTCTCATAAATATAAGTGATGATGAAGTCAATCTCTCTTCCAATTTCATTTAGGAGAGTTTGACTTGCATGTTATTAATATTAGCTCTCTGTGTACGTCCAAGGGCCAGCTGTGCTGCCCTGTTCTGAGCCAGTTGCAATTTTCCTAAGTCCTTTTTTGTGGCACCAGACCACACGACTGTACAGTAGTCAAAGTGCGACAAAACTAGGGTCTGTATTACCTGCCTTGTTGATAGTGTTGATAAGACGGCAGAGCATTGCTTTATTACAGACAGACTTCTCCCCATCTTAGCTACTATAGCATCAACATGTTTTGACCATGACAGTTTACATTCTAGTGTTACTCCAAGCAGTTTAGTCATTTCAACTTGCTCAATTTCCACATGATTTATTACAAGATTTAGTTGAGGTTTAGTGAGTGTTTTGTTCCCAAATACATTGCTTTTAGTTTTAGAAATACTAAAACGTATTCCTCACCACCCACTCTGAAACAAACTCCAGTTCTTTGTTGAGTGTCGCAGTCATTTCAGTCGCTGTAGTAGCTGACATGTATAGTGTTGAGTGTTGCAGTCATTTCAGTCGCTGTAGTAGCTGACATGTATAGTGTTGAGTGTTGCAGTCATTTCAGTCGCTGTAGTAGCTGACGTGTATAGTGTTGAGTCATCCTCATACATAGACACTCTGGTTTTATTCAAAGTCAGTGGCATGTTGTTTGTAATAATTGAAAAAAGCAAGGGAAGGGAAGGTTAAATTCTTGTTAATCTAACTGCACTGTCCAATTTACAGTAGATGTTACAGTGAAAGAACACCATGCTATTGTTTGAGGAGAGCACAATAATGAACATTAAAAGTTATTAATAAACAAATGAGGCACATTTGGGCAGTCTTGATACAACATTTTGAACAGAAACGTTCATTGGATCAGTCTAAAACTTTGCACATACAATTCTGCCATCTAGTGGCCAAAATCTAAATTGCACCTGGACTGGAATAATACATTATGGCTTTCTCTTGCATTTGAAAGATGATGGTACAAAAAAATACAAAAGAACGTTAA
Organism: Oncorhynchus kisutch; assembly: GCF_002021735.2. Taxonomy (NCBI): domain Eukaryota; kingdom Metazoa; phylum Chordata; class Actinopteri; order Salmoniformes; family Salmonidae; genus Oncorhynchus; species Oncorhynchus kisutch. The sequence continues at coordinate 4,651,819 of NC_034202.2, forward strand.
AAAAAATGTATGATGTTTTACCAGATCTATTGTGTCATATTCTCCAACATTCCCTTCCATTTCCATAAACTTCAAAGTGTTTCCTTTCAAATGGTACCAAGAATATGCATATCCTTGCTTCACGGCCTGAGCTACAGGCAGTTAGAATAGTGTATGTCATTTTTAGGTGAAAATTGAAAAAAAGGGCGGATCTTTAAGAGTCATCAACTTAAATTTTAGCACTGGCCTAGGTGGCCTCTTTCACCGTGGCTCAACTGGGCCCCACTTGTGGTTAACATGTTTCAGTGGGTTAGAGTGTGTTGCTAGAAACACAAGGACTTGATTCCCACATGGGCCACATCCACAGTACATATGGGTCCCTGTCATTGTGGACAGTTCTAGAAGTCGCTTTGGATGAAGTTGTCTGTTCGAATAAATGGTCATATTAGTGAAACAATGCTTCACAATACAGTTACCCTTAGGCCTTGTAGTACAGAGTACCAAACAGAGAGAGTGGATTGTTGGCTAGGCTACTGATATGAATTATGGAAGCCCTTTCCTTTGTCCTCAGTGTGCTGCTGTACTGCTGCCTGCCAAGGCATTAAAATGATTGCTAATATATTAGCGTGTAGCAGGGATCATCTCCTAACACCTTCCTCTGTGGGAGCCTCTAAAATGCTGTCACTGGCCAGCATGATGGGGTGGGGTGGGGTGGGGTGGGGTGGGGTGGGTGTGTGTGTGTGTGTGTGTGTGTGTGTGTGTGTGTGTGTGTGTGTGTGTGTGCAATGCATGCTTGTGTGAGGGTCATTTCCCTTGTGGATCAATAAATTGTCTATGCTGTAAATCACTATACATCACATGTCAAACTCATTCCACGGAGGGCTGAGTGTCTTGCAGGTTTTTGCTCCTCACTTGTACTTGATTGATGAATTAATGTCACTAACTAGTAAGGAACTCCCCTCACCTGGTTTTCTTGGTCTTAATTGAAAGGAAACAACAACAACCAGTTTGACACCCCTGCTTTACATTGTAAGAGGGGTATCTCTCACCTCATCTACCAATCTGTTGCACCCGCCACCTATAGTATGTAAAAGATGGTTGATTGAGGTTGATGATCTACTACCATAGAGGTATGTGATTGACCTGCATATGTTTGTATTTTCCAGTATGAGTTCAAGGCCAAGAATATCAAGAAGAAGAAAGTGAGCATCATCGTGTCTGTGGATAGAGTCAAGGTAAGAAACAGAAGGTAAGGCTTGGCCAATCAGAGAGCAGGGTTTCAAAGTGAGCATCATCGTGTCTGTGGAGTCAAGGTAAGAAACAGAAGAAACAGAAGGTAAGGCTTGGCCAATCAGAGAGCAGGGTTTCGAAGATGTCATTATTAAAGGATCAATCGGAGAGCAGGGTTATGAAAATATCATTATGTTGATGTTATCATGAAAGACTTGGCCAATCAGAGAGCAAGGTTATGACGATGTTATTATGAAGGGACCAATCAGAGAGCAGGGTTATGACTAGGGCAGTCACGAAATTTCATCAGCTGATGATTGTCATGCAAATAACTGCCCCTCTCACGGTAATTGACCATTAATTAACACAACACATTTAGCATCTCCTGGCTTCCACACACAGCCTACAAGCCACTGATGTAGACCATTCAAACATCTGCATTTAAAAAAGTCTAATAAATCCATGTAATAGAGCCTATACCTTCACAATGAATCCATTATTTATTTTAGACAGGTCTAAAGAAACATGATATGAAGAAAATGTAGTCTATTTCAGAAGAACAGAATATCATACTCTGAGTTGTCCTTATGTTAGGTCCTGATCTCGCTATGCCTGTCATACCCTGATCTGTTTCACCTGTCTTTGTGATTGTCTTCACCCCCCTCCAGGTGTCACCCATCTTCCCCATCTTCCCCTGTGTATTTATATCTGTGGTTTCACAAAACCAGCGTCTCAGCTCCTTCTTTTTCCAGTCTCTCTTTTCTCGCCCTCATGGTTTTGACCCTGCCTGTCCTGACTCTGAGCCCGTCTGCCTGACCACTCTGCCTGCTGACTTGTACCTTTGCCCGCCTCTGGATTACCGACCTCTGCCTTACCCTGATCCTAAGCCTGCCTGCCGCCCGGTACCGTTGCCCCACCTCTGGTTTACTGACTCCTGCCTGCCTTGACCTGTCTATTGCCTGCCCCTGTTGGAATATTAAACTACTGTTTATTTGACGTGATCTGGGTCTTCCCTTCATACCTGATAGTACGAACTGGCCGTGACTGACTCAGCAGACCCGGACCAGCTGCGCAACACCATCTGCTCCTAAGGAGCCTCCATTGGTAGGCACGAGGAATTGCTTCGTGGGGGGGGGGTCCAAACGTTGGCTGAGCGCCATGACCGGGTGTTGGACATGCTGCTGGAGCAATTCTGCAGGTCGTCTGAGTGGCAGCCTGCCACGGTGGTAAACCCACCGCCCCTCAGCAACTCGGCTATTAGCAGCGCGTGCACACCGGCTGCTCCACCTTCCCGGGAGCCCTGGTTACCTCCTCCGGAACACTTTAATGGAGAACCGAGCACCTGTTGGGCATTTCTAGCTCAGTGTGCCTTCATTTTTGCATCCAAAGAACACCATACCTACTGTGAAGCATGGGGGTGGAAACTTCATGCTTTGGGGCTGTTTTTCTGCAAAGGGACCAGGACGACTGATCCGCGTAAAGGAAATAATGAATGGGGCCATGTATCGTGAGATTTTGAGTGAAAACCTCCTTCCATCAGATTAAACGTGGCTGGGTCTTTCAGCATGACAATGATCCCAAACACACCGCCCGGGCAACGAAGGAGTGGCTTCGTAAGAAGCATTTCAAGGTCCTGGAGTGGCCTAGCCAGTCTCCAGATCTCAACCCCATAGAAAATCTTTGGAGGAAGTTGAAAGTCCTTGTTGCCCAGCAACAGCCCCAAAACATCACTGCTCTAGAGGAGATATGCATGGAGGAATGGGCCAAAATACCAGCAACAGTGTGTGAAAACCTTGTGAAGACTTACAGAAAACATTTGACCTCTGTCATTGCCAACAAAGGATATATAACAAAGTATTGAGATAAACTTTTGTTATTGACCAAATACTTATTTTCCACCATAATTTGCAAATAAATTCATAAAAAATACTACAATGTGATTTTCTGGATTTTTTCCTTCTCATTTTGTCTGTTATAGTTGAAGTGTACCTATGATGAAAATTACAGGCCTCTCTCATCTTTTTAAGTGGGAGAACTTGCACAATTGGTGGCTGACTAAATACTTTTTTGCCCCACTGTATGTCCCAAGTGCAATTACAGTCATATACAGTTCTGTGAAAAAGTATTTGCCTCCTTTCTGATTTTCTAGATTTAGCGTATTTTTTTTTACACTGAATGTTAATCGATCTTCAACCAAAACCATTTAGATAAAGGAAATCTGAGTGAACAAATAACACAACATTTGGATTGGATGAATTCATACATTTTTTATACAAGTTTATGCAACACCCAATGCTCCTGTGTGAAAAAAATAATTGCCCCTTACACTCAATAACTGGTTGTTCCACCTTTAGCTGAAATGACTCCAACCAAAAGCTTCCTGTAGGTGTTGATCAGTCTTTCACATCGCTGTAGAGGAATTTTGGCCCTTTCATGCAGAAATGCTTTAAGTCAGTGAATTTTTTTGATTTTTTAGTATGAACTAATGGTTTCAGGTCCTGCCACAACATCTCAATGGGGTTCAGGTCTGGACTTTGACTAGGCCATTCAAAAACTTTAAATGTCTTTCTTTTCAGCCATTCTGATATAGACTTGCTTATGTTTTTTGGATCATTGTCTTGCTGCATGAATGAGCTCTGCTTCAGCTTCAGTTCACGGATTGATGGCCTGACAATGTTCATTAGAATTCTGATACAGAGCAGAAATCATGATTCCTTCAATGATGGAAAGTCGTTTTTGTTGTTGAATTTTTACCCCGTTATCTCCCCAATTTCGTGGTATCCAATTGTTTAGTAGCTCCTTGTCTCATCGCTACAACTCCCGTACGGGCTCGGGAGAGATGAAGGTTGAAAGTCCTCCGATACACAACCCAAACAATGTGACAAATTAAATTTGATTTGATCTCTTTATTATGTCCAGACCTCTCCCCATCTTTACAACCATTGAATCTACATGTTTTGACCATGACAGTTTACAAGGTAACGGCAAGTAATTTAGTCTCCTCAACTTGTTCAACAGCCACACCATTCATTATCAGTTCTGAGGCAGCAATACCCCAAACCATCACACTACCACCACTATACTTGACCATTGGTATGAGATTCTTACTGTGGAATGCAATATTTGGTTTTCGTCAGACATAACGGGACAGACCCATGTCATCCAAAAAGTTCCACTTTTAATTCGTGTCGATATAACATTCTTCCAGGAGTCTTGAAAATCATCCAGGTGCATCAAAGTGCTTTTTGTCAAACATCAGTAGACGTTTTGGATGACGTGTATTACGGCTAAATCTAGCGGCATGTTATGTTCCCATAACTAAGTTCAACTGTCATACCTCATCAGAAATGATGTCTTAATCAGTGGTTCTCAAACATCTCCTCAGGGCGCCCCAGCCATTCCTAGAGCAAGCACTCCGGATTCAATTAACTGATAATGGAATGTATATGTTTAAAGTAATGACTAAAGGATTCCACCCTGAAATCATATAAATGTATGAAATGTGTCAAGACTCATAATTCCATAATATGTGTGACTAGACCATTGTGTTACCATGTAGTAATGTGGGACAAGTTAAGAGGGAGAAATGTATGATTGAGAAAACAGAGGCTGGTAGACTACACATGATAACTCTGAAAAAGCTGACAACAGGAGGGCCCTTCCAAGGCCTCTCTAATCTAGGAAGGAGATGAGAGAAAGGCGAGAAACTGCCAAGGCTGGTAAAAAAAGTGATAAAACTGTGTGTGTGTCTGTGTGTGTATAGAGGGGGTTATAAAGACTGTTCAAATTTTGGTTGACTTTAGAACGTTCTCTGAATAAAGCTTATGAACCTTTTGCAGAATCTGAGTCTTTGCCTAATTATTATTGAACCAAGGGTCTTACAAACTTCGGGGATTGGTCAAAGCTTAAATAATTGTTTAGTTGTCATCAATGGGATTTACAATAATAAAACCAATGGAATTATTACAATAAAATAAGACTAAAGCATAAAAAATAACCTTGTATTGTTCTTTAAAACCTCTTTGTGATGATGCGAATTTTCGCAGCTTTTTGTTAAAAATCGCGCAACATTTCAGCGTCCTGCTACTCATGCCAGGAATATAGTATATGCATATGATAAGTGTGTGTATAGAAAACACTCTGAAGTCTCTAAAACTGGTTAAATCGTGTCTGTGGCTATAACATAACATGTTTAAGGAGTCAAAATGCGTCGAAAAACTGTTCCCCGAAACACAAAAAAAATATCCATCCGCCAGTCAATGTATTGTCTAAGGCTGAAAATAATACATGGAAACCCCCTTCCACACGATGTCGCCAATGCTGTCATTTTCATTCTGCTTTATCCTTGGTTTGGGTAGCGTGACACATTTCCTTTCTTTGGGCTCACCACAGGATGTAATGATTGTGAAAACATGGACGATGATTTCAAGACTTGCTGCTATCGAATACAGATTGCCCCGTGATCAATTTAATCGATTATTCACGTTTATTAATACCTAAAGTTGGTTTAGAAAAGTAATTTGAAGTGATTTGTTAAAGTATATAGGCAACTTTTGTAATTTTAAAAAGTGACGTTGCGTCTTGTAAAGGGGCATTTTCCTGGATCAGACCGGTCTTCAGCAAATCACATTTTGGGTATACAATGACGGATTTAATCGGGAAAAATACCCAATTGTGATGTTTATGTGACATATAGGAGTGCCAAGAAAGTAGCTCGTCAAAGGTAATGAATGTTTTATATTTTATTTCTGCGTTTTGGGTAGCGCCGGCTACCGCAAAATCTGTTGTTTTGTTGACGGTCTGGTATTCTGGGGGTGTTTGCTATCAGATATTCGCTTCTCATGCTTTCGCCGAAAAGCATTTTACAAATCTGACTTGGTGGCTAGATTCACAACGAGTGTAGCTTTAATTCACTACCTTGTATGTGTGTTTTAATGAAAGTTTGAGTTTTATCAAAAACTTTCGGTGGCGCTCTAAAATATGCGCTGATTTGATCCCGCAACAGGAACATCCTCCCTAACAAGTTAAAAGATACTTTGTAGTACCTTTGAGATTGAGAAAGGTATGCTATTGTAACGGCCATTGGTGGAAGAAGGTGAGGACCAAAGCGCAGCGTGGTATGTGTTCGTCATGTTTATTTGAAACTGAACACTAAAATGCAATGAGAACCACACCCAGGCAAACACAGAAATCCAAAACATAGAAAATGAACATAGAATGCCCACCCTAGTCACACCCTGGCCTAACCAAAATAGAGAATAAAAACAACTCTTTGGCCAGGGCGTGACAGTACCCCCCCCAAAGGTGCGGACTCCGGCCGCAAAACCTGACTCTAAAGGGGAGGGTTCGGGTGGGCCTTCTTTATGCCGGTGGCTCTGGTGCGGGACGTAGACCCCGCTCCACCTTAGGCTTGGCCCACTTAGGTGGTGCCTCTGGAGCGCCGACCCCGGACTGGGGACCCTTGCAGCGGGCCCCGGACAGGCGGGCGACTCTGGCAGCGCCGGACAGGCGGGCGACTCTGGCAGCGCCGGACAGGCAGGAGACTCTGGCAGCACCGGACAGGTGGGAAACTCTGGCAGCGCCGGACAGGCGGGAGACTCTGGAGGGAGGAGATGGAGAGACAGCCTGGCCCTTGGAGGAGACACAGGATAGACCGGGCCGTGCAGGCGCACTGGAGGTCTTGAACTAAGGGCCTACACAACCCGTCCTGGCTGGATGGTGATTTTAGCCCGGCACATGCGGGGCGCAGGCACAGGACGCACTGGGCTGTGCAGACACACGGGAGACACAGTGCGCAGCGCCGACGCAGGATATCCTGGCCCGAGGAGACGCACTGGAGGTCTGGAGAGCAGGGCTGGCACCATCCGTCCTGGCTGGATCCTCACCCTAGCCCGGCAGATGCGGGGAGCTGGGATGTAGCGCACCGGGCTAAGAACGCGTACTGGAGAGACCGTGCGCTCCACCGCATAACACGGTGCCTGACCAGTACGATTCCCGCCATGGTAAGCACGTCTTAGAGAGCTGTAGCGCCGAGCTTGCACAGGACGTGTAGGGCTAGGGTGTCGCACAGGAGGCCTGGTGCGTGGAGCTGGCACAGTCTTCACCAGACGGCTAGCACGCACCTCAGGACGAGTATGGAGAGCTGACTCGGGTGACATCAAATCCCGGACACGCTCCGTCGGGCGGATGTCGTGTCTCATGCACCAACACAGCAACTCCCTCCTTACTCTCTCCTCCAATCTCCCCATTAACTCCTTCACTGTCTCTGCTTCGCTCCCTTCGCTCACCTCCAATTCCACCCTGACTGGCTCTGGTTCCATCCTCGGCTCCTTACGGTAAGCATGGGGAGTTCCTTGCCAGCCATGCCAACTCCTCGTAGTGTTGCCGCTCAGCCTTAGCTGCCTCCAGTTCCTCCTGTGGACGGCTACACTCTAGATGTGGGTTGGGGCCAATCCACCACTGCGCTCACCTTTTCAGGATCCATCTGAAAATTCCGATGACGTATCCAATAAAGGAAATAGTGGAGCGGTGGAATTTGCACTTTTTGGCTTTCACAAACAACTGGTTCTCTAGGAGGTGCTGAAGAACTTGGCGGATTTGTTCTTGAGCAGAACGGGAGAAAACAAGGATGCCGTGGAGGTAGACAAACACAAATCTATTCAACATGTCACAGAGCACATCGTTGACCAGGGCCTGGAACACTGTGAGAGCGTTGGTGAGTCTGAACGGCATGACCAGGTAATCATAGTGTCCACTAGCTGTGTTGAAGGCTATCTTCCACTTGTCTCCTTTGCGTATTCAAACTAGGTGGTAGGCATTCCGGAGGTCCAACTTTGAAAATATGGTTGCCCCCTGGAGAGGTTCGAAAGCCGAGGAGAGGAGTGGTAGAGTGTAACAATTCTTCACCGTGATGTCATGAAGGATGCAGCAGTCGATACATTTACGCAGGGTCTTGTCCTTTTTCCCACAAAGAAGAACCCTGCTCGAGCAGGGGAGGAGGAAGGATGAATGCTCCCAGCAGAAGGATGAATGTTCCTCCATGGCCTTCGTCTCAGGGCCAGACAGGGAATATAGCCGCCCAAGAGGCGGTGTTGTGCCCGGCAGGAGATCAATAGTGCAATCATATGGACGAAGCTGAGGGAGGGAGGTTGCGCGAGTCTTGCTGAACACCTACAGGAGGTCCTGGTGCTCTGCGGGAACAGCAGAGAAATCAGAGGCTTTACCAGAGCCCATAGGAGGGCGTCCCGAGGCAGGCTGCGACGCCTTCAGGCAATGTGAGTGGCATAACGGGCTCCAACACAGGATAGAACCAGTCGCCCAGTCAATAATGGGGTTGTGCCTCTGGAACCATGAAAATCCAACAAGAACATTGGGAGATTCAATGAGAAGAAGCTGTATGAACTCACTGTGATTGCCCGGCACACGCATGTTAACCTTTCTAGCGGAACCCCTCGACAACATTCCGCTGAAAAGACAGCGCGCGAAATTCAAAAATAATTCGTAGAAATATGTAACTATCACAAATTAACTAGTCCAATACAGCAAATGAAATATAAACATCTTGTTAATGGACCCATCATGTCCGATTTGAAAAATGCTTTACAGCTAAAGCACAACATATGATTATGTTAGGTCATAGCCAAGTCGAAAAAACACACAGCCATTTTTCCAGCCAAAGATAGGAGTCACAAAAAGCAGAAATATAGATGAAATTAATCACTAACCTTTGATGATCTTCATCAGATGACACTCATAGCACATCCTGTTACACAATACATGTATGTTTTGTTTGATAATGTGCATATTTACATCCAAAAATCTCAGTTTACATTGGTGCTTTGCGTGCAGTAATGTTTTGATTCCAAAACGTCCGGTGATTTTGCAGAGATACTCACAATAAACATTGATAAAAGATACAAGTGTTATTCATAGAATTAAAGATAGACTTCTCCTTAAGGGCCACCATGCTATGAGTGACACTGCCTATGGTGCATCCCTTCAGTGCTCTGGCTTCCATGGGAACGGAGTTGGGTTGTGTGGAGTAAATGAGCACCCGGAGAGATTTAGACCGGTCACTCCACAGCAGGAAAACATGGAAGAGAGTACGAGTAATTTGAGTTAGAAAACTCCCAGTATGGCTCACCATGGTACTCCGTGAACGAATGAGTGTGGCCCAAAAACAGACCTCTCCATCCTGCACTCCCGTAGACGTCCATCACCTTAGGGTTAAGGCTATGAGGGAGTCGAGGTCCAGGGGTAACTCCCAAGCAGCAAGCTCATCTTTAATCACTCTGGATAGTCCATGAAGAAAGGTATCGAGCGACCAACGTGTCTACTGCATAGACTGCCACACTATTGGGTTCTTGACGTAATTGAAGTAGCTTTCGGGCCCCCTCTCTCCTGGACACCGGAGAATTGAATACCTTCCTCACCTCCGCCATGAATTCGTCCAAACGAAGGCAAATGGCGGACTGTTGCTCCCAAACCGCCGTAGCCCAGGAGAGCGCCCTACCAGACGTGAGCGTTATAAGATACTCTATTCCCGAACGGTCCAAAGGAAATGGAGAGGGCTGCAGCTCCAAGATGAGGAAACACTGGGAAAGAAACGCCCGACAGGTTCCAGGGTCGCCAACATAGCACTCAGGAGGAGGTAAGTGGGGTTAACCTGTGTCAGTGTTGGTTAGGTTATATAATTGTTATATTAACTCTTAAACAATGCATAAATGACACATCATTTGAATATCTATGTAGTGTCAAAGGTCTCTCTCATAAGTCTCTCCCTTAAGATGCACACTGGTATCAACTTAAGGGAGCTGGCAAAATAAAAGAAACACTTGAGTAAATGAAGAATACAAAGCATATTGAAAGCAGGTTCTTCCTCACAGACGTCAACGTTCCTGCGTTAATGATGCAGTTAATAACCCATCATTCTTAGGATCATGTATATAAATGTCCAGTTGCCCATTATTGTAGCTACCGTGACTAGAAGAAGAGATCTCAGTGACTTTGAAAGAGGGTTGTCAAAGGAAGAAAGTGTGTGTGTGTGTGTGTGTGTGTGTGTGTGTGTGTGCGTGTGCGTGTGTGTGTGTGTCTCAGTCACCAGATCCAACCCAATTGAACACTTACGGGAGATTTTTGAGCGGAGCCTGAGACATCTTTTTCCACCACCGTCAATCAACAAAACACCAAATTATGAAATTTACAGTGGAAGAGTGGTGTAGCATCCCTCCAATAAAGTTCCAGACACTTGTTCAATCTATGCCAAGGCACATTGAAGCTGTTCTGGCGGCTTGTGGTGGCCCAATGCCCTGTGAAAGGCCCAGTGATATCAGAAAGGTGATGTTTTATAATATTTCCACGTTATGAGGTTAATACTGTACAATTGTGAAAATGATGATAATTCCCTTTTAGTGTAAGAGCTGTTTGAAAAGCCTGTTTTGGTGGATGGAGTTTTGGCCTTCCATGGTGACATCACCATGGGGTAAATGAGTTAATAGACCAATACGAAAGAGAGTTCCAAACCTCTGCCAAAAACATCAAATTTTCAGTTTTACCCTCCCCACTCAGACCACTCCCAGACAGTCCTAGCAAAGTTCTAGCTTGAGATATTGCCCTTTGCTAAGAAGTGATTTTTGCTTATTTTTGACCATTTTAATTGGAAACAATCATAGTAAGATACTTAATCGTTTGATATTTGATATTGAGATAAAAGCGGCTGCATTGGACCTTTAAGACACTTTATTTTGGAGGTTACCTTTATGTTCATAGGTGCCGTATAGTGTTAACATAATAGTGCATTTTGGAGGTTGGAGGTTACCTTTATGTTCATAGGTGCCGTATAGTGTTAACATAATAGTGCATTTTGTCTTTTACTAAATAGATTGATGCCAATTTCAGTATAGTGGGAAAGACTGTCTTACAACATTTGTCCAACGTACTTCTAACGTTCTGATGTATTCTCCATTCCAGATTCTTCAACATGTCCCATGACTCGCAGGACGTGAAGATCTTCAGCTACATCGCCAGAGACTTCTCCAACAACTCCTTCAGGTGTAATGTCTTGAAATCCAAGAAGAAGGTAGTAGAGACTAGGCCATATTACGCCTCTTCGGCCATGTCAACCGACCTGTACTGGAGCTACCTCACTCTGCTCAGAGAGATCTCTCTCTTTCTCTGTCTGACCTGCTTGTTCTGTCCTTTTCCATCTCTTTCTATTTTGTGCTCTCTCTCTCTCTCTCTCTCTCTCTCTCTCTCTCTCTCTCTCTCTCTCTCTCTCTCTCACACACACACTCTCACTCTCTCTTTCTTTCTTGATTTCTTTCTCTAACATGAATGGCAACCAAGTAATGTCCCACTGTGTAGATGTAATTCAATCTCCCTTTCCCCCGCTCTCTCCATCCATCCCTTCTCTTCTCTCTCCCTCTCCGGCAGACCCAGGCCATGCGTATAGTGCGTACAGTGGGCCAGGCATTCAAGGTGTGTCATAAGCTCAGCCTGCAGCGCACCCAGCAGGACATAGACGGACATGCAAACAAAGAGAGTGACAAGTCCCTAGAAGAGATCCCTGTTGAGGGAGAGATAAAGTGTGAGACACACACATGCAGACAGACACACACACATGCAGACTGACACACACATGCAGACAAACGCACACACATGAAGGCAGACACGCCTTCGCACGCACAACGCCATAACCTCTTCTCTCACAGAGATTTTATTGTCCAATAATTTATCTGACAAAAAAACAGAAACTGAACACACTGTCTATGTGTGCATCAAGTATGACACCTGATGATGTAATCATATATAATGTCTGGGATTGATGATTTCATTGGTTATGTGTGTGTGTTCCCCTCTTCCATCAGGTCATCAGCTGACGGGGGCAGAGCAGGAAAAGGAGGAGGAGGGGGAGCCCCAGGAACAGTCCCTGGACATGAATGTGGACTTCCACTATTACTTATTAGAAACAACCTCACTGAGCTAGAGTAGATATCAATTATGTAGGCATCACCAATAGCACACAACAGCAGGGCACAATGTTGTGGAACATTCGGATATTTATATCTGAATGAATCTGAATGTAGAATTCACATACCTCTCTGACCTGTCGCGTCAGCTCTATTCAGGGCATTTCTGTCTGCAACATTTTCACAAGTCAGTTGCCCGTGGTTTGCAGTGCAGACTCTGGCTTTAGTTGAAGTGTGGAAGTGTCTAGTTAAGGCAGATCTATGGCTGTAGTTTCCAGAGGTGTGGACTCGAGTCACATGACTTGGACTCAAGTCAGACTCGAGTCACAAATATGATGACTGCAACTCGATGTTGACTAACACAAATGACTCGTGACTTGACTTGGACTTGAGCCTTCTGACTCGACCTGACTTGATACCCTCCCCAAGCCAAAATATATAAAAATGATGCTATTAAAAAAAGTGTGCAGCACATCAACTGTAACGGATTACAGTTTGAATCGGACAGCAGCCAATCAAATTGTGCCAGCTGAGAAAAAGTTGTGCGTGGCAGTGCAGAGGAACGTCGGCGGGTGAATTCAGATGGAGCCCTTGGAAAGATGATACCCAAAAGTTGTATTTTCGGCTATAAAGACGACGCTGTATCAACAAAAACAGGTTGCAACTTGCAGAACATGCGGGAAGAAAATGACAGACGGAGGCATAACAATTTCCAACTTTATTCGACATTTGAAGCTGCATAAAGAATGGTAAGTCGTGGCTGATATAGCCGACAGCTATATATACATTTGCTAGTGTAACATGTAGGCTAACGTAACGTTAAATCAATGAGCCTCCACACAGACAGTCAGTATGGGAACGTGATCATTGCACCCTAAATTGAGCTACAACTGGCTAGGCAGTTGGTAGCCTAAATCCTGCCTGATGTTTACTGCTGTTCGTAAAACCATTGACATATGTTAGCCTAGACACACAGAGACACACCGACACACAGAGAGAGAGTGTGTGTGTGTGTGTGTGTGTGTGTGTGTGCGTATGTGTGTGTGTGTGTGTTAAGGTTGGGCGATTGTGTACAAGCCTACATCGCCTGATTGTGCCCATTAAGCGATCCTCGATAGTCGATCACTGTTGGGGGGGGGGGGGGGGGGTCTTTCTCATGGCTACCCATGTATTTCCATGGAAAAATAAAGTTTATTTGGAAAGTAAATGTAATATACTAACTATTACTCTTGTTAAAATATGAAACGGTATTACATTTGGTGAAGAGCACATTATGACTTGTTAAGGACTCGAAACTCAAAGTTTAGGACTTGACACTTGACTTGATACTTGCCTGTCTTGACTTGGGTCTTGATTTGGGACTTAAGTGATCAGACTTGAGACTTACTTGTGACTTGTAAAACAATGGCTTGGTCCCACCTCTGGTACAGTGCCTTGCGAAAGTATTCGGCCCCCTTGAACTTTGCGGCCTTTTGCCACATTTCAGGCTTCAAACATAAAGATATAAACTGTATTTTTTGTGAAGAATCAACAACAAGTGGGACACAATCATGAAGTGGAACGACATTTATTGGATATTTCAAACTTTTTTAACAAATCAAAAACGGAAAAATTGGGCGTGCAAAATTATTCAGCCCCCTTAAGTTAATACTTTGTAGCGCCACCTTTTGCTGTGATTACAGCTGTAAGTCGCTTGGGGTATGTCTCTATCAGTTTTGCACATCGAGAGACTGACATTTTTTCCCATTCCTCCTTGCAAAACAGCTCGAGCTCAGTGAGGTTGGATGGAGAGCATTTGTGAACAGAAGTTTTCAGTTCTTTCCACAGATTCTCGATTGGATTCAGGTCTGGACTTTGACTTGGCAATTCTAACACCTGGATATGTTTATTTTTGAACCATTCCATTGTAGATTTTGCTTTATGTTTTGGATCATTGTCTTGTTGGAAGACAAATCTCCGTCCCAGTCTCAGGTCTTTTGCAGACTCCATCAGGTTTTCTTCCAGAATGGTCCTGTATTTGGCTCCATCCATCTTCCCATCAATTTTAACCATCTTCCCTGTCCCTGCTGAAGAAAAGCAGGCCCAAACCATGATGCTGCCACCACCATGTTTGACAGTGGGGATGGTGTGTTCAGGGTGATGAACTGTGTTGCTTTTACGCCAAATTGCATTGTTGCCAAAAAGTTCAATTTTGGTTTCATCTGACCAGAGCACCTTCTTCCACATGTTTGGTGTGTCTTCCAGGTGGCTTGTGGCAAACTTTAAACGACACTTTTTATGGATATCTTTAAGAAATGGCTTTCTTCTTGCCACTCTTCCATAAAGGCCAGATTTGTGCAATATACGACTGATTGTTGTCCTATGGACAGAGTCTCCCACCTCAGCTGTAGATCTCTGCAGTTCATCCAGAGTGATCATGGGCCTCTTGGCTGCATCTCTGATCAGTCTTCTCCTTGTATGAGCTGAAAGTTTAGAGGGACGGCCAGGTCTTGGTAGATTTGCAGTGGTCTGATACTCCTTCCATTTCAATATTATCGCTTGCACAGTGCTCCTTGGGATGTTTAAAGCTTGGGAAATATTTTTGTATCCAAATCCGGCTTTAAACTTCTTCACAACAGTATCTCGGACCTGCCTGGTGTGTTCCTTGTTCTTCATGATGCTCTCTGCGCTTTTAACAAACCTCTGAGACTATCACAGTGCAGGTGCATTTATACGGAGACTTGATTACACACAGGTGGATTGTATTTATCATCATTAGTCATTTAGGTCAACATTGGATCATTCAGAGATCCTCACTGAACTTCTGGAGAGAGTTTGCTGCACTGAAGGTAAAGGGGCTGAATAATTTTGCACGCCCAATTTTTCAGTTTTTGATTTGTAAAAAAAAATTTGAAATATACAATAAATGTCGTTCCACTTCATGATTGTGTCCCACTTGTTGTTGATTCTTCACAAAAAAATACTGTTTTATATCTTTATGTTTGAAGCCTGAAATGTGGCAAAAGGTCGCAAAGTTCAAGGGGGCCGAATACTTTCGCAAGGCACTGTAGTTTCCCTGCGGCAGTGTCTAGCCTAGGCAGATCTATGCTGTGGTTTCCCTGCGGCAGTGTCTAGCCAAGGCAGATCTATGCTGTGGTTTCTCTGCGGCAGTGTCTAGCTAAGGCAGATCTATGCTGTGGTTTCCCTGCGGCAGTGTCTAGCTAAAGCAGATCTATGCTGTGGTTTCCCTGCGGCAGTGTCTAGCTAAGGCAGATCTATGCTGTGGTTTCCCTGCGGCAGTGTCTAGCTAAGGCAGATCTATGCTGTGGTTTCCCTGCGGCAGTGTCTAGCTAAGGCAGATCTATGCTGTGGTTTCCCTGCGGCAGTGTCTAGCTAAGGCAGATCTATGCTGTGGTTTCCCTGCGGCAGTGTCTAGCCTAGGCAGATCTATGCTGTGGTTTCCCTGCGGCAGTGTCTAGCCAAGGCAGATCTATGCTGTGGTTTCTCTGCGGCAGTGTCTAGCTAAGGCAGATCTATGCTGTGGTTTCCCTGCGGCAGTGTCTAGCTAAGGCAGATCTATGCTGTGGTTTCCCTGCGGCAGTGTCTAGCTAAGGCAGATCTATGCTGTGGTTTCCCTGCGGCAGTGTCTAGCTAAGGCAGATCTATGCTGTGGTTTCCCTGCGGCAGTGTCTAGCTAAGGCAGATCTATGCTGTGGTTTCCCTGCGGCAGTGTCTAGCTAAGGCAGATCTATGCTGTGGTTTCCCTGCGGCAGTGGATTTACCCCCTAATGCTGAGTCATGTTCTAGCCCTATTTCTAGCCCATGCACACGCGCACACACACACACACACACACACACACACACACACACACACACACACACACACACACACACACACACACACACACACACACACACAAATATATGATGGCGTGTCGTTCTGATAGAGGTAGAGAATGTTCCCCTACATTACAGGACTGTGTGAACACAAGCCTACATTCATCCACTTACCCTAGTACTGAAGAGACTAACCAGACAAGTGGTGCTGTCCTGTCAGAACTATCTCGGTTTGCCATAGAAACAGAATAAGGTGGCCTGGAGTGGTCTAGACCAGAGTCTGTAGTGGTCTAGACCAGAGTCTGTAGTGGTCTAGACCAGAGTATGTAGTGGTCTAGACCAGAGTCTGTAGTGGTCTAGACCAGAGTCTGTAGTGGTCTAGACCAGAGTCTGTCTTGTCCGATAAACAAAAAGTTATACACTACTCCTTTAAATGGAAAACAAGAGAGAAATAGAATGAGAAGTATGGCCCTCGAGTTAGAGTAGACCATTATTGAGCTTTATGGCTTCTTCTCAGAAGAGAGGGAGATTGTGGGACGAAGGAGGTAGAATGAGTGAGTGACAGCAAGAGGGATAGAGAAAGGGAGAGCAGAGAACAACAGTAGGGAGTGTCTGACAACCTCAGCACTTGTGACACAGCAGCCAACTAGCGTAGCACTGAGAGAGAGATAGAGCGACTCAACTCATGTCAACCCCATGCCCCTGTCAGCGCCAACCAACTCCCCATGCCAACCTGATATCCGGCGTGACACGGCAACTAGACTGGCATTTAGAGGAGTGGTCTAAGGGAAGGAATTGACCTTTTGGTGCCCTCTCAAGAGCTCTCCTGTCTTCCTTCTTTATTCTCTCTTCTCTCTCCTTTCCTCTCTTTCTTTTCCCCTCTCTCTTTCACGGTCCTCTCTCCAGTCCCAGTCTGCCATCTTTCATCAACAATAACTACTTCTACTACTCATTTTATGTCGGAGGAGCATGTCAAAGACCCTCAAAGCATGCAACTAACTGGCACAGGACTCTTAGGATTAAGGCTCGGTGCAGACACATTCACTATCTTTATTCCCATGTCTCTCTCTCTCTCTCTCTCTCTCTCTCTTTCTCTCTCTCTCTCTCGCACTCTCTCTCTTCTTTGCAACATACACTGCATTCAAACACTCTCTATACACTCCCTCTTGTGGTTAAAATGTGACTACAAAGCTTTCATTTTCATTTGGGTACTTGGGGTTGTATTAGCCAGTTGTTATTGTTAGTGTATTACAGCAATGTTTGAAGATCTGAAAATACATCTTGGTGTATATTTGAGCATGTCATCTACATGTACTGTTTCTGTATAAAGAGAATGAATCTTGGAAAGAAGGAGTGCTGAACACTTGAGTCTGAACACTTGGAGAGGCTTTGGAGATGTGGTGCTCCCCTAACCTACTTATCTCTATGTTAATGACTGTGGTGATCTGCCAAGCCCTTAAGGAGTTAGAGAAGATGTGGAAGGAAGAAAGAAAGAAAGAAAGGGATTTCCTACCAGACTTTGTGATGCAGCAAGAGCTGCAAAGATGGCAATGATACTCTCCAAGACCACCCTGTCTCACCATGTCATAGTCATGCTTAGTGAAATGTCTCTGGCAATGATACTCTCCAAGACCACCCTGTCTCACCATGTCATAGTCATGCTTAGTGAAATGTCTCTGGCAATGATACTCTCCAAGACCACCCTGTCTCACCATGTCACAGTCATACTTAGTGAAATGTCTCTGGCACACTTTCTCCTAACAGTACCATTTTGTCTCCCTCCCACTGTGTGTTCTCAGAAGGTGAAGAAACGGTTAACTGAAATCTGGGATCACTGTTTCCCTCCCTTCCCTTCGCGGGACTTTTCAGAATGGAAAAGTTCTCCCAATCTCTTCTTTCTTTTTTCTTCCAAATGTTCATTATATCCAATTGGTAGTTACAGTTTTGTCCCATCGCTGCAACTCCCGTATGGGCTCGGGTAAGGCGAAGGTCGAGAGCCATTGAGAGCCAACCTCTGTAACACAACCCTGCCAAGCCGTACTGCTTCTTGGCACACTGCTCGCTTAACCCGGAAACCAGCCACACCAATGTGTCGGAGGAAACACTGTACCGAATTCAGCGTGCATGCTCCCGGCCCGCCACAGGAGTCGCTAGAGCGCAAAGGAACAAGGACATCCCTGGGATCGAACCCGGGTCTGTAGTGACGCCTCAAGCACTGCGCCACTCAGGAGGCTCTATCTCTCCTTTTCTACCATAACTGTGTGTTTGTTTGTGTGTTTTTGCTCTTTTATTCAAATGACTTTAGAATGACTCCCAACTTCTCTTAGTGTAACACTGTGTATGGCTTGTGCAGAACTGGGTTCAAATACAATTAGAAATCCTTTCAAATACTTTCGTTGCGCTTGGTGGAGCTTGCCTGTTGAAATAAAGCCAATAGAAAAGTCAGAAAAAGTGTAATCCCCGCCCACCTGGCACTCCAGGCAGACTAAAGCCAAGGCTCAAAGTATTTGAAAGATCTCAAATACTATTTAAACCCAGGAGTGGTTGTGTCCAGCACTCTCATCATTACTGTCTTGTGTCTGTTCTTCTCTTGTGTTGTGTTCAGGACTATGAGAGCCGTTCTATCTAAATGGTGACGCCGCATGCTGTGGCTTCTCCCAGCAGCCCCTGCTCTCTGTCTCTCACACCCCTGGCAGCGCAGCAATATCTCCAGCTCCTCCAACACCAGCTCCAGCAGCAGCAGCAACACACACAGGTGGCTGTGGTACAGGTGAGACACACACCCAGACATAGGCAGTATACACACGCAAACACACATGCACACACAGACGGACGGTGTGAATGTACGCATGAATGCAGGCCCATGTGCACATACCTGTGCATGCATACACACACACACACACACACACACACACACACACACACACACACACACACACACACACACACACACACACACACACACACACACACACACACACACACAATCCCAGCTGTAATCTATCTGTAGTCCTGATGTCTTGTCAGTGTGGCACAGCTATCCACCTTTGTATTTACAACATCACATTCACAAGATCATACACTATACCAGTGGTCTTGTGTGGTTCAATTGGTAAGAGCATGGTGCTAGCAGCGCAAGGGTATTGGGTTTGATACCTGCTAGGGTCACCAATATGGAAATGTGCGCACTCATTATTTTAAGTTGCTGTGGTTAAAAGCATCTGATAAATGAGATATATTATACTTTCAAATGTAGAAAGGTTATTTCAGGTCATGCTTATAGTGGACACTGTACCAACGCAGTCCTAGTCAGTACTGAAGTCAAACTGAAGTACCATGGGCGACTGACTGGCTGGTTGGCTTAATGACTAAGTCATGTGCCTCATTTGGCACCATTCTTGTCTGTCTTGTCTGCTGCTGGAGCACTAGGGGGCACTGCCATCAAAGCTATGTAAGGACACAAACACACCTAGACACATGCATTTCTGTGCACATGCACTTGCAGTGCATTCGGAAAGTACTCAGACTCCTTGAATTTTTCCACATTTTGTTGCATTAAAGCCTTATTCTAAAATTGATCAAATAACAATTTTTCCTCATCAATCTAAACACAATACCTCATGAAGACAAAGTGAAAACAGGTTTTTAGATACTTTGAAAAATGTAAGTATTCAGACTCGAAATTGAGCTCATGGGCTCAGGAGCTCAGGTGCATCCTGTTTCCATTGATCATCCTTGAGATGTTCCTACAACTTGATTGGAGTCCACCTGTGGTAAATTCAATTGATTCGACATGATTTGGAAAGGCACACACCTGTCTATATAAAAGGTCCCACAGTTGACAGTGCATGTCAGAGCAAAAACAAGCCATGAGGTGGAAGGAATTGTCTGTAGAGCTCCGAGACAGTATTGTGTCGAGGCACAGATCTGGGGAAAAGGGTGGCAAAACATTTCTGCAGCATTGAAGGTCCCCCCAAAAAACAGTGGCTTTCATCATTCTTAAATGGAAGATGTTTGGAATCACCAAGACTCTTCCTAGAGCTGGCCGCCTGGCCAAACTGAGCAATTGGGGGAGAAGGGCCTTGGTCAGGGAGGTAACCAAGATCCCTATGGTCACTCTGACGGAGCTCCAGAGTTCTTCTGTGGAGATGGGAGAACCTTCCAGAAGGACAACCATCTCTGCAGCACTCCACCAATCAGGCCTTTATGTTAAAGTGGCAAGAAGGAATCCATTCCTCAGTAAAAGACACATGCCAGCCCGTTCGGAGTTTGCCAAAAGGCACCTAAAGGACTCTCAGACCATGAGAAACAAGATTCTCTGGTATGATGTAATCAAGCTGTTCATAGTCTATCGGTAAATAGCCCACCCATTTTTACCTACCTCATCCCCATACTGTTTTTATTTATTTTATTTTATGCTCTTTTGCACACCAATATCTCTACCTGTACATGACCATCTGATCATTTATCACTCCAGTGTTAATCTGCAAAATTGTAATTATTCGCCTACCTCCTCATGCCTTTTGCACACAATGTATATAGACTCTCCTTTTTTCTACTGTGTTATTGACTTGTTAATTTTTTACTCCATGTGTAACTCTGTGTTGTCTGTTCACACTGCTATGCTTTATCTTGGCCAGGTCACAGTTGCAAATGAGAACTTGTTCTCAACTAGCCTACCTGGTTAAATAAAGGTGAAACGAAAAAAATAAAAAAATAATTTGGACTGAATGCCAAGCGTCACGTCAGCATCATGTTGTGGGGATGTTTTTCAGTGGCAGGGATTGGGAGACTTGGATTGAGGGAAAGACGAACAGAGCAAAGTACAGAGAGATCCTTGATGAAAACCTGCTCCAGAGAGCTCAGGACATCAGACTGGGGCGAAGGGTCACCTTCCAACAGGACAACGACCCAAAGCACAAAGCCAAGACAACACAGGAGTGGCTTTGGGGCAAGCCTCTTGAAGGTCCATGAGCCCAGCCAGAACCCGAACTTGAATCCAATTGAACATGTCTGGAGAGACCTGAAAATAGCTGTGCAGCAACGCTTCCCATCCAAGCTGACAGAACTTGAGAGAATCTGCAGAGAAGAATGGGAGAAACTCCCCAAATACAGTTGTGCCAAGCTTTTAGCATCATACCCAAGAAGACTCAAGGCAGTAATCACTGCCAGATGTGCTTCAACAAAGTTCTGATTGAAGCGTGTGAATACTAAATGTAAATGTGACATTTCATTATTATTATTTTTTATAGATTTGCAAATATTTCATTATGGGGTATTGTGTGTAGATTGATGAAGAAAAACAAACAATTTAATCAATTTTAGAATAAGGCTGTAACGAAAGAAAAAAGTCAAGGGGTCTGAATACTTCCCGAAATCACTGCACACATGTGTGTACAGATGCACACAACACAAAAACACACACACACAAACACACACTAACAGGCACAACACACCAGGGACAGAGTGAATCAGTCTTGTTGTAGAAAATGAGCCTGGAAGGGACAACACAAACACAGTTATATACAGTTGAAGTCGGAGGTTTACATACAACTTAGCCAACTGCATTTGAACTCAGTTTTTCACGATTCATTTAATCCTAGTTAAAAATCCCTCTTTTAGGACAGTTAGGATCACCACTTTATTTTAAGAATGTGAAATGTCAGAATAATAGTACAGAGGATGATTTATAGAAGCTTTTCTTTCTTTCCCCACATCCCAGTGGGTCAGAAGTTTACATACACTTAATTAGTATTTCGTAGTGTAACAGTTGATAAAGTACTATGTGAATTTTACCAGGTTCATATAATCAATATGTTGTGCTGATTTGTTATGCATGCCTGCATCCTGGGAGAAGGGGAGTGGGTACTTACGTTTTGCCCTACGTGCTCAAATCATTTTGATGCACTGAGAGAGGTAGGCACGCCTTTTCTGTCTTCAGAAAAGTGTAATTATTTTAAGTACAAAGTCATACACAGTGTTCTGTTCATGAATAATGACGTATATTTAGAGGTTACTCATAAGTGGTTTGTCTTGTTAAGATGCACTTGCAATTGTACTTTTTATGATGATATTAACATTCTGAATTCAACATGTGGTTAATAGCTAGCTAAGGTATTAGCAGGCTATTGTATGTGAATGATGGCTAGCTGTCACGTTCTGACCTTTATTTCCTTTGTTTTGTCATTATTTAGTATGGTCAGGGCGTGAGTTGGGTGGGCAGTCTATGTTTGTTTTTCTATGATTTGGGTATTTCTATGTTTCGGCCTAGTATGGTTCTCAATCAGAGGCAGGTGTCATTAGTTGTCTCTGATTGAGAATCATACTTAGGTAGCCTGGGTGTCACTGTGTGTTTGTGGGTGATTGTTCCTGTCTCTGTGTTTTGCACCAGATAGGACTGTTTTGAGTTTTCATGTTTCTTGTTTTTGTTAGTTGGTTAGTTTGTTCATGTGAAGTGGTTTATTAAAACTTGAATCAAAATAACCACGCTGCGCTTTGGTCCACCTCTCCGTCAATGGAAGAAATCCCTTACAATAGCTCCTCGAATGATCCCAGTCCCTCCTATTGTGCATCTGTTGTTGAAAGAGGCGACGATTCTCAGAACAGAACAGCTCTACAAATGTTTTGTTTCCTTTTGGATGCGGATGCAGGATGGAGAGAGTCAGTTCTGCTTGATTAAAACTACCTGATCTCCAAAGTCCACGTTTATAGTCTCAATCAACCACACACAACGCAGAGTTACAGCGGTGCAGTATAGCACCGGCTACAGTAGCATTGCCTTTAAATAGTTTAACTTGGGTCAAACGTTTCGGGTAGCCTTCCACAAGCTTCCCATTTTGGCCCATTCCCGCCTGACAGAACTGGTGTAACTGAGTCAGGTTTGTAGGCCTCCTTGCTCACACATGCTTTTTTCAGTTCTGCCCACAAATTTTCTATAGGATTGAGGTCAGAGCTTTGTGATGGGAACTCTAATAACTTGATGTCCTTAAGCCATTTTGCCACAACTTTGGAAGTATGCTTGTGGTCATTGTCCATTTGGAAGACCCATTTGTGATAAAGCTTTAACTTCCTGACTGATGTCTTGAGACGTTGCTTCAATATATCCACATAATTCTTCTTCCTCATGATTCTTCCTCATGATGCCTTCTATTTTGTGAAGTGCACCTGTCCCTCCTACAGCAAAGCACCCCCTCAACATGATGCTGCCACCCCCGTGCTTCACGGTTGGGATGGTGTTCTTTGGTGTCTTTGGCTTGCAAGCTACCCCTTTGTCCTCGAATCATAACAATGGTCTTAATGGCCAAACAGTTCTGTTTTTGTTTCATCAGACCAGAAGACATTTCTCCAAAAAGTACGATCTTTGTCCCCATGTGCAGTTGCAAACCGTAGTCTGACTTTTCTTATGGCTGTTATGGAGCAGTGGCTTCTTCCTTGCTGAGGGGCCTTTCAGGTTATGTCGATATAGGACTCGTTCTACTGTGGATATAGATACTTTTGTACCCATTTCCTCCAGCATCTTCACAAGGTCCTTTGCTGTTGTTCTTGGATTAATTTGCACTTTTCGCACCAAAGTACGTTCATCTCCAGGAGACAGAACGCGTCTCCTTCCTGAGCGGTATGACGGCTGTGTGGGCCCATGGTGTTTATACTTGCATACTATTGTTTGTACAGATGAACGTGGTACCTTCAGGCGTTAGGAAATTACTTCCAAGGATGAACCAGACTTCTGGAGGTCTACAATGATTTGGCTGATTTCTTTTGATTTTCCCATGATGTCAAGCAAAGAAGTACTGAGTTTGAAGGTAGGCCTTGAAATACATCCACAGGTACACCTCCAATTGACTCAAATGATGTCAATAAGCCTATCAGAAGCTTCTAAAGCCATGACATCATATTCTGGAATTTTCCAAGCTGTTTAAAGGCACAGTCAACTTAGTGTATGTGAACTTCTGACCTGAAATAATCTGTCAACAATTGTTGGAAAAATACTTGTGTCAAGTGTTTGTAAACTTCTGACTTCTGTATATGTTTTCATTTATTTCCGAGTCGTTCGCAGATGTGCGGGTGCCGGACTCTAATGCGCTCACCATGAATTATGTAAAGAAATAAAAGTGCCAACCGTTATTTTCAATTTCAGGTCGGGGAATAGGAATTCCAATCATCTAAATTAGATTTTCAACTGCAATCGCTTGGATGATCACTGTGGGAGGGGAGTCTAAGGGTGAGACTGTAGCATAAAATGTAAAATTGAATTCTGAAAACACACACAAACGCAGGCAAACACACACACACACACACACACACACACACACACACACACACACACACACACACACACACACACACACACACACACACACACACACACACACACACACACACAACCATCCTCCTTCACCCCTTCTCCCCATCATCATCAGTTCCTCTAGACCCAGTTCTGATCCCCCCTCTTTCCTACTCCTCTCCCCCACTCAGGTGTAGCTCCTGAAGGATCAGATGTCAGCGGGGACTGCAACTTGTATAGAGGCCCAGGCCCGAGCCCACCAGCTGCTACTACAGAACAGAGACCTGCTCCAGCACCTGGCCCCTCTGGTCACACAGCTCAAAGACCTGGAGAGCAGGGCACCTGGACTGGGACAGGGGAGAGACACACACTGGGAGAGGGGTACAGTAAGTCACCTGCACTACCTACAGTATATGTATATACTGGCTAACTCGAACAGTAGAGATCACGCAATATACAGTTACAACACTTACAACACAAGTCAATCTCCATTGAGCATACTTTTTAATCCAGGACTAAGCTTCATCTGTGTCCGGGAAACCGACCCTACACGTAAACACTTCAACAACTAGGACAGAAGACACTTGTATAACAAGTGAACATGAACATTGAACATTGTCAACTTAGAGCAGAAGTCATAGACACACAGACACACACTCACAGACTGTATGTGTGTACTGAGAAAGCTTCGCTGCTTCTCTTTGCCATGAGATCTGCCAGCTCAGATAACACCATTATTGCTCATGGAAAGTTCCAGACACACTCATACACACGCACGCACACACACACAGGAGGAGTACTGTATGGGGGTATATTCGTAAAAACTGTTTGACGAGGAATGCTGAATTCTGCCCAAATAATAATTTAATACAATAAAGAGTTGGCTTGAGGTCTGTGTGTGTCTGTGGGTCTGTGTATGTGCATGAATGCATACTTCTTTGTGTGCCTGCATGTTTGTCTGTGTCTGTGTCTGTGTTTGTGTGGGGGTGACATGTCGTGTTTCATGCTTTAATCATGCTAGTCCAGTACTAGGGGATGCCAATCTAGCTAATCTAAGAGACAGTCCAAAACCTCTCTCTCTCTCTAGAAAAGCAGCACACATACAGGCCTGGGAGAATGAAGGGAGAGAAACATAGGAATAAAGGAGAGAGAAACAAACTGATAATAAGATGATCATTATATAATTAGAAAGAGAGAGAGGAGAGGCATTGACGGACAATTGGGCATGTGCATGTGCATACATGTTTTTGGGGTTGTTTGTTGATTGAAGTTATTTTTGTCTGAGAGAAAGAGACAGAGACAGTGGGGTGAGAGAAACTGACTGACAACTAGAGAAACTGAGAGTGTGGGTTAAGGATAAACTGATTTGTTTGCTCCATTGTGTCAATTTGAGACATTTCTCTTCCTTCCCCTGTAGATGATCAGGAGTTGTCATGGACGACCAGGTCCCTGTCACTCAACCTGAAGAACCACTACAGTTTCAACACGGATCAGCCCATCACCTCCACCCCCACAGAGCCGTTTCAAAACACCACCTTCTCCGTCGCCCAAGTGGACTGTGCTGAGTCCTACCTCGACCTCTTCAACCTGGAAAACAGGACCAAACCACCAGGCCCTCAAAACGGGGGGGGGACACAGAGACGGACACCCTTGTCAGAAGATGAGCCAATGGAAAACCAGGGAGGAGAAAGAGCTCTATAGTGTCGTCCAATGAGATTGTGCAGTTAGAATCAAAGAATTCTACAAACCTGGATGAAAGGTATGATACGTTAGCTAAAAACAACTCTGAACATGGCTTACATCATTCTGTACAAACCTTCCTTGAAGACCAACCAGCCATATGCCAGGGGTCCTACTCAATCATGCGCACACCCACACACCAAACATACACGTTGGGCGGCAGGTGGCCGAGCAGTTAGAGAGGCGAGCCAGCAACCAAGTCAGTTCGAATCCCTGGCCCAACGGGAAAAATCTGGTGGGAAGTGAGTTGGCCACCAGAGGGTTGCTGGTATCAAATCAAAGATCCACTGCCTGCCGTGGTGCCCTTTATCAAGGCACTTAACCACTCCACAGCCCCCCCCCTCCCCCCCCAGGAGCCAGGAACTGCTAGCCTCCTCTCATCCTCACAGAACAGCCTAGTCAGCAGAAAGAGCCTAATGGAAGTGTGACTCTAATCAAGAGATTACGGTAGACGGTAGAAATGGAGGAGAGAAATAGGGAGAGAGACACTTTATACTGTATATATTGTATTCTAGTCATGGTTCATCCTATACAACTACTACTATACACACATTTTATATTCATAGACACTGGTGTGTATAGACAGTATGGAAAGTCTATGAATATAAAATGTGTGTCTAGCAGTATGTGTAGGATGAACCATGACTAGAATACAATATATACAGTACACATATATATATATATACATACATACATACACACAAATATATATATTTATGTTCTGGATTCTGACATTCTGACTCATTCTGATAATTTCTTTCTTTTTACCTTTTGAATTATTATTGCTTTGAATTATGTGCGTATTGCTTTGTATTGCTAGATATTATTACTGCCCTGTTGGAGCTAGAAACACAAACATTCTGCTGCACCGGCAAAAGCAAATCTGTGTCCACGACCCATAAACTCTAATTTGATTTAGAAAGAGAGAAAGAGAGTGAAGGAGGGAGGCATGGGAGTTAAAGAGAGCGCAAGAAGGAGAGAGAAAGAGAGTGAAGGAGGGAGGCATGGGAGTTAAAGAGAGAGAATAGAGAGAGAGAAGGAGAGAGGCATGGGAGTTAAAGAGAGAGAATAGAGAGAGAGAATAGAGTGGGAAAGCAGACTCATCATATTCTCGCTGCCGATCCATTAAACTCAATGTGAATAGGCATTCTGAAATGACTCAGTCCATAGCCATTTAGCTCCGGTCAGGGTTTGGAAGTAAAGGATTACATGTAATCTGTTACATGTTTAATCTGTTAAATTACCAGAAAAAATATTGTTATCAGATTACAGATACTTTTGAAAAACTAGATGATTACTTCTAGTATTACTTTTAATTCAGAAAGGATGTTTGCGAACAAATTCTTGTTGGCACCTTTCTGTTTTCTCAATTACATTACATTTCAGCATTGAATAAAGGCTCAAGTGTATGTTTGTTTGCCTGAGAGAGTCTGACCAAAAGTCAGAGACCACTGTGATACGTTTGATGGACCAATGGTGCTGCTGTCAGCATCCGAAGATGATCCAACCTGAATAAACGCCTATCAAATACACAATGGAGCAAACAAATCAGTTTATCAGTTTTGATATGTCAAAAACAAGTACAACTGTATCGCTCCATCTAATTTCGGCTGATAAATAAATAAAATCCAGGCCTAACGTACAAACTCGCACACGCACACGTGTCCCCTTCAAAAACATAAACAATAGGCCTATAACAAATGCAGCACACATTTTCCACATGCAAACGTTTCAGTAGTGCTTAAAGCATACCATCCATGAGAGCAGCATTTATTTTTCAACTCGACACAATGAGCCCAATCTGTCCTCTATGACAACACAATTATAAACAACAGAGTATGCTATTAAGTCCTTTGTTTTGGAGTTGTGCTCAGGTAAAACAATTTGACCAATTCATATTTCCATATTTTTTCAAAGTCCTACTCCTACTCCACTCAAGGAGTATTAGATTAATTGTAAAGACTGGAAATCTGACTTTGGCTTTTAATGTAAAGATAATAATATATATATAATCGTATTATTATCTGTATAGGAAATAATTTGTTAGAAGAAGCCTACGTAACTAACCCATAAAGTAAAATGCAACATCCATTTTTGGCCAGCTATGTGAACCCTAACATTGATTTATCAGCCTGCAATAGATGTCGTTTCAATTGCTAACATAAATTTTTGTCTTCATCTAATGCCTCTTAAGGGGAAAGTAATCTAATTAATCAAAAAGTTACATTACTGATTACAATTTTGGAAACTTGTAACTGTAATGGCTACATTTAGAAATGAACCGAACCAGCCCTGGCCACAGTACTACATCATATAGAGTCAGAGACAGAGAGAGTAGCAAAGGACAGGTAACTTGTAACTGTAATGGCTACATTTAGAAATGAACCGAACCAGCCCTGGCCACAGTACTACATCATATAGAGTCAGAGACAGAGAGAGTAGCAAAGGACAGGTAACTTGTAACTGTAATGGCTACATTTAGAAATGAACCGAACCAGCCCTGGCCACAGTACTACATCATATAGAGTCAGAGACAGAGAGAGTAGCAAAGGACAGGTAACTTGTAACTGTAATGGCTACATTTAGAAATGAACCGAACCAGCCCTGGCCACAGTACTACATCATATAGAGTCAGAGACAGAGAGAGTAGCAAAGGACAGGTAACTTGTAACTGTAATGGCTACATTTAGAAATGAACCTAACCAGCCCTGGCCACAGTACTACATCATATAGAGTCAGAGACAGAGAGAGTAGCAAAGGACAGGTAACTTGTAACTGTAATGGCTACATTTAGAAATGAACCTAACCAGCCCTGGCCACAGTACTACATCATATAGAGTCAGAGACAGAGAGAGTAGCAAAGGACAGGTAACTTGTAACTGTAATGGCTACATTTAGAAATGAACCGAACCAGCCCTGGCCACAGTACTACATCATATAGAGTCAGAGACAGAGAGAGTAGCAAAGGACAGGTAACTTGTAACTGTAATGGCTACATTTAGAAATGAACCTAACCAGCCCTGGCCACAGTACTACATCATATAGAGTCAGAGACAGAGAGAGTAGCAAAGGACAGGTAACTTGTAACTGTAATGGCTACATTTAGAAATGAACCTAACCAGCCCTGGCCACAGTACTACATCATATAGAGTCAGAGACAGAGAGAGTAGCAAAGGACAGGTAACTTGTAACTGTAATGGCTACATTTAGAAATGAACCTAACCAGCCCTGGCCACAGTACTACATCATATAGAGTCAGAGACAGAGAGAGTAGCAAAGGACAGGTAACTTGTAACTGTAATGGCTACATTTAGAAATGAACCTAACCAGCCCTGGCCACAGTACTACATCATATAGAGTCAGAGACAGAGAGAGTAGCAAAGGACAGGTAACTTGTAACTGTAATGGCTACATTTAGAAATGAACCTAACCAGCCCTGGCCACAGTACTACATCATATAGAGTCAGAGACAGAGAGAGTAGCAAAGGACAGGTAACTTGTAACTGTAATGGCTACATTTAGAAATGAACCGAACCAGCCCTGGCCACAGTACTACATCATATAGAGTCAGAGACAGAGAGAGTAGCAAAGGACAGGTAACTTGTAACTGTAATGGCTACATTTAGAAATGAACCTAACCAGCCCTGGCCACAGTACTACATCATATAGAGTCAGAGACAGAGAGAGTAGCAAAGGACAGGTAACTTGTAACTGTAATGGCTACATTTAGAAATGAACCTAACCAGCCCTGGCCACAGTACTACATCATATAGAGTCAGAGACAGAGAGAGTAGCAAAGGACAGGTAACTTGTAACTGTAATGGCTACATTTAGAAATGAACCTAACCAGCCCTGGCCACAGTACTACATCATATAGAGTCAGAGACAGAGAGAGTAGCAAAGGACAGGTAACTTGTAACTGTAATGGCTACATTTAGAAATGAACCTAACCAGCCCTGGCCACAGTACTACATCATATAGAGTCAGAGACAGAGAGAGTAGCAAAGGACAGGTAACTTGTAACTGTAATGGCTACATTTAGAAATGAACCTAACCAGCCCTGGCCACAGTACTACATCATATAGAGTCAGAGACAGAGAGAGTAGCAAAGGACAGGTAACTTGTAACTGTAATGGCTACATTTAGAAATGAACCTAACCAGCCCTGGCCACAGTACTACATCATATAGAGTCAGAGACAGAGAGAGTAGCAAAGGACAGGTAACTTGTAACTGTAATGGCTACATTTAGAAATGAACCGAACCAGCCCTGGCCACAGTACTACATCATATAGAGTCAGAGACAGAGAGAGTAGCAAAGGACAGGTAACTTGTAACTGTAATGGCTACATTTAGAAATGAACCGAACCAGCCCTGGCCACAGTACTACATCATATAGAGTCAGAGACAGAGAGAGTAGCAAAGGACAGGTAACTTGTAACTGTAATGGCTACATTTAGAAATGAACCTAACCAGCCCTGGCCACAGTACTACATCATATAGAGTCAGAGACAGAGAGAGTAGCAAAGGACAGGTAACTTGTAACTGTAATGGCTACATTTAGAAATGAACCTAACCAGCCCTGGCCACAGTACTACATCATATAGAGTCAGAGACAGAGAGAGTAGCAAAGGACAGGTAACTTGTAACTGTAATGGCTACATTTAGAAATGAACCTAACCAGCCCTGGCCACAGTACTACATCATATAGAGTCAGAGACAGAGAGAGTAGCAAAGGACAGGTAACTTGTAACTGTAATGGCTACATTTAGAAATGAACCTAACCAGCCCTGGCCACAGTACTACATCATATAGAGTCAGAGACAGAGAGAGTAGCAAAGGACAGGTAACTTGTAACTGTAATGGCTACATTTAGAAATGAACCTAACCAGCCCTGGCCACAGTACTACATCATATAGAGTCAGAGACAGAGAGAGTAGCAAAGGACAGGTAACTTGTAACTGTAATGGCTACATTTAGAAATGAACCTAACCAGCCCTGGCCACAGTACTACATCATATAGAGTCAGAGACAGAGAGAGTAGCAAAGGACAGAGTGGTAGCATGCTCTCTGCTTTGGAAGTTATAGCAGGAACTCTGTTAGTTTCTGACATTACATTTTTCTGTGCCACCTTGAGTTATTCCTCCCTCTACCCTTAGCTCTGATGTAGTCACTCACACACACACACATGCACGCACGCACACATGCACACAGGCACGTGCACACACAGGCACGTGCACACACACACACACACCCGAACACCCAGTCCCCTTCATGCACGCGCACACATGTACGTGCACACACAGGCACGTGCACACACAGGCACGTGCACACACAGGCACGTGCGCACACACACACACACACACGAACACCCAGTCCCCTTCATGCATGCGCACACATGTACGTGCACAAACATGCGCGAACACAGTCCCGTTCACACACACACCTCCCCGCACACCTCTTACCCATACACTTCTAATGCTCTGTATAATTGCCCGTTAACGGGAGTGTAAATCTCTAGTGGTATCTCACTCTACCATCACTAAGAGCAGCACGGAACATTAACTCTTAAAACACCGGTCTAAAAGTAAAAAACCTGGGCGTTTATCACAATGTACTATGAGAGGACTCACTGGGCACACACTGGATGAATCAATGTTGTTTCCATGTAATTTCAATTAATTTGAATAGATGTTGAATTGTGCTCAGTTTTCTTCCTGTTTTCTTTCTTCCTTCTCCTCTTTCTCTCTTTCTCTGTTGTTTGCTTTGTATCTTGATTTCCAAGATAGCATAGCGGTCAGGTGTCTTTTGTCTTCATCTTGTCGTGTCCTGTGTATATATCTTTTTGTGTCTTTTTATATATTTTTAGCTAGCTGCTCTCCGATTGGCTTCTCCTGGCTAACGTCTCTGTCCCGAAGCAAGCACCAATTAGCCTGGAGCTAGCCTATGCTAGGCCCATCTCCCGGCTAGCCGAAGAGGTCCATCAGCCACTCATTGGGCTACAATACCCATTTTGTCAAATGTTTTTGCCAATTGGCCTGGACCCCTTTTATTGCCGATACGGAGCCCTGCCGATCCTTCACGACTGGACTACTGACATAATCCGCCCGAGGGGCTTTCAACTGTCTCCCCTGTCGCGACGTAGCTGAATGCCTGCTTGCCGCGGCCCGCTAGCTGTCTAAAGCACACTGGACAGTTAGTTGAACAAGTCCAACAGCACGTTTTTTTGGGCTACTATACCTATTATGCCAATTGGCATGGACCCTTCTACTACACGGAGCCCTGCTGATCCATCATGACTGATCTGCTGACGTAACCGCACGAAGGGGTTGCAACTGACTTCTTCCGTCGTGCCGTCCCTCTAAGGCCCTTCTGCTAACCTGCTAGCCCCGGCCCGCTAGCATGTCTGAATCGCCGTGTCTCCAGCTCGCCCAGCTACTCACTGGACCCAATGATCACTCGGCTACGCATGCCTCTCCCTAATGTCAATATGCCTTGTCCATTGCTGTTTTGGTTAGTTATTATTGCCTTATTTCATTGTAGAGCCTCTAGCCCTGCTCAATACGCCTTAGCGAACCATTTAGTTCCACCTCCCACACATGCCTCCGCAACCTCACCTGGTTGAAATGATGTTTCTAGAGTCGATATCTCACTCAATGCATAAGTTTACCTCCACTGTATTCACATCCTACCATACCTTTCTCTGTACATTATTACTTGACTCTATTCTACCGTGCCCAGAAACCTGCTCCTTTTACTCTCTGTTCCGAACGTACTAGACGACCAGTTCTTATAGCCTTTAGCCGTACCCTTATCCTACTCCTCCTCTGTTCCTCTAGTGATGTAGACGTTAACCCAGCTCCACTCCCATTCCCCAGGCGCTCTCATTGGTTGACTTCTGTAACTGCAAAAGCCTTGGTTTCATGCATGTTAACATTAGTTTGTTTTATTCACTGCTTTAGCACACTCTGCCAACCCGGATGTCCTAGCTGTGTCTGAATCCTGGCTTAGGAAGACCTTGAAATTTCCATCCCTAACTATAATATCTTCCGACAAGATAGAACTGCCAAAGGGGGAGTTGCAATCTACTGCAGAGAGAGCCTGCAGAGTTCTGTCTTACTATCCAGGTGTGTGCCCAAATAATTTGAACTGCTACTTTTAAAAATCCACCTTTCCAGAAACAAGTCTCTAACCGTTGCCGCAGACCACCTTCTGCCCCCAGCTGTGCTCTGGACACCATATGTGAATTGTTTGCCCCCCATCTATCTTCAGAGCTCGTGCTGTTAGGTGACCTAAACTCGGAAATGCTTAACACCACGGCCATCCTACAATCTAAGCTTGATGCCCTCAATCTCACACAAATCATCAATGAACCTACCAGGTACAACCCCAAATCCATAAACATGGGCACCCTCATAGATATCAGCCTAACCAACGTGCCCTCCAAATACACCTCTGCTGTCTTCAACCAGGATCTCAGCGATCACTGCCTCATTGCAGGAACAGATATAGCGGTTCACTCCAGACCTGACTGCCCTTGACCAGCACAAAAACATCCTGTGGCGTACTGCATTAGCATCGAACAGCCCCCACGATATGCAACTTTTCAGGGAAGTTAGTAACCAATATACACAGGCAGTTTGAAAGCTAAGGCTAGCTAATTTGCATCCTGTAGCACAAACTCAAAAAAGGTTCTGGGACACTGTAAAGTCCATGGAAAATAAGAGTACCTCCTCCCAGCTGCCCACTGCACTGAGGCTAGGAAACGCTGTCACCACCGAAAAATCCAAGATAATTGAGAATTTCAATAAGCATTTTTCTACGGCTGGCTATGCTTTCCACCTGGCTACCCCTACCCCGGGCAACAGCCCTGCACCCCCCCACAGCAACTTTCCCAAGCCTCCACCATTTCTCTTTCTCCCAAATCCAGATCGCTGATGTTCTGAAAGAGCGGCAAAATCTGGACCTGTACAAATCAGCCGGGCTAGACAATCTGGACCCTCTCTTTCTAAAATGATCAGCCGAAATTGTAGCAACCCCTATTAATAGCCTGTTCAACTTCTCTTTCGTATCGTCTGAGATCCCCAAAGATTGGAAAGCCTCTTCAAAGGGGGGAGACACTCTAGACCCAAACTGCTACAAACTGCTACAGAGCCATGCCTTTCTAAGGTCTTCGAAAGCCAAGTTAACAAACAGATCACCGACCATTTCCAATCCCACCGTATCTTCCCCGCAGTTCAATCTGGTTTCTGAGCTGGTCATGGATGCACCTCAGCCACGCTCAAGGTCCTAAACAATATCATAACCGCCATCGATAAGAGACAATACTGTGCAGCTGTATTCATCGACCTGGTCAAGGCTTTTTACTCTGTCAATCACCACATTCTTATTGGCAGACTCAACAGCCTTGGTTTCTCAAATGACTGCCTCGCCTGGGTCACTAACTACTTCGCAGACAGAGTTCAGAGTGTCAAATCGGAGGGCCTGTTGTCCGGACCTCTGGCAGTCTCTATGGATGTGCCACAGGGTTCAATCCTTGGGCCAACTCTTTTTCTCTGTATACATTAATGATGTCGCTCCTGTTACTGGTGATTCTCTGATCCACCTCTAAGCAGATGACACCATTCTGTATACTTCTGGCCTTTCTTTGGACACTGTGTTAAATAACCTCAAGATGAGCTTCAATGCCAACTCTCCTTCCGTGGCCTCCAACTGCTCTTAAATGCAAGTAAAACTAAATGCATGCTCTTCCATCGATCGCTGCCCACACCTGCCCGCCTGTCCAGCTTCACTCCTCTGGACGGTTCTGACTTAGAATATGTGGACAACTACAAATACCTTGGTGTCTGATTAGACTGTAAATTCTCCATCCAGACTCACATTAAGCATCTCCAATCCAAAATGAAATCTAGAATCAGCTTCCTATTTTGCAGCAAAGCATCCTTCACTCATGCTGCCAAACATACCCTTGTAAAACTGACTATCCTACTGATCCTTGACTATGGCGATGTCATTTACAAAATAGCTTCCAACACTCTACTCAGCGAATTGGATGCAGTCTATCACAGTGCCATCCGTTTTGTCACCAAAGCCCCATATACTACCTACCACTTCGACCTGTATGCTCTCGTTGGCTGGCCCGCGCTACATATTCGTCGCCAAACCCACTGGCTCTAGGTCATTTATAAGTCTTTGCGAGGTAAAGCCCCGCCTTATCTCAGCTCACTGGTCACCATAGCAACACCCACCCATAGCATGTGCTCCAGCAGGTATATCTCACTGGTCACCACCAAAGCCAATTCCTCCTTTGCCTGCCTTTCCTTCCAGTTCTCTGCTGCCAATGACTGGAACGAACTGCAAAAATCACTGAAGCTGACTTTAAGCATAAGCTCTCAGAGCAGCTCACAGATCACTGCAGCTGTACATAGCCCATCTGTAAATATATGTGTAAATCCATCCAACTACCCCATCCTCCATACTGTTATTTATAGTATTTGTTTTGCTCCTTTGCACCCCAGTATCTCTACTTGCACAATCATCTTTTGCACATCTATCACTCCAGTGTTTAATTGCTATATTGTAATTATCTCGCCAGTATGGCCTATTTATTTCCTTACCTCCCTTATCCTACCTCATTTGCACACACTGTATATATACTTTTTCTATTGTATTATTGACTGCATGTTTGTTTATTCCACGTGTAACTCTGTGTTGTTGTTTGTGTCTGTGCTTTGCTTTATCTTGGCCAGGTCACAGTTGTAAATGAGAACTTGTTCTCAAATAGCCTACCTGGTTAAATAAAGATGATTTAAAATATATATATATATTTTAAAAAATTGCATTGTATGTAATGTAGTTGTGTTAAGGTTTGGCAGTATGTGATTTGTTTAAAGGCACTCTGTGGCAGCAGGGTAGCCTAGTGGTTAGATCGTTGGACTAGGAACCGGAAGGTTGCAAGTTCAAACCCTCAAGGTACAAATCTATCATTCTGCCCCTGAAAAGGCAGTTAACCCACTGTTCCTAGGCCATCGTTGAAAGTAAGAATTTGTTCTTAACTGACTTGCCTATTTAAATAAAGGTAAAATAAAATGTTCTGCCTCATTCCTGCCCATATTTTTCCTTTCCTCTCTCATGTCCCCCATCTTCTCCAGCTCCCTCCCTGTCTCCTCTATCTCTCTATCCCCTCCTTTCTCTCTATCCCTTCCTCTCTCTTGATCCCCCTCCCCTCTCTCTTTCCCCTCTCTCTCTCCCCTCTCCTCATGGTTCCAGTCAGACTCACAGAGCCGTAACACTTTCCAGGGTGTGTATGTTGATGCTGATTAGCAGCAGGCAGAATAAAGAGTTGTGATTGGCTCTGCAGCATGTATAGGTGGTCTGCATGTATGTGTGTGCACGTGTGTTTGTGTGTGTGCCTGCGTGCATGTGTAAGTATACAGACTGCGTGTGTCAGTGTGTGCATATGTACATATGTGTGTGTGTGCATGCATGTGTAAGCATACAGACTGCGTGTGTCAGTGCGTGCATATGTACATGTGTTTGTGTGTGTGTGTGTGCATATGTACATATGTGTGTTTATGTGTCAGTGCGTGCATATGTACATATGTATGTGTGTGTGTGTGTGTCAGTGCATGCATATGTACATATGTATGTGTGTGTCAGTGCGTGCATATGTACATAAGTGTGTGTGTGTCAGTGCGTGCATATGTACATATGTGTGTGTGTGTGTGGGGGGGGGGGGGGGGTCAGTGCATGCATATGTACATATGTATGTGTGTATGTGTGTGTGTGTGTGTGTCAGTGCATGCATATGTACATATGTGTGTGTGTGTGTCAGTGCATGCATATGTACATATGTATGTGTGTGTGTGTGTGTGTGTGTGTCAGTGCATGCATATGTACATATGTATGTGTGTGTGTCAGTGCATGCATATGTACATATGTATGTGTGTGTGTGTGTGTGTGTCAGTGCATGCATATGTACATATGTGTGTGTGTGTGTGTGTGTGTGTGTGTGTGTGTCAGTGCATGCATATGTACATATGTATGTGTGTGTGTGTGTCAGTGCATGCATATGTACATATGTATGTGTGTGTGTGTGTGTGTGTCAGTGCATGCATATGTACATATGTGTGTGTGTGTCAGTGCATGCATATGTACATATGTGTGTGTGTGTGTGTGTGTGTGTCAGTGCATGCATATGTACATATGTATGTGTGTGTGTGTCAGTGCATGCATATGTACATATGTATGTGTGTGTGTGTGTGTGTCAGTGCATGCATATGTACATATGTGTGTGTGTGAACGCTTTTCTCGCTGTCTCTGTATGACAGGGTCAGGCTGAAACAAAGCCCTCAGAGACTGTGTTTGAAATTCAGCCAGACCCCCAAACCAATCGCGCACAAGCACACACACACACACACACACACACACACACACACACACACACACACACACACAAACCTTGCTTGTTTTTTCCCAAGCAGCAGTGTTGTACTGTAACAGCCCAAATTTACATTGAAGCCAGCTGGAGAGTGCTGTGCCTGAAGGAGGACGGTGGAGCTTTTTTAAACACTTTTCCTTGTAGTTTATAATCAGTGGTCTCTCTAGTCTAGAAGTTCTCTATACCCAACCACCTCCTCCTCCTCCTCCTCCTCCTCCTCTCTCTCCTCTCACTCTCTGTTTTGATTCTCACAAGGTGCTTTTTTCTTCTCTGTATCGGAGCAATTGTATTCTCTATCATTCCTTTCTCTCTCTATCCTCTCTCTCTCTGCCCCTCTCTCCCTCCTCTCCTTCCCTACTCACCCCATCTCTCAACTATCTCTCCCTCTCTCTCTATCCTCTCTCTTTCTCTCCGCCCCTCTCTCCTTCCCTACTCACCCCATCTCTCTCAACTATCTCTCCCTCTCTCTCTATCCTCTCTCTCTCTCTCCGCCCCTCTCTCCCTCCCTACTCACCCCATCTCTCTCAACTATCTCTCCCTCTCCTCTCTATTTCTCTCCGCCCCTCTCTCCCTCCTCTCTCCTTCCCTACTCACCCCATCTCTCTCAACTATCTCTCCCTCTCTCTCTTTCCTCCCTCGCTCTCTCTCCTCCCTCATAGTGACTGCATGCTAATGTAAATGATAATCATCTGATTTAATACTTTGCCTCTCCTACAGTGGGAAAATAAAAGTAATGAAAGTGAGTGAGGAGGACCGCACCAGGTTATTGCTGCACAGGGAGTGATATCCACTATCCTATCTTACACACACACACACACACACACACACACACACACACACACACACACACACACACACACACACACACACACACACACACACACACACACACACACACACACACACACACACACACACACACACAGGGCATTCTGGTCCTGATGAGGAAAGAAAACATGTTCACACACACTCCAATCAAGTCAAATGAATAGTGACTGCAAATGTGGTGTGTACGTGCCTGCGTGCATGTGAGCGCGTGAGTGCAATATACCTTGTTAGACAGTGAGCCTCATTTGTGTAGGATATATGGTTCTCTGAGCTGGATGTGTTTAACAGGTTTGCTCCAGCTGTCTTAAAGCCTGGGTTCGCTTTTCAAAGGCAACCCTATCCCCATGTAGCACAATACAATTAGTGTACCATATAGGCAACAGACTGCCATTTGGGATGCAGGGTATGTCCTGCCGCCATTCCTACTTCAATTCTTTACCTCTTGCCAATAAAGGATGGAGAGGGAGAGATAGATAGAGAGTGATAGAAAGGTAGAGAAAGTAGGACAAATAATGGATGGAGACTGGAGAGAGAGGGAGAGTTGGACAAGGGCGGGCGATATGGCAAAAATATGTCACTGTATTTTTCTCATTTTTGACGGTATGATGTATTTTATGTTTCTGAATAATAAAAGTTGTAAATATGCTTTATGGCTGGTGCATGACACTAGGATGGCAACCAAGGAATTCTAATCAATTGTAATGGGCTTTCTCCATTTGGATTGTTTTATACTATTCAACCAAACTTCAGCCCAAAATAAAAGGAGGATAACATTGACAGTGATGCCTATTTGTTAAATATTATATAGGAATCAAAATCCTCTATTTGTAACTCCTACCTCTGGTACTCGACTTGTTTTCCATTTGCCTAGTTAGTTAGTTCAATTCCATCATTCACTCAGAGCATTTTAATCAATTTCTTACATTTCT
This sequence comes from Oncorhynchus kisutch, assembly GCF_002021735.2. Taxonomy (NCBI): domain Eukaryota; kingdom Metazoa; phylum Chordata; class Actinopteri; order Salmoniformes; family Salmonidae; genus Oncorhynchus; species Oncorhynchus kisutch. The sequence goes on from NC_034202.2 coordinate 4,691,030, forward strand.
ACACTAATTAGTTATAATTTGCATACTGTGTCACGTTTATTTTGTGTTAGTACGCCCCTATAAAAAATATTGAACATTTCTCTCTCTCTCTCTCTCTCTCTCTCTCTCTCTCTCTCTCTCTCTCTCTCTCTCTCTTCTCTCTCTCTCTCTCTCTCTCTCTCTCTCTCTCTCTCTCTCTCTCTCTCTCTCTCTCTCTCTCTCTCTCTCTCTCTCTCTCTCTCTCTCTCTCTCTCTCTCTCTCTCTCTCTCTCTCCTCTCTCGTCTCTCTCTCTCCTCTCTCTCTCTCTCTCTCTCTCTCTCTCTCTCTCTCTCTCTCTCTCTCTCTCTCTCTCTCTCTCTCTCTCTCTCTCTCTCTCTCTCTCTCTCTCTCTCTCTACCCACCCACCCATGGTAAAAAGCTGGAGCCGACTTTGTCTGCTCCTCCCCAATCCTGGCGCCATGTAATTTCAATGTCACTGTGAGGTTGTCAAACCTCATCAAATAATCCTTTATTAAAGCCGTTATTTCATGTGGTTCATCTTCCTCATCAGGGTAATGGGGTATCCAGGGGCCACCTTGCCAGCCCCCATGGACGGCGCCATCTCAAGGCAGTCAATTAGCTGAGAAAGCTTATCCGAGTCTGCGTGGTGTCCATAAATTTTTCTGTCTGCCGAACAAGCCCAACTCTATTATGAGATTAAATCTGTAAAACAATGATCAAAGGTCGCAGATTATCTAGCTCTTAATGTTTTTTTTATTGATCTCTTCTTTCTTTATAGATTCTGTCTCTTTCCTGTGCTTGGGAGAAAATAGTGTTTGGTGGCGGAGTCTCGGTTGTTTGTTTGGTATAAGAGATTGAGTGGGATCGATGTTTTGATTAGTTATTTTGTTGAGTGGGCTATTGATTAGTGGGGTCAAAAGCTAGACGTGACTGAGGCAGTGCATTGTGCTGAGTATCTCTATGTATGTCAAGCTAACATATGGATTTTTTTAAAGATGGTCATATCGTGGATGATTTAGCTATTTGATTTAGAATTTTAGGACCCCTTTAGGTATCTTTTAATTATTTTTATTTTTTTTACACATTATTTGATAAAACATGGAATTTGACCCTTACTACTGTAGCTTGCATGCTGTTTGGGGTTTAAGGCTGGGTTTATTTCTGTACAGCACTTTGTGACATCAGCCAATGTAAAAAAGGGCTTTATAAATACATTTGATTGATTGACAGCCCATAGAAACACATTGAATAACATGTTCATAAATGGCAAAAAGACCTTCAAAAATAAATCACAAAGAAAAAGGTTTTGAAGTGTCTGTCCTGTCTAGGAGCAATAAGAAAAGCTCAGGAAATATATAAAAAAAGGGACAGATATATTAAACCCCTTATTTTGTTGGCACAACACTACCTCCATACTTGCATTCATTTGTATGGGTTACCATAAGACAAGCCACATGACTCTTGTGGGAGGGGGTCATAGAGGAAAACAGAGAACACCATCGTGTTTGGGAGAGTCTCATCTTTCCACAGAGATATTAGTTTCTTGGCTAAACCATTCAGACACTACAGACATTTTCGTGAGAAGATAGATTTTCGTGATGTCTCATGGTCTCTCAAATTGCTGTAGCTCGGCCACCTTCCCACGCAGATGCGGAAGGCCGACATAGGCGTATGCGATCGATTGAGACGCAGCCCTTGCATAAGATATCTCTATTTTAAACTGACTGATTTTGATTGGGTTTCTTTTATTATGTTACTTAGATTAATGCATGATTTTTAAACATTAACATCATTATATCATATTTTCCCATGAAGGTAGATGTTATCACATTGGCTCTGGCTCCTGGCAGGAGAAGCAACAGTTTCATGTCTGTCCTACCTATGAGAATAACCCATATATTGCACATGTGACTGGATTCGAACTCGGTGTTCGTGTTAGCCTGCTGAGCTAAAGCCTATACTTGAGGTCTTCAGGTGCCCAGGCAAGGTTACTCATCACGTGAGCGTGGTACAGCACCTCAAAATACACATAGATAGAAAGGAAACCATTTCAGTCAGTAGTTAATGTCCCAGAAGAGAAGAGAGTAGTAGCCTGTGGTCCCTGTGTTCTGTATGCAACAGACATACTGCAGCCTTATTAGAAAGGAAACCATTTCAGTCAGTAGTTAATGTAGTCTCCCAGAAGAGAAGAGAGTAGTAGCCTGTGGTCCCTGTGTTCTGTATGCAACAGACATACTGCAGCCTTATTAGAAAGGAAACCATTTCAGTCAGTAGTTAATGTAGTCTCCCAGAAGAGAAGAGAGTAGTAGCCTGTGGTCCCTGTGTTCTGTATGCAACAGACATACTGCAGCCTTATTAGAAAGGAAACCATTTCAGTCAGTAGTTAATGTAGTCTCCCAGAAGAGAAGAGAGTAGTAGCCTGTGGTCCCTGTGTTCTGTATGCAACAGACATACTGCAGCCTTATTAGTCTAATTGTTCCCTCTCTGGCACAGGTGTGAGGACCCCCTCTTGCTCATCCTCATCCTTATCCAACCCCATCTTCCTGCCCTCCTTTTCTATTTCTATCCAATACTCGCCTCCCCCATCCCTAACCTGTAACCTCCCCTATTACTGATTCCTGTGGTGCACCAGCCTATCTCTCCCTGGCAGCCTTGGGGGCCCACTGATAACTGAGCCATACCCAGCCTAGCTCCACACGACTCTCCTCCTTTTCTTTCCTCTCCTCCTCTCTGTGGATGTGGTTATACAGTCCTCAAGCATGCTAAATAAACCGGTGTAGGTGGCACAAGCATGGGATTGTGTTGTACATGGGCATGTGTGGGCAGTGGTGCCCCTCTCAAAATACCTCTGTGCATGTTTATATGTGTGTTGTGTGTGTGTGTGTCTCACCACGGTGACTGTATTACTGCCACACCAGCGGTCATGACGGCAGTCAAATTCCAGGTGACCGTTTAGTCACCGTAATTAGGCGTCTCCAGGCTCTGATGCTGCTGATGGACATTAGTGGCCTACCAAACTTGCTAACTGCCTGGTACTCAGCACTCTATTGTCCCTCTAATCACTCTGACATTAATGCAAATGTAATTGAAAATCTAATCAAAGACTTCATGAGAGCCCATGAGCTCATGTTGCGCAACATTTCTATATGTTATTGAATTGCCTGAGAAAACAGAGTGATGGCCTCTATTTAAAAGAGGAGGATCCCATCAGCTTTCTATAGGCTAGGCCTACTATATTTATTTCTAAACCTTCCTAATATTAAGCACATTGCTTATCTTTACAACAGGAGTGTAGCCTACCAGGCTGGCATAAAAATGAACCCCGGGAAAAGCATCCTCCATTTGCTACATAAGTGCATAGATGACATTTTTTCCCCTCTGCCCCTGTTTCGAGATAGGTGCATGATAATGGTCAATTCTAAAGCTAAACAAATTTCACACATATATTATTTAGTATATTTAAAGATAAAAAAAACAGTCTGATGGGTGACAATATTAGCCTATAACTTGTGAATGATATATTATCACTATTGTGTGTAGATCGATGAGGGAAAACATGTATTGAATCCATTTTAGAATAAGGCTGTAACGTAACAAAATGTGGAAAAGGTCAAGGGGTCTGAATACTTTCCGAATGCACTTTAATTCATCAACATTTTAAGCTAAATGTTCTGATCTGTTGTGTCAGAAACATTGTTTTAAAAAGGTCATTTGATGCTAGTGGTTGCATTCAAGTTGGATCTATCGATGCAACTGTCCCAGACAATGTTTGGAATATTGATTTCTCTCACAGAGTAGAATAGGTAAACTTTCGTACTATGGGGGATAGTAAATTGACATAGGCTAGTGCTTTTTCTGTTCATTAGGCCTACTCATCTTGTTGTCTGATGAAAAGTAAATATGGACAGTTTTTCCAATATCTTCAATAAGTTCCTCGGAATTGGATAAGGACGCACACAGTTGCATCCCCCCAATGTTTCTGTCTTCACTTGTAACCTATGAGAAAGACCCGATCACGTGACTGAGAGCCATGTGAGTGAGAGGTGCTTCGCAGCATGCATCCGGGAGAAGGGAATTATAATTATTATATTCAGCCCAAGGGCAAAACGGCCACTGGCCGCAAAAGGCATGTATTATTTTAGGGTGCATTGCGGCCACACAAAGGGGATGCCTCTGGGAAATTTGAGGCATTTTCAAATGCTAGTCGAATTGTGAATGAGAGACTGATGAAGTGTGTACAGCCTGAATGAGAGACTGATGAAGTGTGTACAGCCTGAATGAGAGACTGATGAAGTGTGTACAGCCTGAATGAGAGACTGATGAAGTGTGTACAGCCTGAATGAGAGACTGATGAAGTGTGTACAGCCTGAATGAGAGACTGATGAAGTGTGTACAGCCTGAATGAGAGACTGATGAAGTGTGTACAGCCTGAATGAGAGACTGATGAAGTGTGTACAGCCTGAATGAGAGACTGATGAAGTGTGTACAGCCTGAATGAGAGACTGATGAAGTGTGTACAGCCTGAATGAGAGACTGATGAAGTGTGTACAGCCTGAATGAGAGACTGATGAAGTGTGTACAGCCTGAATGAGAGACTGATGAAGTGTGTACAGCCTGAATGAGAGACTGATGAAGTGTGTACAGCCTGAATGAGAGACTGATGAAGTGTGTACAGCCTGAATGAGAGACTGATGAAGTGTGTACAGCCTGCGCAAAAAACAAAGCAGAGTTCATGCCTTTCATGCAAATGTTTTCAAATCATCATTACAGTCGGATCATGCAGCCTGATAATGTAATAAAAATCTAAATGTATCTAAATGCCCAACATTTGTATCACAACTAAAGTTACAGAAATAACTGAATTAAGCGTATAGGGGGACCTGTTTCTTTGTTAATAGCCGCAAGCGCGCACTCCCTCATTGTTTGGAGAAAATATAGTTTCTCTTTTATTCAGCTATGTTCAGTTGTATTCTTCATACTATAAAATAATATAAAATAATGCCACAGAATTGTAAGCTAATCTTGTCTGCTAAATGAACTAGTGTAGCCCATAGCCATATTGCAATATGAGAATCAAATACACAGGGGATAATGGGGAAGATGGGATCAGATCAGGGTATGACAGGCATAGCGAGATCAGGGCCAAGTCAATAACACAGTAGAAAAAAAGGGGAGTCTATATACATTGTGTGCAAAAGGCATGAGGTGATAGGCGAATAATTACAATTTTGCAGATTAATAACACTGGAGTGATAAATGATCAGATGGTAATGTACAGGTAGAGATATTGGTGTGCAAAAGAGCAGAAAAGTAAATAAATAAAAACAGTATGGGGATGAGGTAGGTAAAAATGGGTGGGCTATTTACCGATAGACTATGTACAGCTGCAGCGTTCGGTTAACTGCTCAGATAGCAGATGTTTGAAGTTGGTGAGGGAGATAAAAGTCTCCAACTTCAGCGATTTTTTGCAATTTGTTCCAGTCACAGGCAGCAGAGAACTGGAACGAAAGGCGGCCAAATGAGGTGTTGGCTTTAGGGATGATCAGTGAGATACACCTGCTGGAGCGTGTGTTACAGATGGGTGTTGCCATCATGACCAGTGAACTGAGATAAGGCGGAGCTTTACCTAGCATGGACTTGTAGATGACCTGGAGCCAGTGGGTCTGGCAACGAATATGTAGCGAGGGCCAGCCGACTAGAGCATACAAGTCGCAGTGGTGGGTGGTATAAGGTGCTTTAGTGACAAAACGGATGGCACTGTGATAAACTACATCCAGTTTGCTGAGTAGAGTGTTGGAAGCAATTTTGTAGATGACATCGCCGAAGTCGAGGATCGGTAGGATAGTCAGTTTTACTAGGGTAAGTTTGGCGGCGTGACTGAAGGAGGCTTTGTTGCGGAATAGAAAGCCGACTCTTGAATTGATTTTCGATTGGAGATGTTTGATATGAGTCTGGAAGGAGAGTTTACAGTCTCGCCAGACACCTAGGTACTTATAGATGTCCACATATTCAAGGTTGGAACCATCCAGGGTGGTGATGCTGGTCAGGCGTGCGGGTGCAGGCAGCGAACGGTTGAAAAGCATGCATTTGGTTTTACTAGCATTTAAGAGCAGTTGGAGGCCACGGAAGGAGTGTTGTATGGCATTGAAGCTCGTTTGGAGGTTAGATAGCACAGTGTCCAAGGACGGGCCGGAAGTATATAGAATGGTGTCGTCTGCGTAGAGGTGGATCAGGGAATCGCCCGCAGCAAGAGCAACATCTGCAGCACCCCCATAGAGACTGCCAGAGGACCGGACAGCATGCCCTCCGATTTGACACACTGAACTCTGTCTGCAAAGTAATTGGTGAACCAGGCAAGGCAGTCATCCGAAAAACCGAGGCTACTGAGTCTGCCGATAAGAATATGGTGATTGACAGAGTCGAAAGCCTTGGCGAGGTCGATGAAGACGGCTGCACAGTACTGTCTTTTATCGATGGCGGTTATGATATCGTTTAGTACCTTGAGCGTGGCTGAGGTGCACCCGTGGCCGGCTCGGAAACCAGATTGCACAGCGGAGAAGGTACGGTGGGATTCGAGATGGTCAGTGACCTGTTTGTTGACTTGGCTTTCGAAGACCTTAGATAGGCAGGGCAGGATGGTTATAGGTCTGTAACATTTTGGGTCCAGGGTGTCTCCCCCTTTGAAGAAGGGGATGACTGCGGCAGCTTTCCAATCCTTGGGGATCTCAGACGATATGAAAGAGAGGTTGAACAGGCTGGTAATAGGGGTTGTGACAATGGCGGCGGATAGTTTCAGAAATAGAGGGTCCAGATTGTCAAGCCCAGCTGATTTGTACGGGTCCAGGTTTTGCAGCTCCTTCTGAACATCTGCTATCTGGATTTGGGTAAAGGAGAACCTGGAGAGGCTTGGGCGAGTAGCTGCGGGGGGGGGGGGGGGGGGGGGGCGGAGCTGTTGGCCGAGGTTGGAGTAGCCAGGCGGAAGGCATGGCCAGCTGTTGAGAAATGCTTGTTGAAGTTTTCGATAATCATGGATTTATCGGTGGTGACCGTGTTACCTAGCCTCTTGTTCTTGTTCTCCATGGACTTCACAGTGTCCCAGAACTTTTTGGAGTTGGAGCTACAGGATGCAAACTTCTGCCTGAAGAAGCTGGCCTTAGCTAACTGACTGCGTGTATTGGTTCCTGACTTTCCTGAACAGTTGCATATTGCGGGGACTATTCGATGCTATTGCAGTCCGCCACAGGATATTTTTGTGCTGTATTCCGTTCTTCTGAATTAGATTTTTGTATAATGTTTCTTTAGACCTCTCTAAAATAAATAATCGATTTATTGTGATGGTGTAGGCTATATTACATGGATTTATTAGACTTTTTAAAATGTAGATATTCCAATGGCATCAGTGTCTTGTAGGCTGCGTGGAAGCCAGGAAATGCTACATTTGTTTACGTCAATTAATGGTCAATTACCGTGAGACTGGCGTTATTTGCTTGACAATCACCAGCTGACAAAATGTCATGACCGCCACAGCCCTATAGTATTGAAAAGTTTGTAGGATAGGCTACCATATGAGTGCACTCATCATTAACATACATGTGAAATCATTATCAAAGAGTCATTTTGTGTAATTGAACAACATTCCAATGAAGGGGCTAGCGTGGTGTTGAGTATATGTGTTTGTGTCTTTGTGCTTTTTGATATGCTATCAGAGACAGTATTATTAAAGTATAACAGTGTTATTTTTGTAGAAAAATTTGAATTGTGATAAGGTCAGACGTCTGGGTGTCTGAGCGTGTGTGTGTGTGTGTGTGTGTGTGTGTGTGTGTGTGTGTGTGTGTGTGTGTCTGAGCGTGTCTGAGCGTGTGTGTGTGTGTGTGTGTGTGTGTGTGTGTGTCTGAGCGTGTGTGTGTGTGTGTGTGTGTGTGTGTGTGTGTGTGTGTGTGTGTGTGTGTCTGAGCGTGTGTGTGTGTGTGTGTGTTTCAGCTCAATAGGAAGGGAAATGTTTGCACTGCTGTCAGAGTGGTTCCATTAGGAAATTACACCTGCCACCCTCATAAACACTCATCATAGTCACGTACAAAAATCAACACATTAAATAATATAGCCACCCCAATCCGCAGCACACAAAATACACACACACACACACACACACACACACACACACACACACACACACACACACACACACACACACAACCCTCCACCTATAGCTCTATCCCCTGTATATCATTGCACATCAGCCAAGCATTCCAAGGTCCTTCAGGGAGTCTGTGTGTATTGAACTTAACAATGCTGTAAGTCCCAACTACCACCAGTACTCCACAAACCTCTCCGTAAGCATCCCATTGCACCCCACTTATCCACTGACTGCACAGTCAGTGTTCAGCCACTGGGGAGCAGGTCTTTATGAGGGTATTTGACCCTCTGTCTGTGACCCAAATAGCATCCTATTCCATATATAGTGCACTGCTTTTGACCAGAGTGCTATGGACCCTGGTCAAAAGTAGGGCAAATAATAGGAAAGAGTTTACGTTTTTATTAGTCGTACGGGATACACATGGTATACACCGTCCAACTAAATGCTTACTTGCCTATTCCTTCTCGGCGATGCAAAACCATTAAGAAATAATACATCAAATCAAATGTATTTATATAGCCCTTCGTACATCAGCTGATATCTCAAAGTGCTGTACAGAAACCCAGCCTAAAACCCCAAACAGCAAGCAATGCAGGTGTAGAAGCATGGTGGCTAGGAAAAACTCCCTAGAAAGGCCAAAACCTAGGAAGAAACCTAGAGAGGAACCAGGCTATGTGGGGTGGCCAGTCCTCTTCTGGCTGTGCCGGGTGGAGATTATAACAGAACATGGCCAAGATGTTCAAATGTTCATAAATGACCAGCATGGTCCAATAATAATAAGGCAGAACAGTTGAAACTGGAGCAGCAGCACGGTCAGGTGGACTGGGGACAGCAAGGAGTCATCATTTCACTGCTATGCGGATGACACACAGCTGTACATTTCAATGAAACATGGTGAAGCCCCAAAATTGCCCTCGCTAGAAGCATGTGTTTCAGACATAAGGAAGTGGATGGCTGCAAACTTTCTACTATTAAACTCTGACAAAACAAAGATGCTTGTTCTAGGTCCCAAGAAACAAAGAGATCTTCTGTTGAATCTGACAATTAATCTTAATGGTTGTACAGTCGTCTTAAATAAAACTGTGAAGGACCTCGGCGTTACTCTGGACCCTGATCTCTCTTTTGAAGAACATATCAAGACCATTTCAAGGACAGCTTTTTTCCATCTACGTAACATTGCAAAAATCAGAAACTTTCTGTCCAAAAATGATGCAGAAAAATTAATCCATGCTTTTGTCACTTCTAGGTTAGACTACTGCAATGCTCTATTTTCCGGCTACCCGGATAAAGCACTAAATAAACTTCAGTTAGTGCTAAATACGGCTGCTAGAATCCTGACTAGAACCAAAAAATTTGATCATATTACTCCAGTGCTAGCCTCTCTACACTGGCTTCCTGTCAAAGCAAGGGCTGATTTCAAGGTTTTACTGCTAACCTACAAAGCATTACATGGGCTTGCTCCTACCTATCTCTCTGATTTGGTCCTGCCGTACATACCTACACGTACGCTACGGTCACAAGACGCAGGCCTCCTAATTGTCCCTAGAATTTCTAAGCAAACAGCTGGAGGCAGGGCTTTCTCCTATAGAGCTCCATTTTTATGGAACGGTCTGCCTACCCATGTCAGAGACGCAAACTCGGTCTCAACCTTTAAGTCTTTACTGAAGACTCATCTCTTCAGTGGGTCATATGATTGAGTGTAGTCTGGCCCAGGAGTGGGAAGGTGAACGGAAAGGCTCTGGAGCAACGAACCGCCCTTGCTGTCTCTGCCTGGCCGGTTCCCCTCTTTCCACTGGGATTCTCTGCCTCTAACCCTATTACAGGGGCTGAGTCACTGGCTTGCTGGGGCTCTCTCATGCTGTCCCTGGAGGGGGTGCGTCACCTGAGTGGGTTGATTCACTGTTGTGGTCATCCTGTCTGGGTTGGCGCCCCCCCCCTTGGGTTGTGCCGTGGCGGAGATCTTTGTGGGCTATACTCAGCCTTGTCTGTAAGTTGGTGGTTGAATATATCCCTCTAGTGGTGTGGGGGCTGTGCTTTGGCAAAGTGGGTGGGGTTATACCCTTCCTGTTTGGCCCTGTCCGGGGGTGTCCTCGGATGGGGCCACAGTGTCTCCTGACCCCTCCTGTCTCAGCCTCCAGTATTTATGCTGCAGTAGTTTATGTGTCGGGGGGCTGGGGTCAGTTTGTTATATCTGGAGTACTTCTCCTGTCCTATTCGGTGTCACTGATATCTTTCCTACAGATAAGATCTAAACCAGGCCAGAACTTGTCCGTGTAGACCAATTTGGGCTTCCAATCTCTCCAAAAGAATGTGGTGATCGATGGTATCAAAAGCAGCACTAAGGTCTAGGAGCACGAGGACTCGGTCCGATGCCATTAATATGTCATTTACCACCTTCACAAGTGCAGTCTCAGTGCTATGATGGGGTCTAAAACCAGACTGAAGCATTTCGTATACATTGTTTGTCTTCAGGAAGGCAGTGAAGGCAACAGCCTTTTCTAAAATTTTTGAGAGGAATGGAAGATTCGATATAGGCCAATAGTTTTTTATATTTTCTGGGTCAATGTTTGGCTTTTTCAAGAGAGGCTTTATTACTGCCACTTTTAGTGAGTTTGGTACACATAGAGATAGAGAGCCGTTTATTATGTTCAACATAGGAGGGCCAAGCACAGGAAGCAGCTCTTTCAGTAGTTTAGTTGGAATAGGGTCCAGTATGCAGCTTGAAGGTTTAGAGGCCATGATTATTTTCATCATTGTGTCAAGAGATATATTACTAAAACACTTGAGCGTCTCTCTTGATCCTAGGTCCTGGCAGAGTTGTGCAGACTCAGGACAACTGAGCTTTGAAGGAATACACAGATTTAAAGAGGAGTCCGTAATTTGCTTTCTAATAATCATAATCTTTTCCTCAAAGAAGTTCATGAATTTATCACTGCTAAAGTGAAAGTCATCCTCTCTTGGGGAATGCTGCTTTTTAGTTAGCTTTGCGACAGTATCAAAAAGGAATTTCGGATTGTTCTTATTTTCCTCAATTAAGTTAGAAAAATAGGATGATCGAGCAGCAGTAAGGTCTCTTCGGTACTGCACGGTACTGTCTTTCCAAGCTAGTCGGAAGACTTCCAGTTTGGTGTGGCACCATTTCCGTTCCAATTTTCTGGTAGCTTGCTTCAGAGCTCGGGTATTTTCTGTGTACCAGGTTTCTTTCTTATGAGACATGTCTTTAGTTTTTAGGGGTGCAACTGCATCCAGTGTATTGCGCAAGGTTAAATTGAGTTCCTCAGTTAGGTGGTTAACTGATTTTTGTCCTCTGGCGTCCTTGGGTAGACAGAGGGAATCTGGAAGGACATCAAGAAATCTTTGTGTTGTCTGTGAATTTATAGCACGACTTTTGATGTTCCTTGGTTGGGGTCTGAGCAGATTATTTGTTGCAATTGCAAACGTAATAAAATGGTGGTCCGATAGTCCAGGATTATGAGGAAAAACATTAAGATCCACAACATTTATTCCATGGGACAAAACTAGGTCCAGAGTATGACTGTGACAGTAAGTGGGACCAGAGACATGTTGGACAAAACCCACTGAGTCGATGATGGCTCCAAAAGCCTTTTGGAGTGGGTCTGTAAACTTTTCCATGTGAATATTAAAGTCACCAAAGATTAGAATATTATCTGCTATGACTACAAGGTCCGATAGGAATTCAGGGAACTCAGTGAGGAACGCTGTATATGGCCCAGGAGGCCTGTAAACAGTAGCTATAAAAAGTGATTGAGTAGGCTGCATAGATTTCATGACTAGAAGCTCAAAAGACGAAAAAGTCATAATTTTTTTTGTAAATTGAAATTTGCTATCGTAAATGTTAGCAACACCTCCGCCTTTGCGGGATGCACGGGGGATATGGTCACTAGTGTAGCCAGGAGGTGAGGTCTCATTTAACACAGTAGATTCATCAGGCTTAAGCCATGTTTCAGTCAGGCCAATCACATCAAGATTATGATCAGTGATTAGTTCATTGACTATAATTGCCTTTGAAGTAAGGGATCTAACATTAAGTAGCCCTATTTTGAGATGTGAGGTATCATGATCTCTTTCAATAATGACAGGAATGGAGGTGGTCTTTATCCTAGTGAGATGGCTAAGGCGAACACCACCATGTTTAGTTTTGCCCAACCTAGGTCGAGGCACAGACACGGTCTCAATGGTGATAGCTGAGCTGACTACACTGACTGTGCTAGTGGCAGACTCCTCTATGCTGGCAGGCTGGCTAACAGACTGCTGTCTGGCCTGCACCCTATTTCATTGTGGAGCTAGAGGAGTTAGAGCCCTGTCTATGTTGGTAGATAAGATGAGAGCACCCCTCCAGCTAGGATGGAGTCCGTCACTCCTCAGCAGGTCAGGCTTGGTCCTGTTTGTGGGTGAGTCCCAGAAAGAGGGCCACTTATCTACAAATTCTATCTTTTGGGAGGGGCAGAAAACAGTTTTCAACCAGCTATTGAGTTGTGAGACTGCTGTAGAGCTCATCACTCCCCTTAACTGGGAGGGGGCCAGAGACAATTACTCGATGCCGACACATCTTTCTAGCTGATTTACACGCAGAAGCTATGAGACTCGGCCTCTGACTCCGACTCGCTGCTTAATGGGGAAAACCGGTTGAAAGTTTCTGTCGGCTGAATAAGCGACACCGGTTGAGCGTTCCTACAGCATTTCCTTCCAGAAACCGTGAGAAAGTTGTTCGGCTGCGGGGACCGTGCGAGGGGATTTATACTACTATCTGTACTTACTGGTGGCACAGACGCTGTTTCATCCTTTCCTACACTGAAATTACCCTTGCCTAACGATTGCGTCTGAAGCTGGGCTTGCAGCACAGCTATCCTCGCCGTAAGGCGATCGTTCTCCTGTATATTATGAGTACAGCGACTGCAATTAGAAGGCATCATGTTAATGTTACTACTTAGCTTCGGCTGTTGGAGGTCCTGACGAACCGTGTCCAGATAAAGCGTCCGGAGTGAAAAAGTTGAGGAAAAAAAAAAATATATATATAAACGGTAATTAAAAAGTAAAAACCGTAAAGTTGTCAGGTAGCAAAGTAAGGTTAGCAACAAAACACACAGCAACACGTAAACAAGTCTGCAAGTTAAAATAACTTAACTTAAAATAAAAGATATGAACATAAAGTAAATGTCTTGGTAGAATAGAATAAACATTTTAGCATAAGTATAATACAGGAAGGCACAATTTATAGTCCAATATGTGCACATGTTTTGGGAAGGGGGGGATTAGGGGGAATTAGGGTGCCATTTGGGAGGCAGATTTTGTATGTCTGTTGCTGGGGTCTAGTATAGTAATACTGCATGTAAATCAAGGCTGTAAATGACCTGCTGCCAACCAGAGTAATGGATCTGGAGGCTAGAGAGTAGACTAGAGACCTTACCACAGTATGTTTGTCACCTCATTAAATCATCCTTGCAGTCTTCCAGTCAGTATGGGTGTAGGGGTCTCAGACTGAGAGAGAGAGTGGGTAGGGATGCAGAGAGAGAAAGGAAGGGAGAGAGAGAGAGAGAGAGAAAGGAAGGGAGAGAGAGAGAGAGAGAGAAAGGAATTTGATAAGCGAAAACAAGACAGGCATAAAAACAGAGGGAGGAGGGAGAGAGAACAAGAGACAGAAAAAGGAAGCACAAAGCGACGGGGTAGCGAAAGAGGGAGGGGGCATAAGTGAGAGGGAAGCTGACAGACAGATTGACAGAGGTGGCGGAAGAGAGGAGAGAGAACAAGAGACAGAAAAAGGAAGCACAAAGCGACGGGGTAGCGAAAGAGGGAGGGGGCATAAGTGAGAGGGAAGCTGACAGACAGATTGACAGAGGTGGCGGAAGAGAGAGGAGTGGTGAGGGAGGAAGATATAGAGGGGGAAGGATACAGAGCGAGTGTTTGGAAGCCCTCACAGCAGACAGGAGTGCTGAGTCAAAAAAATGGAAATCACACATACTGACTGGGGAGCAGATAACTAGAGATACAACCCTTCAGTCAGACACACTGTAAAACAGGCCACTACAGTGTCTAGTACCACACTTTACACACAACTCTATAAAACACACCACACAGCTAGAACCAGACTACACATTCAACTCAATATCAACACCCTTAGGAACCAGCAAGGACCACTTATAACAAACAATAGCATTAAAGGCTTATTGAAGCCTTAGTAAACCCTTTATAAGGTCTACACCAATGCTTAATATCAGCACACAATACACATAGGAACCAGTTATTAACCTTTTACTGCAGTGGGCTAAATCATGGTCACACAGAGTCAAATCTACTTTTAAACCAAAATACACCTCACACACATGGTTATGGGCTTAAAGAAAGAAGACACCTGTACCATGTTAGATATAAAGTTGAAATGTTCCACACTATGAGGTTGCAATAATACTGTCACCTTGTGAAAAGGATGAAAATGCCCTTTTAGTGTAAGAGCTGTTTGTAAAGACAGCCAGAAATTCCAGCCTGTTTTGGTGAATGGAGTTTTGGCCTGCCTGGTGACATCGGCAGGATGCCTAGCGATTAGAGCGTTGGACTAGTAACCGAAAGGTTGCAAGATCGAATCCCCCTGAGCTGACAAGGTCAAAATCTGTTGTTCTGCCCCTGAACAAGGCAGTTAACCCACTGTTCCTAGGCTGTTATTGAAAATAAGAATTTGTTCTTAACTGACTTGCCTATTTAAAAATAAATTTAAAAAAACACCTCAAAATCACCTCTCTGCCAATAACAGATCCTTTTCAGAATTAGGGAGGAACCAAGGCTTGTTTGTGTGTGTGCATGTGTGTGTGTGTTTTAATGTCATAACCACCATTGGTTTTCTGGGGTCTAAACAGGGAATGCAACACAGCTATTTATAGTGTTTGTGTTTGGTGCTGTCACAGAGGAGGAGAAAGCCTGCAGCTCTCTCTCATTTTCTCTCTCTCTCTCTCTCTCTCTTCCCTTCTTCCTCCCAACATGGGAGCTGTGGGACAGAGATAAGCGCCCAGACTGCTCTTTCTCTCACACACACATGCCAGAGCACCCATCAGGCTGTGGCTTACCTCACAAAGCATTGGGTTTAAAGAATGGAAGTGTCGCTGCAGAAACTTAAAAGGCGAGGCTTATTTCCCCCACTCGTTTGAATGTGCCTGTTATATTCTAAACACTATCACACACACTCACTTATACAGTAGATTCCTTCTGCACAATATGAATATGCATATATTCAGTACAATTGTATTGAGCTCAGTGGCTCATGTTATTGACACTGTTCGTATTTTTGTTTGTATTTTAGAAAGTAGTGCACTATATAGGGAACAGAGTGTCATATGAGATGTGCTCTTAGATGCCCTTAAATATTTCATTACTGATTGACAGTATATAGAGCCTTAGTCAAAATTAGTGCACCACAGTAGTGCACTACATGGGGATTAGGGTATCATTTGATTTGAGATGTGCCTTCAGATAGATCAAACTCTTTTTTCTGATTGGCAGGTTTAAACATATCATCCCTAAATTGTACCCACCCATCCTTCAACCGTAAGGTTGGAGTTCAACCAGCTGATCACGGCCCGTGGATGGGAGAGGTGGCAATCCCAGCCGGACATCACTCCGTGCGCCCTCTCTTCTGGACTGTCCGAAGAATTCCACTCGCTCAGCAACGGAGGAGGTGAGAGCGGCTCCTGCGGCTTGGCTAGTGAGGATTCTGGTGTCCACTCGGAGACTAAATCACAGATTTCACCCCTCCACGAAAAAGAGGACCCGTTTGGAGACAGTGGGAAATTCCTGACGGCTTCTAGCAGCTGTGGCAGCCGCATAGAAGACATGAGGGGGGAAACGGTGCCCCCATCGCTTGTCACCACTACCCCTGGCACACACAAGGACAGCTGCAAGCACACACTCCCCTTCCCGTCCCCCATCATAGAAGACATGAGGGGGGAAACGGTGCCCCCATCCCTTGTCACCACTACCCCTGGCACACACAAGGACAGCTGCAAGCACACACTCCCCTTCCCGTCCCCCATCAATGACACCTGTCTGCACATCAGCTTCTCGGAGGATGAGTTACTGGACAGCAGCCCTGAAGACTCAAGTATCCCACAAAGGAGCTAGGAAGCTGGGAACCGAGGGCTACTACAGGCCCTGGCTTCATTTGAGGCCGATGGAGCCTCTGGGGGATTCTGAAGACTAGTGTCCTACAAGGGAGGAAGAGGGGACTTGGAGGGCTACTATAGCTTCAGGCTTCATTTGAGGCCTCCGGGAGGCTTGAACTGATGCTAACTGACACTTATGCTGCAACAGACACTATAAAATTACTGACAGACTGTACTGTAATCAGAGCTTCTAAAGTTATATTGAATGTAATAATGCTGGAAATCCAGTCCATATACTCTTAAATGTGGAGTGGGCTGGATTTCAAGACTTGTATTTATTTTCGACCACTCACTACCAACAGATAGACAACATTGCCAATGGCCTAAACAGACGTTAACATATTCACTGAAAAGGAACATAAAATGATCAGGAGTCAAGGAAGCAGGTGCAGAAGGTGAGTTTAATACTGAAGAATACAGATAAACATGAAGTGTACAGAACATGAATGAAAACAAACCAATACTGCCTGATGGCTACTGAGGGCTAAATAAAGGGAAGGTGTGTGTGCGTAATGATGGGGAGCAGGTGTGCGTAATGATGGGGAACAGGTGTCCGTAATGAAGATTGCCAGGGCCAGTGGTTAGTAGACCGACGACGTCGAGCGCCAGAGCAAGGGAGCAGGAGTAGGCGTGACAGAATAATGTAGCACAAGTCTTGCACTGTTAAAGTAGCCTAGTGTCAACGGCAAGTTAGTAGTCAACATGCTTTTAATGTATTAGACACGCTCAACTGAAATATGAACGTTGTGGGAACATTGTGGATGTGAAGTGCTGTGCCGTTAAAGGGAAAATCCACTTGAAAACTCTCTTTTAGTATATTTTTTCATTAGTAAAGTGTGACACTTTTCTTCTTGAAAGTCCAATATCTTGTCAACTTGACTGCTGATATGCAAAACATTTTGTATAAACAGTGGACTAATGAAAAAAATACCAAAAGATTTTTGTGGATTTTCCCTATAAGAACGGCTGCCCGTTATCTTCTCAGGCACCAGACTATGAAGAGTCATTAAGAAAGGAACATGAAAGTCATAGAAAGGAAGTAGTGAATGGAAGAGAAGTGATGATGGACTGGGTGTGTTTGGTCACTCACACAGTATGTGTGGTACTTTGATTATGTGCGGTTGCACGTTACAATTGGTTCTTGAATGTTGTGCACCATAGCTATCACCTTCGGACTAGTACTCAGGACTGTGTGTATAATTATAGAACACTTCAGTTCAAAATATAGAACAAGTGCAGTGCCTTCAGAAAGTATTCACACCCCTTGACTTCTTCCACATTTTGTTGTGGCAAAGACAGAATGGATTAAATTGAGATTGTGTGTCACCGATCTACACCTAATGTCATAGTGCCAAAGTGGAATTTTGTTCCTTTCAACACCTTTGTTGTGGCATAAATAAGTTCAGGAGTAAAAAAGTGTTTAACAAATCGCATAATACGTTGCATGGACTCATTCTGTGTTCAATAATAGTGGACAACATAATAACCAGCTCTGTACCCCACATTACCCCATAGTGAATGATTAACCAGCTCTGTACCCCACATTACCCCATAGTGAATGATTAACCAGCTCTGTACCCCACATTACCCCATAGTGAATGATTAACCAGCTCTGTACCCCACATTACCCCATAGTGAATGATTAACCAGCTCTGTACCCCACATTACCCCATAGTGAATGATTAACCAGCTCTGTACCCCACATTACCCCATAGTGAATGATTAACCAGCTCTGTACCCCACATTACCCCATAGTGAATGATTAACCAGCTCTGTACCCCACATTACCCCATAGTGAATGATTAACCATCTCTGTACCCCACATTACCCCATAGTGAATGATTAACTAGCTCTGTACCCCACATTACCCCATAGTGAATGATTAACCAGCTCTGTACCCCACATTACCCCATAGTGAATGATTAACCAGCTCTGTACCCCACATTACCCCATAGTGAATGATTAACCAGCTCTGTACCCCACATTACCCCATAGTGAATGATTAACCAGCTCTGTACCCCACATTACCCCATAGTGAATGATTAACCAGCTCTGTACCCCATAGTGAATGATTAACCAGCTCTGTACCCCACATTACCCCATAGTGAATGATTAACCAGCTCTGTACCCCACATTACCCCATAGTGAATGATTAACCAGCTCTGTACCCCACATTACCCCATAGTGAATGATTAACCAGCTCTGTACCCCACATTACCCCATAGTGAATGATTAACCAGCTCTGTACCCCACATTACCCCATAGTGAATGATTAACCAGCTCTGTACTCCACATTACCCCATAGTGAATGATTAACCAGCTCTGTACCCCACATTACCCCATAGTGAATGATTAACCAGCTCTGTACCCCACATTACCCCATAGTGAATGATTAACCAGCTCTGTACCCCACATTACCCCATAGTGAATGATTAACCAGCTCTGTACCCCACATTACCCCATAGTGAATGATTAACCAGCTCTGTACCCCCACATTACCCCATAGTGAATGATTAACCAGCTCTGTACCCCACATTACCCCATAGTGAATGATTAACCAGCTCTGTACCCCACATTACCCCATAGTGAATGATTAACCAGCTCTGTACCCCACATTACCCCATAGTGAATGATTAACCAGCTCTGTACCCCACATTACCCCATAGTGAATGATTAACCAGCTCTGTACCCCACATTACCCCATAGTGAATGATTAACCAGCTCTGTACCCCACATTACCCCATAGTGAATGATTAAACAGCTCTGTACCCCACATTACCCCATAGTGAATGATTAACCAGCTCTGTACCCCACATTACCCCATAGTGAATGATTAACCAGCTCTGTACCCCACATTACCCCATAGTGAATGATTAACCAGCTCTGGTGGTCTCCCACATTACCCCATAGTGAATGATTAACCAGCTCTGGTGGTCTCCCACATTACCCCATAGTGAATGATTAACCAGCTCTGGTGGTCTCCCACATTACCCCATAGTGAATGATTAACCAGCTCTGTACCCCACATTACCCCATAGTGAATGATTAACCAGCTCTGTACCCCACATTACCCCATAGTGAATGATTAACCAGCTCTGTACCCCACATTACCCCATAGTGAATGATTAACCAGCTCTGTACCCCACATTACCCCATAGTGAATGATTAACCAGCTCTGTACTCCACATTACCCCATAGTGAATGATTAACCAGCTCTGTACCCCACATTACCCCATAGTGAATGATTAACCAGCTCCTTACCCCACATTACCCCATAGTGAATGATTAACCAGCTCTGTACCCCACATTACCCCATAGTGAATGATTAACCAGCTCTGGTGGTCTCCCACATTACCCCATAGTGAATGATTAACCAGCTCTGTACCCCACATTACCCCATAGTGAATGATTAACCAGCTCTGGTGGTCTCCCACATTACCCCATAGTGAATGATTAACCAGCTCTGGTGGTCTCCCACATTACCCCATAGTGAATGATTAACCAGCTCTGGTGGTCTCCCACATTACCCCATAGTGAATGATTAACCAGCTCTGTACCCCACATTACCCCATAGTGAATGATTAACCAGCTCTGTACCCCACATTACCCCATAGTGAATGATTAACCAGCTCTGTACCCCACATTACCCCATAGTGAATGATTAACCAGCTCTGTACCCCACATTACCCCATAGTGAATGATTAACCAGCTCTGTACTCCACATTACCCCATAGTGAATGATTAACCAGCTCTGTACCCCACATTACCCCATAGTGAATGATTAACCAGCTCCTTACCCCACATTACCCCATAGTGAATGATTAACCAGCTCTGTACCCCACATTACCCCATAGTGAATGATTAACCAGCTCTGGTGGTCTCCCACATTACCCCATAGTGAATGATTAACCAGCTCTGTACCCCACATTACCCCATAGTGAATGATTAACCAGCTCTGTACCCCACATTACCCCATAGTGAATGATTAACCAGCTCTGTACCCCACATTACCCCATAGTGAATGATTAACCAGCTCTGCACCCCACATTACCCCATAGTGAATGATTAACCAGCTCTGTACCCCACATTACCCCATAGTGAATGATTAACCAGCTCTGTACTCCACATTACCCCATAGTGAATGATTAACCAGCTCTGTACCCCACATTACCCCATAGTGAATGATTAACCAGCTCTGTACCCCACATTACCCCATAGTGAATGATTAACCAGCTCTGTACCCCACATTACCCCATAGTGAATGATTAACCAGCTCTGTACCCCACATTACCCCATAGTGAATGATTAACCAGCTCTGTACCCCACATTACCCCATAGTGAATGATTAACCAGCTCTGTACCCCACATTACCCCATAGTGAATGATTAACCAGCTCTGTACCCCACATTACCCCATAGTGAATGATTAACCAGCTCTGGTGGTCTCCCACATTACCCCATAGTGAATGATTAACCAGCTCTGTACCCCACATTACCCCATAGTGAATGATTAACCAGCTCTGTACCCCACATTACCCCATAGTGAATGATTAACCAGCTCTGTACCCCACATTACCCCATAGTGAATGATTAACCAGCTCTGTACCCCACATTACCCCATAGTGAATGATTAACCAGCTCTGTACCCCACATTACCCCATAGTGAATGATTAACCAGCTCTGGTGGTCTCCCACATTACCCCATAGTGAATGATTAACCAGCTCTGGTGGTCTCCCACATTACCCCATAGTGAATGATTAACCAGCTCTGGTGGTCTCCCACATTACCCCATAGTGAATGATTAACCAGCTCTGTACCCCACATTACCCCATAGTGAATGATTAACCAGCTCTGTACCCCACATTACCCCATAGTGAATGATTAACCAGCTCTGTACCCCACATTACCCCATAGTGAATGATTAACCAGCTCTGTACCCCACATTACCCCATAGTGAATGATTAACCAGCCCTGTACCCCACATTACCCCATAGTGAATGATTAACCAGCTCTGTACCCCACATTACCCCATAGTGAATGATTAACCAGCTCTGGTGGTCTCCCACATTACCCCATAGTGAATGATTAACCAGCTCTGTACCCCACATTACCCCATAGTGAATGATTAACCAGCCCTGTACCCCACATTACCCCATAGTGAATGATTAACCAGCTCTGTACCCCACATTACCCCATAGTGAAAGATTAACCAGCTCTGTACCCCACATTACCCCATAGTGAATGATTAACCAGCTCTGTACCCCACATTACCCCATAGTGAATTTCAAGCACAGATTCAAGCACAAAGACCAGACAAGTTGTTCAATGCCTCGCAAAGAAAGGCACCAATTGGTAGACATGTAAAAATAACAAAAGCAGATGCTGAAAATCCCTTTCAGCATGGTAAAGTTATTAATGAGGCTTTGGATGGTCTATCAATACACCCAGTCACTAGAAATATACATAACTCAGTTACCGGAAGGAAGGATGCTGCCCAGGGATTTCACCATGAGGCCAATGGTGATTTACAGAGTTTAATGGAAACCAGTGTTTTTATACTTTTATTTTGAATCCTGCGGCTCTGTTGGGCTAAATCACCGCTGTTATCTGTCCCGGGATCCTGCCAGGACAAACCGCGCTGACTTTCAATGTAGCAACTGCTTGCTTGCGGAGGACTACAGGAGCGAAGTAGCTACTCTTACCAAGCATGTAGCAAACCTATATTAACTACTGGGGAACCCATCCCCACCTTCTTTTATTTTCCTTCCACCCAAGTAGCCGGACGCCACTCTGGTCTGGTGGAAGTCTGTTCTACCACAGATGCCGGGAGCTGACACTGTAGTAGTCCATGTGGGGTCAAATGACATCAGGAGGGCTAGCTCAGAACATTTGAAAATGAATTTTAAAGAACTGATTTTAGCATTAAAAACTACCAATAATTTCAGGTGCAGTACCATCGTTGGGCCGCGGGTGTGAATGATTCAGCAGACTTGGTATTACTCATCTGGCTAAAAGGTAACTTTAGCTCTGGTGGAGTCACTTTTATTGATAACTTTGATACCTTCTGGAAATGGAAGATACTCTACAGGACTGACCATCCAAATCATCTTGACTCCTGGACTCTGTTCATGCATTTCAAGGCTACGTTGAAACAATGACTGGCAAATGATCCAAGACCTGCTCAGTTAATCCCTACCATTGTGACAATGTCGTCATAATGCTGCATCAAATGTACATGATCTTAGGGGCATTGGCACAGAATGCATCTGTTTATCCTACAGCTATTGTAAGCAGTAATCATGAGAGTATAAACCAGAGTTACACTGTTAGCACTGAGGCTGTGTGCAATAGTAGGAAGACCACCTTATGCAGCTCACCCTGCACTATCAGCTCCAATGTAAATAACATGAGTAAGTCTACCTCTAAGCTTCCCAGTAAAGCATTAAAAACAATCAAGCAACCCAGAAAAGTGCTACAAATAGCCCATATTAACATATGCAGCCTAAGAAACAAGGTCCATGAAGTCAATAACTTGCTTGTAACAGATGACATTCTTATTTATGACTATCTCTGAAACTCACTTAGATATTACCTTTGATGATACAGTGGTAGCAATACATGGTTATAACATCTACCGAAAAGACAGAAATGCCAACGGAGGCGGTGTTGCAGTTTATATTCAGAACCACATTCCTGTAAAGCTTAGAGACGATCTAATGTCAAATACTGTTGAAGTAATATGGCTGCAGGTTCATCTGCCTCACCTAAAGCCCATTCTTGTGGGAAGCTGCTATAGACCACCAAGTGCTAACAGTCAGTGTCTGGATAATATGTGTGAAATGTTTGATAATGTCTGTGATATCAACAGAGAAGTATATTTTCTTGGTAATTTAAATATTAACTGGCCTTCATCAAGCTGTCCACTCAGGAAAAAACGTCAAACTGTAGCCAGTACCTACAACCTGGTTCAGGTTGTCAGTCAACCTACCAGGGTCGTTACAAACAGGAATTAAATCATCAACATGTATTGATCACATCTTTACTAATGCTGCAGATATTTGCCTTAAATCAGTATCCAAATCCATAGGATGTAGTGATCACAATATAATAGCCTTATCAAGGAAAACCACAGATCCAAAGGCTGGGCCTAATATAGTGTGTAAGAGGTCAGGCTGGGCCTAATATAGTGTGTAAGAGGTCAGGCTGGGCCTAATATAGTGTGTAAGAGGTCAGGCTGGGCCTAATATAGTGTGTAAGAGGTCAGGCTGGGCCTAATATAGTGTGTAAGAGGTCAGGCTGGGCCGAATATAGTGTATAAGAGGTCAGGCTGGGCCTAATATAGTGTGCAAGAGGTCAGGCTGGGCCTAATATAGTGTATAAGAGGTCAGGCTGGGCCTAATATAGTGTATAAGAGGTCATACAATAGTTTTGTAGGGATTCATATGTTGATGATGTAAAGAATATTTGCTGGTCTGTGGTGTGTAATGAGTAGCAACCAGATGCTGCACTTAGTGCATTTATGAAACTACTTATTCCAGTTACTAATAAGCACGCACCCATTACAAAAAGGACGGTAAAAACTGTTAAATCCCCTTGGATTTATGAGAAATTGAAAAAATTGTATGGTTGAGAGGGATGAGGCAAAAGGTATGGCAATTAAGTCTGGCAGCCCAACTGTAACGTCTGCTTCCAACTCACACCCTCAAACACGTAGATCCCCCTGAACGCAGCTCACTTTCCAGGCCATTTTCCACTCTCAAACACATAGATGTTTTATGTACCATCTTTTTTAAGCACATGAAAAAATGCATTTCCCTCTGGTTGTAACGTCTGCTTCCAGCTCACACTCTCAAACTCGTAGATCCTCTAAACGCAGCCCACTTTCCAGCTCACACTCTAAAACACATAGATCCTCTAAACGCAGCCCACTTTCCAACTCACACTCTCAAACACATAGATCCCCTGAACGCAGCCCACTTTCCAGCTCACACTCTCAAACACGTAGATCCCCTGAACGCAGCCCACTTTCCAACTCACACTCTCAAACACATAGATCCCCTGAACGCAGCCCACTTTCCAGCTCACACTCTCAAACACGTAGATCCCCTGAACGCAGCCCACTTTCCAACTCACACTCTCAAACACATAGATCCCCTGAACGCAGCCCACTTTCCAACTCACACTCTCAAACACATAGATCCCCTGAACGCAGCTCACTTTCCAACTCACACTCTCAAACACATAGATCCCCTGAACGCAGCTCACTTTCCAACTCACACTCTCAAACACATAGATCCCCTGAACGCAGCCCACTTTCCAGCTCACACTCTCAAACACGTAGATCCCCTGAACGCAGCCCACTTTCCAACTCACACTCTCAAACACATAGATCCCCTGAACGCAGCCCACTTTCCAACTCACCCTCTCAAACACATAGATCCTCTAAACGCAGCTCACTTTCCAGCCCATTTTCCAGCTCACACCCTCAAACACATCCCCTGAACGCAGCTCACTCTCCAGATCCCAATCACCTGAATTCTAATCACCTGTTCACACACCTATATGTCATTATCACACACTATTTAGTTCAGTTTTTTGCACCCCATGACTGTGAGGTATCGTTTGTTTTGTGACACACTTCTTTGCTGTTTTTCCCGTGATTTACTCCTCCCGTGTGTCATGTTCTGACCCTAGTTATTGTGTTAATTGTTTGTTTTAGTGGGTCAGGACGTGAGTTGGGTAGGCATTCTATGTTTTGTGTGTCTAGGTTGTTTTTCTGTGTTCGGCCTAGTATGGTTCTCAATCAGAGGCAGGTGTCGTTAGTTGTCTCTGATTGAGAATCATACTTAGGTAGCCTGGGTTTCACTGTTGTTTTGTGGGTGATTGTTTCCGTGTCTGTGTTTTATACCACACGGTACTGTTTTCGGTTTTGTTATTTCACGTTACGTTTATTGTTTTGTAATGAGTGTTCAGTTTATGTGTTTAATAAACAACCATGGACACTTACCACGCCGCATATTGGTCCTCCGATCCTTCTCGCCTCTCCTCCTCGGAAGAAGAGGACGAAAACACAGTGTATGATAGTTCTTGCCTGCCTCACTAACGATGTCTTTTTCCTATTCCCTGCCTGTACTTGAACTTTCTGTTATCTACCTATTGCGGTATCTTCTGGACTACGTTACTAGCCTTTTTCCTGCCTGTACTGTTTCCCTTTTGGACCCCCTGTGTATGACCTTCTGCCTGCCCCTGGACCCAGCTACCTGCCTCCTCCTGTGGTCCTTTGCTATAAACACCTGCTGCACCCTACGCTTGAAACCAGCTCTCTCTCTCCCCTCCTGTTCATTACACCAACTGATTGGCAAATGTATTGCAAATGAAGAAATCATGTGACTAAACTAAATAAAAATAAACTACACTGTGAAACTAAAATAAATTACATAAAGAATGTCAGTAAAAAGCTTTGGGGCACCTTAAATGAAATTTCGGGGAAAAAAGCCAACTCGGCTCATTCATTAATTGAATCAGATGACTCATTCATCACAAAGCCCACTGTTATTGCAAACTACTCTCTGGGATATGTGGGATGGTAGCGTCCCACCTCGCCAACAGCCAGTGAAATTGCATGGCGCCAAATTCAAAACAATCCCATAATTAAAATTCCTCAAATATACAAGTATTTTACACCATTTTAAAGATAGACTTCTTGTAAATCCAGCCACAGTGTCCGATTTCAAATAGGATTTACGGCGAAAGCACACCAAATGATTATGTTAGGTCAGCACCTAGTCACAGAAATCCATACAGCCATTTTCCAGCCAAAGACAGGGCTCCCAAAAATCAGAAATAGCAATTAAATGAATCACTAACCGTTGATGATCTTCATCAGATGGCACTCACAGGACTTCATGTTCCACAATAAATATGTGTTTTGTTCGATAAAGTTTATCTTTATGTCCAAAAACCTCATTTGAAATTGGTGTGTTATGATCACAAATGCATTGTCTCAAACAAACATCCGGTGAAAGTGCAGAGAGCCACATAAAATGACAGAAATACTAATAATAAACATTGATAAAAGATACAAGTGTTATGTATGGAAATATAGATAACCTTCTTCTTAATGCAACCGCTGCGTCAGATTTCAAAAAGACTTTACGGCGTAAGCACACCTTGCGATTATGTTAGGTCAGTGCACGTCACAGAAAAACATCCAGCCATTTTCCAAAGAAGGAGAGGTGTCAGAAAAGTCAGAAATAGCGTAATAAATATTCACTTACCTTTGATGATCTTGATCGGAATGCACTTCCAGGAATCCCAGTTACACAATAAATGTTTGTTTTGTTCGATAAAGTCCATCATTTATGTTCAAATACCTCCTTTTTTTTGCGCGTTTAGCCCAGTAATTCAAATGCCTAATACGCGATCACTTGTTCAGACGAAATGTCAAAAAAGTTATATTACAGTTCGTAGAAACATGTCAAACGATGTATAGAATCAATCTTTAGGATGTTTTTATCATAAATCTTCAATAATGTTCCAACCGGAGAATTCCTTTGTCTTTAGACGGGTGAGCACGTGATCAGCTCATGGTACTCTGCCAGACCTCTGGCTCAAACAGCTCTCATTCTCTCCTCCTTCACAGCAGAAGCCCGAAACAAGGTTCTAAAGACTGTTGACATCTAGTGGAAGCCTTAGGAAGTGCAATATGACCCCATAGACAATGTATATTCGATAGGCAATGACTTGAAGAACTACAAACCTCAGATTTCCCACTTCCTGGTTGGATTTTTTTCTCAGGTTTTTGCCTGTCATATGAGTTCTGTTATACTCACAGACATCATTTTTTAGAAACTTCAGAGTGTTTTCTATCCAAATCTACTAATTATATGCATATTCTAGCTTTTGGGCCTGAGTAGCAGGCAGTTTACTC